>NW_024104370.1:0-600000 GCF_003945595.2 Pipra filicauda | reverse complement strand
TTTAAAAATATATAGTAATATATTTAGCTTATAATTTTGCATTTTATTATGCAAAATCAAATATTCATAAGCGAAAACTAAACCTTTTACATATTAATTCAATTGATATGCTAAATATTTGTTTTAGAGAAGCACTGAAAGCCCTGGACTATGCTTCTGAAAAATGTGATCTCTAGTAACTCATTTTTCATTTACCTGAAAGAATGTTATCTCCATTTATGTCCTTTATGAGATCCCTGATAATCTAAGTAACAGATGATCCCAAATACCAATATTAGCCTGAAAATAAAACGTCTGTATTTTTGACTCAGTGTCTGCTATTTCTGTAACATATTCAGAGATAAACTTTAAACCTACTCTAATATCTGCAGTTTTCTCTTTAGCAATTGTGGTCCTTTTCATCACCTTAAGACGTAGCAAGAAGGAGCCCTTGATCATCTCAGAAGAAGACGTCCGGGAAAATGTTGTGACATATGATGATGAGGGTGGTGGAGAGGAAGACACAGAAGCATTTGACATCACTGCACTGCGGAATCCATCTGCGGCTGAAGAACTAAAATACCGGAGAGATGTTCGTCCTGAAGCGAAGCCTGTGTCCAGACATCATCTCTCCTCAAGCCTTGACAGTATAGATGTTCAGGAGTTCATTAAGCAAAGACTGGCAGAGGCTGATCTGGACCCCAGTGTGCCACCATATGACTCCCTGCAGACATATGCCTATGAGGGTCATAGATCAGAAGCTGGATCTATCAGCTCTCTGGATTCAGCCACAACACACTCTGACCAGGATTATAATTACCTTGGAGACTGGGGACCTGAGTTCAAGAAGCTAGCTGAACTCTATGGGGAAATAGAATCAGAAAGAACAACTTAGTTGTAATTCCCAAAACAGAGAAGTTCCTAAACAACTGGACATATAATGACAGCAACGGTAACAAAAAAAAGTGAATACAGTACTTGGACCTAAGTTATGTGCAGTTACTGTAGAACAAGTGCCCTTTTCATATTTGAAACTGGGTTCTCCAATTGGAAGAAAATCAAATTTTGAAAAATACAGAAAAAAGAATATATTGTCCCTTGTGTCTTTTTTTTTAATTGCTCAATAAAGTTTGTGGTACCGTATCTGCAACAATACCTACAGTAAAGCCAAGCAATGACATTTTTATTTCAATATGCGTAACATCTCCAAGCTACAGTAAGTTTATGGTCATGTCTGTTTAAGAAGATAGGTAATGGAGGAGCTAATCTCTTGCAGGTGGTTGTAATGTTGCTTTTCTAGCTGTGCTCTAGGCCTTGTGATCTCAATGTGAGGTAGCCATGGGGGCTTACTATCAGTGTGAGAAGTGCTACCAGTCTGTTTTCTTTACAGAGGTGATAAGCTACACCTGTCCTCTTAAATAAACGGTCCTTTGATGATTTAATCTTATTGAATTAGCAGGTTGCATTGAGAAGCTGCCATTTCATAATGTCCTTCATAATCTTGTCATCCATAACCAGCTAACAGATGGAGGACATCCTTAGCTGTAGCTCAAACACGGCTGTAAACCCAGACCTGCTCTGTTACTACTGCGTGCTGAAGGAACTGTTATTTACAGTGTTGTGCTTTTTCTTTTTGTCTTTTCATGGAAACATCATTCATTTAAATAGAATGGGCCCAAAGTAGTCTTTATGCAGCGAAGCAGATGAAGTGTAGGCTCTTTCAATAAAAACAATGACAGCACCATTAAACTATGCAGTTGTTTGGTTCACTGTGCTTCACTTAAGAGCTGAAGCTTTTTAAGTCTTTTGCTGGTCTGAGTCCAGGAGCTACAACACTCAGTTTAAAACAGAGAGTTCTTAATCATAATGTCTTTCTATTTCTGTGTCTGACTAAAAGCAAAATCGAGCTGCTGTTAGGTCACTGAGATAGTGAAAATTGAAACAAAGAGAATAAGATGATGCTGCTCTTTTTCTTTTTAGTTCAATCTACTAATATTTCTTTCGCTTAATTTCCACCTAAGCAAAACAAGCGTTTTTCCCCCTATTTCAAGCATCATGGGAGCAGGTACATTTTAAGTCAGTGGAAGAAATGTATCATTATTGTGGTTTATATGGATTAAATAAGTGGATTTCTTATGTTTGTAACCATATTACATTGCAGATCTGCTAAACAGTTCTGCTTAACACTGTGGACTGCTTAACACCTCATCCAACAGATTCTGATTTTTCCTTTGTTTTATTTGAAACTTTAACCTTTTTGTTTGTCTTTCTTGTGATAATACTGTGAGAGTACCAGGTACTCAAAATATTGTGTGAAAGATTATGACCTATAAGGCTCACAGTCTATTACATTCCTTTGCTTTTAAGAAAATTGCAGTTCCACTTAGGGAAGTGGACTTCTTCCAGTATGCATTTGATAAGAAAACTGTCCAGAGCAGAAACTGTGTACTGTTTTTTTCACTCTGTGGTCTGGTGTGCAGAGTGATACAGACTTGTATGCTCCAGTAGATTCCTTCCTCTGCATTTTAGGTGCCACTTACATTCACCTTAGTAAAGCAAGGTCTACATTTTTTGATGACCTTCAGTAGGCCACACAAGTGAACAAGATTATTAAGCCTTCCTTTCTTTGATCCAGGGTTGCATAGGTCCTGGACATGACTGAAACTTCTGATCAGTTCTACTTTGAAGGGATTTTTTTTTTTTTGAGTGAACTTCTTCCTGAGATGTAGTTGACTGCTTTTGGCTTAAACAGCCTTCTGGAAAAATTAGCCAGTACCTTCGCAAGAAATTTTCCATACTCTAAAAAGTATTAGTTGTACTGTAGTTCTAGAACTGGCTTTTACTACACTGTTCTGTTTGAAAATTTTTTTCCTTTCTTTTAACCCATGAGAAAATTTAGGAGGGAAAAACCCCTGAACCACAAATGTTCTGCTGATGATTTGAAAGTAGTCTAATAATTTGTGTTCAGATTTTTTTTTTTACTTTTTACTAAATACAGAATCTTCTAGAAATGCATTTAAAAAGACATTATTGCTGTAGAGTGAGGTTAAACAGATGTTTTAATGCAATAAGCGTTGCACAGAAGCTGAGAATGGCCTATATATTGTCTTTTTTGGGGGTAGAGTTAGGATATGTTTCAGTTTTGTCCCAAATGAAGAAACTAATAGTGTTCCATTTTATTAGGAGGTTTTCTTTTGATTTAGGTCACACTTGCTTTATGCTAACATCTAAATTTTTATATTGTATGAGTAGAGTGTTAAAAAGAAAATCTTTTAGCATTACTACTTCCATGGGCTATAATACTTTGTACCACATCTGCATGAAAATTGCATTAATTGTTGTATTATTGTTTTGAGAACCAGGTATTAGTTATCTTTATGTCTGCTCCATCTGGCCCTACACCAAAGCAGGGAAAATCACTTGTATTTTGTGTTTTAAACAGTGCTCCCACCATTGTTTTCTTTTATTTGCATCATAGAACGTTCAGGCTTAAAGGCAACAGAAGTGCAGTGACTTAAGCAAATATTCCCTCTTTGCACTAATGTTCTGTTTAAGTTTATAATATCTCAGAGAAATAAGAATCCCCTTTTCATCATTCCTGGTGCTCTCTTTGCTGCTATACAGCATGTGCATCATACCCCCAGACCCAGGAATTCTGAGTCCTTTAAATCTCTGCAGGGTTATTGAGACGCTGCTTCTGTGATGCTGCAGTGTGTTCTGTTTTATGTCCTATTCACAGTGATCTCCAAATGTGCTTTTCTATCATGATATGTCTGCATGCTTGCTATGCTTACTGTTTTTTACTCAAATACGCATCACAGTGTCGTGTTGTTTGCATGACAAATAGCAGATTATAAAATCTTCAGGGCCACAGAAAAAGGCCTCACAGTGCAGAAAGAACAGGTTTACAGATTTTTTTATCCCTATCCTATAATATTTTCCTTTGGTCCTTTGTGTCCTAGAAAAAAATTTAAACTATATTTGAGAATATGTTAACCTAGATTGAAGTGGAAGAAGGTTATACTGTTTGCCATGGACATCACAATCATTTTGTAGCATTGCTAATTTGAAAAAAGTATACATTCAGTTGAAGTATTGTGGGAAACTCTTTCCTGGCTTATGGATGAGTTTGATTATATAGACTTTGCCTAAAGCTTTCATGGTTCTTTTGTGTACTCATATTCTCAAATATTTTCCTATTTGCCTAAATAGTAATTCTGCTACTGCATAACAACTAAATGCTGAAAACTGCCAGTTTTACTTAAACTGGAAGATACTGAGTGAAGCTAAATGGCAAATGCAAAGTGTTACTTAAGGGCTTTCCCATTTACAATTTGATTTCTGCAACAGCTATTCAACTACTGTTACATTTGCACCAAAATAAGTAATTGTATTCCTCCAAACAAACCCTCTTACTTGTAATGCTGAGGGTACTCTATGCTGTAATCTTGACAAGTCATCTGAGAAAATGGTCAGTATAAGAATTTTAAAATGTGTAACTATATTGTCAAACTAAAACCTGTCAAAAATGTAGTTTAGTGCACTTTAAATGCAAGGAAGATCTTGAATTCAACTGGCATTAGATTAAGATTCATATATTGAAAACAAATTAACTTGTTTATCAGTGTTACCTTTTATTACATATACATAGAACACTGTAAAAGTTGAAAGTAATTTCACTATGTTATGCACTTTATTTTTTTGCATTCTTCTTAGAAAACCAAAATAATTTCAAACATTTTTGGGGTTGAATTCTAATTGATGCAGTTGTTTAAATTGTGAATACTGAAAGAAAATATCTATATGAAAGTATTCTCATTGGTATTTAAACAGAATTAAATAACTTCTGTCGTCTCAGGCTTTTTAAAATCAACTTTTAGAAATTCTAAGTATTGGACCAGTCTGGAATTAACCAAACTCATAAACTCACACAAGGATAACAAAGGGAATATTCTAAATGCAAAGAAGAATATAAAATTATGCTGCCTAGGGTTATTTTGTGGATTATAAACTGCTAAGACCTTGTACTTGCAGTACATATAAATGGCAGAGTGCATTCTAAGGAAAATTAGAAGTGTGTTGCAAGTTTTGGGCCATCCTTATTTTTCCAAAGTCTCCAAAAATATATATATTTTTTTTAACAAAAGAGTTATGTAAAGTATACCTCCTTATGCAAGTGTTACTGATAGAAATTGTTACATTTTCTTTTAATAAACAAAAGGGACAAAATCTTTTATTCGTATTTTTCAAATAAAATGTGCTCTTTGCTATGGTGATGGGTTATTGTATTCCTCATCACAACTAGAACATGTTTTTTTCTCTTCACTGCTGTATTCTATACGCACCAAAGAACTATAACATCTAAAGACACTCTGTCTTTAAAAATCAGATGTGATACAGTTGTATTAATGAGGTAAATGTAAGAAATGGTATGATAAGTTTAACTAGATTTTTAATGTCTGGTATAATCACTTCGTTGTGCCACTATTTCAAAGACTGTCTTACATGATTATTGCTACAGATGGATAGTGATAGTGATAGTGAAAGACACATCAGATAGTTTACAACAGACTGCAGTATAACTGCTAAATGGTTCATTACTTTTACTTGTGGTAACTATTCCGCTCCGACCATCACTGTCCTGAAACTGAAACACGGTAATGAATACATTATCTGCATGAGTGAGTTGGGGAATTGTGCATCTATGAATCCAGATTGTTGGTAACAGCCAGGGTTATTATCCTAAGCTGACACAGAAGACAGAAGCAGACAAGGACATTTACAATTATCAAGCTCAGGCACATGCAATTCAAGTGCACAGGAGTCACTAATTCTTTCTCAGGAACTTAAAAGGAATTAACAGACTTTACCAACAAATTACATCTTAGAAAATAAAGGTACCACAGTTCACAAAAAATTTGTTGCATGCAAGGCTGTCTTTCCCATACTGACATGAGTTTTAAAAATAAAGCTGGGGTTGACAGGAAATGAAAGTAGAATTTTGCTGTTGTACCCTACTTCCTCTACTTTATTGCCCACAGGCCAATTTAGATTGTGTACCACTAAGCTATGCAATTCTCACATGTGCCTTGCCACAGACCCAGAAAAGAAATTATTGTAAGATAATATTTGCAAGATAAATATTGTCAGCCTGAATCTGAATGCAAGTTCAGGGAGGTTTTGTGGTTTTTGTTTTAATTCTCATTTGAGGTGTTTAAACTTTCAAAAGAATTTTTAGAAATATTTTAGATAATCTTTCATATCTAAGATTGATTAAGTTTTAATTTTTTTGTCTTAGCAAAACTTGCTATCAACTTATTGTGAAATTGATTTTTGGGTTGCTTGGAGTCCATACTACTTCCATATGTGGCAAATGTATTGTTTTTATTTAGGTGCAGAGTCTTCAAAATCTAGAAAGCTTTACTTGTGAGTTTAGTAGACTTTTTCTGGAGCATTTTTGTGTTCTTGATACTCCTCACAAGTCCATCAACACACCCGAACCTTTAATTAATCAAGGAAGTCCCAAAGATCCAACAAACTTTCCACACTTACTGTCTCTGTATTTGTTTTTTTCTGGAAGTACATGCAACAGAGCATATTATAGCTGATATGCAGTCAATACCTGCAGAGGTGTGTTCATCCAGCAAAACTACCTTCAAAGGAAAAATAGGCACTGGGATTAGGACTCAGAGGATCATGAGGCACACAGACCTTGACAGGTGTTAGATTCCTATCCAAGCCTGAAAAAAATCAGGGTCCATGGGACCTTCCACCTTCCATGATCTTGTCATCATGCTTGTTCAAGGTCCAGATTACTGTTGAACTCAATGGAAAGCCCAGTAAATGTACAAGTAAAGAAGTTAAATGTTCAAATATCAGAATTGCCACATCTTCTGATAGGGTCCTGGGTAGGAATGGATCAGTAAGGCTTACAGTGTGATTGAAATTCTGAAACATACTGCAGTTCTAACACACACCTTTACCTGCCACATTAACTGTTTTGAAACAAATTGCTTGGTCTTGACTTTATTCTGAAGATTATACATTGTTTATTTAAATCTGAATTAATATTCATATTTCATGTAAAAAAGCAATTCTTTATCTTCTGGAATTGAACTGGGGACAAAGCAGCTACAATTAAAATTCAGCTCTGTTTTGAAGTCAAGCACACACATCTAACAAGTAGTTTTATTACTGGATTTGGGCTGGGCAAAAATCAAGCAAAGCTCACTCTTACTAAGCAAACTATTTTTTTTTTGTTAGTGTAGGTCTATTGATGTAAACTATGCTACAAGTGTAAAGTTATACGAAAATATACACATCCTGATTGTCATATAGACCACATTTGAATTTCTCAAAAAGCTCATAATCTGTACTATTTACAAACTCCTTGAACTTTTTTTTTTTCAAACTTGTATTTTCCATTTAGTCTTGATGCTTTGTGCTACATAAATTTTCAGCTGGGAAGTGGTAAACATGAAGGAGAATGATTGAGAGATCATAATCTTTTTAATCTCTAGCTGCTATACTTATGAAAAAGGACAAAACTTGAAAACATCTTTCTTTATGAAACAAATTGGATTATCAGCTCTGAAAAACAAGTCACTTGTATATGATGTTGGTAACAATAACAAAAATGTTATTTTTCTTTCTTACTTGTTTTCATAATAATTTTTTCAATGTAGGATTCCAAAATATACTTTAAGTGTTGACTAATTGAGTTATATAAGTGCAGATATAGCATGTGATTTTCTGAGAGCAGGAAATGAAAAGTAAACCTCTGAAAGCTTGTATGTGGAACAGAAGCTCAGACTCTTTAAGCATATCTGAAACTACCAACTCATAAGCATATTCTATCCTTCGTAGTGTTATTTAAAAATGAAAACAAAAAAGGCCACTAGTGCTCACTTCATGTTGTGTTCTTTCCAAATGAAAATTTCGTGTATCTTTATCAAGATTTTTGCAGTAATATTTACTGTTTCAGTAAGACTCACTAAATTTTTTTGACAAATTTACTTCTTTTAATTTCCTCAAAAAATTAGGAAGTCACTTCTGTTGAATTTGATGGAAAAGGACAATTCTTTGACCAAGTCCAGGATAGAACTTTCTCATCAAAATCTGCAAGGACTAATCAATAACCAGCTGGTCAAAGCACTTTATAATGGATGTGCAAGATTGACTTCAGAGCAGGATGTTAGATAGGAATCTCCCAGTTCAATTATTCCTTTATCATAATCCCACATTACAAGTTTCAATGAATTTTTACTAATTGTTTAATGAGTATTTTTACATAAAACAACATTCTTGTTTTCTGTCACGCTCTGTGTGACTGAGGGATCCTGAAAATATGAGTTATACATTCTTCACTTTATATCCTCCTTTATTGTTTATTATTTTTTTCTTTCTTTTCTACCCCCATAGGCTCCCTTTTTGTGCTGGATGCTTGAAGCACTGTAGTATGATAATTTATGTTAAGAATGTCAGGGGAATCTAGGAATAAAACTTCATCTCTCCGAAAAAATGGAAATACTTGTCAGTGGTATCTGATACCGAATGTACTAATCTTCGTTTTTGTACTCTTGGGCAAACATTGAAATTGGACTTTATCACAGCTGAATTTCTTACCTTTTTTTCCAAGTATAGTAATACAAAATTCAAATTACCTTCTATAATAACTTAAAGAATCTTGCTGGTTTTAAGTATTTATATTGGCCAAGACCCCAGTGTCCTAAGTCACATAGAAAATGACATTATTTGCCTAAGGAATTTCTTACTTAAAAGGCAAGATTTCTGATTTCAGTGTTACAAAGCAAAGGCTTGTAAGGCAGGAAAGGGAATTATAGGAAGTATGAAAAGCAATGGAAGGCTAATAGAATGACAACGAATATCACAGGACAAATATGATTACTGGCAAAATGATCAGAGAATACAACAAAATACATAGTGATAGAGGACAGATTTTTAAGTAAGGTATTCTCATTTTTATTGTAAATTTTATGAATTAATATTGCAATATTTTATGACTATTCCCCTTAAAGGTAATAAAAACTTAAGTTATATGTGACATATAAGGGGGATAGATTAGGAAATTCAGAAAAAACACAGTGGAAAATGGAACATAATTAAAAGCTGTTTATTTATTTTTCTTTATACTGTTTCTTTATACTATTCAGCTAATGCTAATGTCTATTGCTGATGTGGTAAATAACCCATATTGCTGAATGAGTCATACACACAGATTCCCATAGTTATGCCTAGATTTTTGGCTTGCTAATTAGACATATGGATTTTGAAAATATTTAGTTTGTTTTGCAGGAAGTTTTGGACTGAACTTTTCTAACAAAAAACTGCTGCAACTTCCTCACTTCTGGAACAAAATTTTAATTTTTCTGATGAAGTTTATGCACTGCAAGAACGGTGACAATAGCGACCCAGATGCCTGCCAGTGAAAATGGTTATGTGTCTACTTGAAGGAATCTATTACTTTTTGCCTGATTTGTATCCACAAAAAATATCAGAGCTCACAAGGCATTGGAGAAAGCTATGGTTATGAGGTACATAACAAAACCTCTGTTCACACTCTTCTAGCTCTTTCACATCTAACCAAAGTTAAGGTTAGGTGAGTTTAATATGATTTCATTGTTCACATTTTGTTTGACTTGTATGGAAAAAAAACTCCAAAGAATATAGACATAACAAAAAACACAGATCATAAATGCACAATAAGTGCACCGTATGATATGTTCATCTTACTATCTAAGCTTTATCCCTTAAAGGATAAAGTGAAAAGGGGCAAAGTCTTTGGCTACCTTGGGCGTTCAGCTTCCACACCAGATTCTCAACTGCCTTATGAGTGAGACGATAGTTTTAATGTGCACATAGAAAGATGCAGTGTATCAATTGCAAAGTAAGTTACTTTGGACAGCAGTTTAGACTTGAACTCAGATAGTCTCTTCCTAAGTTATATTTTGGAAGGAAAAAACACATTTTGAGAAAACTGGTCAGATGATACAAACATCCTAATTCAAGTGAGTGGAAAGACTACTTGGTGTCTTGTAGAGTTCTACCTGATTCTGACATCCAAGAAGATGTTGCTATGATTTGTTACTGTGGAAAAGAAAGCTTTTGTCCTCTGAATGTGAAAAGCTTTTCCTTGTTTTCATGGTGTTTTATGACAGACATTATCACAACTTCAAAGGATTCATCCTGAATGTGAGGGTTTGTGATGGTCGATCTGTATTTTTGCACCTTGTGCAGTTCTTGTTAGTGGTGCAGTCTGCATGGTCCTTGGTATTGCTAAGGAGTAACCCATTGTTGACAGACTTTTTAATAAAAGTATGATGGTAAATTTACTTGGTTCAAAAAATTAATATGAAACACTGAGCATTTCAGTTCAAGGTCACTAGCTCATATTTGAAATGGAAATGAGAAATGCAAACATGATTACCACTAAATGACTGCTTCTTTACAGGAAATTTGTTTCTAATCTCACTTCAGTGTTAGTACAGAAAAACCTGCATGATGGCAGTGCCAAAGAAACAGTCAGTCAGTATAATCATGGTATTCCTTTCTGCTCCTAATTGTAGTCTGAGTCTCTTGTTTTACTTTGAGGATTTGACAAATAATCATGTAACAGATCTATCCAATTTTTAAATAATAGCACTGTGGTTGTGTTCAGCATAAAATTCCAGTTCCAGCTTCCACCCTTGCTGTGTCACCAGTCTTGTTCCCAGACTGCAGTGGAACTAAAGAATATCTGGATTATAAGGACCTGAAACTCTTGCTACTGAATAAACACCAGCTGAAATTTGCTCCCTCAGGAACCTTAACATCTACAAGAGGCTGAGAAAAATTGTCATCCAGCTGTTGAGAGAAAGAATATGAATAAAAATAAAATTGATTATATTTTTTAATTGAACTCCAAGAGACAGCTTAACTAAGGGGAAGATAATATTGAAATATTTCTGAGAGAAGTGGAATAAATAACTTGATGCTTCTGGATGATTTGATATTTCTAGTTATTTACAATGGAAAAATTATGGATGAGCAAAATTTCTTGTTTCACCTTTTTTGTAATTGATAAAGGATAACTTCACAATACACTCAGGAAAGAGAAATAACCATATAGGATCCAGTAATAATGGACATAAAAGTGTAGTTCACTTAGTGACAAGAAAGTTCTTTGTGTATACAGTGATATTGAATTAAGGCCAAATATTCTGTTAGTAAAAACAATACAGTAGAAGAAAACTTGGTCCTTGAGCTTAGTATACTAAACATGAAATTCTGTTTCATGAAAAAGAAATTATGATGCATCTAAAAATATACTTTTCCTGTCTCTGTCATTGATTCCCTGTCTGTCCTTAAGAAAATATCCTAATGTATGCCTATTAACAAGAAACTTGCTGATATTTTTTTGCCTCTAACTAATTAGTCCCAGCTGTTACATATATCAATTTTCTCCATATAACAATGTACTCTAAACAGAAGATGCTAAAACAAAAGGCGCTGAAGCTTCCAAGTCGTAATTTCTACAAATAACCTGGAACCTTAAAACTAAGTGATTTAGAATCTCAGTTTTAATGTTCAGCTTTCAAAATCCCTTTTTTTAAGTACTTTAGGAATGTGGGGTGAAAGCATTGGAAAAGTCCAAAACCTACCCATTCTATTTGGAAATAATCCTTAAAAAGTGTCTAGAAACTGTCCCAAAGAGTAAAATCAAGTGGACACAGCAATTCACAGGATATGTGAGGGAAAAGTAAACCTAGTTTATATAGAAGGTTAATCTACTAGATTTTCTTGAACGTGTCGACAAGCCTTTGAATAAGGATAACATGATTTAGTCAGTTGGGTTTCCAATAAGATTTTGATAAAGTCTTTCATCAAACCTATAATAGAATGACAAGATCTTAAAGACTGATTTAAGAACAGGAAACAAAGTACAGGGATACTTTGTAAGGCTTCTCAGTGTAAAGAATACTATTAGACATTATATTAGGATTAGAATTTTTTGATAGAGCCAAAGATAATCTAGAAAAGCAAACTGTGAATACTTGCAAAGCAGTCAATGGATAGTTACTGTGTGAACTTAAATTGTAGTTGAAACAGTAAAAAATGCAAGGTAATGAGCAAAGGCAAAACCTACCATAATGCACCTGCATCATGAGCTCAGACTGAATTGTTATTACACAGGAAGGATATTTTGAGTTGCTGTTTCTAGCTAAATATCTACTATGTAGTCATCAAAACCAACATAAATAAATCTGGTATTAAAATTTATTAGGCAATAAGAAAAAAAATTTAGAAAATATCATTATGCTATTTCAAAAACCCACAGTGATTCCACATTTCAACTATTCAGTAAAACAGTCTGGTGCTTAGGAAAAGCAGAGAAAGCACACAAGAACAGTGTCCACAGTTATGGAATAGCATACCTCTCAGGAGCTTTTAAAAGTTAAGACTCTTCAATATGGAAAAGAAATGACTGATGGAAATAATATTTAATAAGTAAAAAATTACACAATCAGAACTGTCATGTGGGAAATAAACAGAAAATTACTATTATTATTTTTCACAATAGGAAAGTAAAAAGAAAAAACTAAGAACTATTAAATGAGGTTTTAGTTAACAGATTTGAAATAATAATGAATACTAAATAATAAATTACATGCTTCTTCACACGGGATGCAACCGAGCGGTAAAAGTCATGCTGTGGATACAGAGCTGATAGAGCCTTTTTTCTGACAGATGTAGCTTTGGAAGTCACAAAGCTGCAATTGCTAAACTGCACTATATTCCTCTTTTTTTAAATTATTTTTTGTTTTTGTTTTATTTTAAACTACCTCAATGCAAAGAAATTTTACCTAGTGGCAATGGAAAAAAAAATAAATCAGGCTTCTGGCAAAGAGGGGAATACTAAAAATGGGACCAAATATCTATGGGGTTAAAACTGTTTCCAATTTTAGCCTAATGGTTTGGAATATGAAGAAATCATCAAGTAATTTCCAGCCCTGTACTACTTACCTTCATCCTCTCCTGTGTCTTTCAAATCTGCCTGTCACCCAGTTACAGATGTAGTTCATGAACCTTCTTCAGCTGACTTCACAGAATCACAGAATATGCCGAGTTGGAAGGACTCACATGGATACTCTGTAGTTTATGGATCATCTGTAGATTATGCCAGTCAGGAAAATGAACCCACAAGTCCATTTAAAGTCCAATGAATGATGAAACTGAAGTCAAAAAACTGCTGGCCTCTACTAATCCTGTACTGTCCACAGGCTTCTATTATCCCATTCAAAATGTTCCGAAGTGAGTCATTACTTAATTAAATTACTGAAAACTGAGATTACAGAGTAACTACATAAAATATTCAGAGAATCAGTTTTAAAGAAAAATAGAAATGTGAACTGTTATATTTCTCAACTATTAATCACATCACCTGTGACATTCATGGGATTCTTTCTCATTATGTTGAGACTGTAGCTGATAAAATACCTGGTGAGAAATTAACTCAGCTATGTGCTTTATTCAGTAACGAAATAGCTCAAAGACAACTTTTAAATTAATGCTTCCAACTATATACGTTAAAAGTTCAGAAATTCAAAGCAAACCCAACTAACTGTTTAAATCCATCTATTGTTGGAAGTGGTTATTTAGAAGAATGCATTGAACTATCACATCTTTTGTTACAAATGTGATAATTTGAAAGAAAGTCTTATTTTAAGCATATGAACTTACAAATTTTACATTGTCCATGTAATAAGCAAAGAGATTATTCATATTATGCATAATAAATAAGCATATGTGGCCAAAAACATGTTTACTTCTTACCTGCAAATTAATGAGTGGTTTTATTTCAATTACTCCTCTTTCCAGTACCTAAACTTTTTAAAGGAACCACTCTTAGTTATATTCTCTAATAGAGTTTTATACTCTTAATATAAAAATAAACTGTTTTGTATAAAAATTAAATGTCTAAATGCTGCTTACTGAGAAAAAAAGTCATATATTTAATTTAACAAAAGACAATTTAATCATATTGATGATAGTAAAATATATGGATGGGACGTGGACTATAAATGTCTCTGTGTGTATACATATGTGCAACTATATATACATATAAAGTAAATACATTGTAGCTTATAATTCTTGCTATCCTGTTGCAGAATGAAGGTTACATTCTATGTATACTAAGAGTTTATTGATAATACACAAAAATTCTGTGGGGGAATGATTGTGTTGCAGTGAGCTATTTTTTCCTTCCTTCTTGATCAGTGGAACACTTATTTCTTGTATTTAAAATTCATCAGTCTACCCAAGCTTATATCTAGCTTGCGGCACTTTATTAGTTCTGTCAATGTCATTTGCAAATGTGACAGCTACCACCCATTGTTAACAGTTCATTTATTTATACTGAACTCGTACCAATATACTGGCCAAAATAGTCATGTAATCCAGTTAGTTATCAGCATTTAATGTGCTTCTGCACAAAATGCAAGAGAAAATCTTGGTCATATAAACAAATAACTGCCTATTTAATTTAGAATATTTTCAATGTTCTAAATTAGCAGCCTTATATTACAAACTGCTCCTTACAGATCCAATTTTATTCAGTAAATCAGATCCCCCTCTTCCAAAGACTCACACTACACATATACACCTCTGATATAGTTTCATCTTAAACATTTTAAATATATGGTAAAATTAGTAACTGGGTGTCATGGTTTGACTCCCAAAACCAATTTTTCAAACCCCTATAAATCTACTAAAATGTTGAGAGTTTTCAGACAGGCAGCAGACCCAGCATGGGGGAATTATATCAAAATTTATTACTAACAGAATAAAAACTATAGAAACTAAAGACCAAATAAATACACAGTATTAATACAATTTCTACCACCGTTCAGTCTCCTCCCACATCAGTCCAGAAGAAGAACCTTCAGGGTGATAGCTAAAGTCTCTTCCTCTCTCATCGAGGTACAGAGGGGTCTTCTGCACCTCCCCCCCATCTGCTTGGCCTCCAACGAGGGCTTCTTCATGGCCCGTAAGGGGACACTTACTTCACCATGGTCTGCATCACTGGTTACAGAGAGTTAAAGCTTTTGAGTCTTTTCCCCTGTTCCATGGATGGTCCCTCTCAGGGGGTAAGGTTCTGGGACTCCTCCAATTCGGGTCCATTCTTCTTCCTGGATCGCAGGATTTCTGGGTTTTGCTCAGTCTTTATACCCCAATAGCTCTCATTAAAGTCCTTACCCAGAAAAAGCCTGTTTGGTTTGGCTTCTCTCTGTCTCAGTCGCAGGCATCAGCTCAGCTGCAAGGTGACGGGGGCCATCCCCTGCATTCCTCATTTCGGCTGCCCTGGTCAAAACCTCACGCAGAGTGCCTCCGGGCTCCCTCTGCCTGTCTCTGCTGCTCCAGTCTCATGGTGGGGGAGATGGCAGCAAGGCTGCTTAAGTTTCTCTCTCCTCTGCCGGGAATTCTTTCTGCTCTGTTTCACTATGGCCACTGCTGCCCCCCTCCGCTCACAGGGGGAAAATGGCGAGGAACTGCCGCAGCCCTGGTCATAGCGCCAGGGCTGCAGGGTGCCTAGGGGCACCCCCAAACTCGGGGCTCCCCTTGGCTACCTCATGACTCCAATTCTTTCTGCGCAACAAGTGCTTCTCTTACGGTCTATGAAATATGGAATTTCGCAGAGGTTAAGTTGGTTCTGCATTGGAAATTCTACTCTGAAATTAACCATTTCCAACCCCAGGGGAATGCTGGACAAGTCAAACTATGACACTTGGTTTGAATAAAGAGTTTAAACTAGTGAAAAACAATATCTTGAGAGAAGCAGAAAGTCACAGCAGAGCAACTAATTTCATACACTTGTGTTAAAACTTGACAGATTTTATTTTTGTACTGAAAAACTTCAATACATCATCTTTACTGTTGCGTTTATGTGAGAGAACCAAGTGGGTTTGTTGCATCAAACTGAAAAAAAAGTCTTTCTGATTGGTCATAAGTACTTACTGACTGGGATATTCTTTTTTATTCATTTGGGGTATCACTGGAGCTAGAATATTTGTGTATAATGTATTTATATTTATGTGTCTGTTCTTTAGCATTGCTGGATGAACTGCAAGACTTAAGAGACCAAGTTCTCTTGCTTTGCTGCTTGCATTTGAAATAGGTTCAGATTGTCTTTCTGTCTTTCTGATAGCCTTCCTGGGGGAAAATTTCTTTGCATTCCAAAACGGCAGGGGCATATTAGGGGAGAAATGGCAGTGGGTGGTGTGTGCCAGAAGAATTTAATTTTCTGTTTCAAAAAGCCGGGGGTGGCCACGGTTCTGATCTACATTTTAGTCATGACTGATACCTCTACATTACCTAAGAGCCTTACAGAACATTACAAAATATTATGTATGGGAAAAATGTGACTGACGTGTGAGATTCAAACATCTTTTGATCAAAAATTTTCTATTCTAACCACTCTATATAAGCCAAAATGCAGATAACTGCCTATAAATCTAGCCTATGGTATTAGAAGAGATAATGATGCATATTATCATTCTGTCCTGCAGAAGCACAGTGTCAGGCTGACCTACATCAGGTTACTGTTTCTCCTGAAGCCTAAAGTTTGTGCAGCTGGGCATGATGAGCTATCATGAGTTATATTGTTGGACGGTGTGAAACTGCTTCCCAGTAGGGCTTTCTAAATGAAGTTTTGCTGTAAGTCACATATCCAACTGCAATGCATTCACACTGTTGTCAGAGACACAACAATAAGAAAGAGGTTTTTGTACGTCACCCAGTTCAGTACTTGGGAGTCATGGTTGCTGATGTCTTATCACAGCATATAGGCACGAGGAAATAAGGAACTCTGCTTTCAGCAGCCTTCTCCTTATCATTATTCCTGGGAACTGAAGTATTCATTCAGGTTGTTTGGCACTTTGACCTCTGTCTAATAGGAGACTTGATTTCAATTGTTAGCCTCAAGAGTGGGTGGAAAAGGTCTTGGCTCCCTAAATGCAATTCCACTGGCTAGTTTTATTTGACTTTTAGTTGTAAGTAAAGTGTATTTTAACTTATTGCATGATTTGACTCTCAGGTAAGGTAGAAATACAGGTAAATAGGAAATGTAGAGCAGTAAAACATTTCCTGAACTTCTCTGTTTTTTCTTGTGTTCTTCAGCTAGTGGAAAATAAATCATTAGCAACTCAAAGGCTTTCAAAAATTTCATGATTAATTTTTGCTATCAAGGCTGGGGAGACAATTGTATAATAATGATTTATGTTAGTGTATTCTTGTGCATCTAACTTGTTAACCTCACACTGGGATCATCCCTATCCCAGTAATGCTGCAGCGGGGCTGGTCTCCAACTCCACATCACCCTGCCCTGTCTGACCATAGGTGCCACTAAACCAGGTCCACTCCATGGCTCACATCCTGACCACTCCACAGGGGTCACCTCTGCAGCCCACCCTTGCTGTCAAAATCTGGTCATCTGGACGCAATACAGCCATGATTCTTCCATGACTTTAGTACATCTGACATTCCTATTTTAGAGAATCCTGCATGATTTCCAAAAGGTTTTCTCATGTCATCCCTATCTTGTCCAGTCTAACCTCTATAAAGGCCAATAAGAATGATGCTGCTCTTTGGACTGCCCTTTGAATAAACTGTGCCTGCAAACCTGCATTTTGTAAAATTCCGAGTACCCCCTCATGTTTAGTGGTCAGATAAGAAGTGATCTCTGATGATGCAACATTTACATAGCTATTCTTATTTTGTTGCTTTGCATAGCTTGAGGACAGATGATGTGCTTTAATACATTCAGCTCAGAGAATGTGATAGTTTCCTGCTTGGTAGCTAAGCCTAGTTACCAAACAGGACTGCAGAGAGGAAGTCATTCTCTCCATGCTGCTAGATTTTGCCACTACTATAAACTTCAAACTGAATCTGAAGTAGCACAAACAGAAGTGTGACCAGTTTCTCAGTGTGGATGAAGATAGAAGAGCCTCTAAAACTTAACATGATAAAAGCTATGACCCACAAAAAAAAAATGCACACCTCTGTATTGAAACAATACCCCCCCAAGGTTTGTGCAGTAGTGCAACATTATGTGCAGGAAAAGATCATGAATACTACATAATATATATTCGGAGCATAGTACTTGACCTAATTCCTAAGTTGTTATGGTACATCACCACTCCTAGTGGTGTTTACCATAAGACAAAATAAATTTTATTTCAGGCATAGCAAAAGATATTGTTTTTTTGTGGTTTTAAATCTAATTTCTTAGGATGTTCTATGAAATTCCATGTAGTTTTATGCAGAGAACAAGACAACTGGAATTTTTTTTCTTTATTTTGTTTTAAGCATTGCCTCCTTTACCTCTCATTTTACACAGCAGTAATCAAGACTCAAAAAAGCTCTTGTAACACTTTTCAGATAGTTTCAGTCATTTTTGCTTCACTTGATGGAAATTACTATTCCCATGTGTTGTGTTAGCAAAGTAGTCATGCAGCACATTTGAAGTTTGAATTAAAAGTCCATTTTTTCCCCTGAACAAGATTCATAAATAAAAAATATCTTCTTTGAATAAAATTCAGGTATTGCACAGAAGAGAAAAGGCTTTATGTGTTAACACTGTCAAGACTCAACGATGCGTAGTAAAATGGCTCCACAAGTGATGAAATTCAGATTTCAAGCTAAGTTCTATGACTTTCATTTAAGAAAAATGCACCAGTTTACTTAGTTTTGTAAGGATTTCAGTCAGGATCAGTTCAATTTTAGTATGCAAGTGTGCTGAATAAAACCTTCAAACATAAAGGCTGCCTTTCTGTACCTTAAATTATCTCTCATAGGTTTGTCCCACAGCCCTAGAGGAGACCATTTTCAGAACATTATATCTGAGAGACACTTCCAGGTGACATGTAGTTGCATCCATTTATCACACACACACTTTTCCTTCCCCTAACTCTAAAGTTCATTCAGCAGAGCTGTATGCTACTTCATCCTTGTACACTTAGCTGACTCTCAGTGATGAAGAAATAAAGACTATTACCAGTCTTTGGAATCTCATTAAAATAAACTATTGAACGCCATCAAATTGCATCTATTCCTGCAGCTGTCAAAGGAATGCAGTTGTTCAGATTACAGATCGTCTTTCCAAAAAGTGATAGTTCTATTAGTTGCCTTGAAAAAACGTTAACAATGGTACACATTCAGTTCATATTAGTTAGGCGTTTTAAGGAAAGCATCCATACTCAGTTCTTGTTCTTTGTGCCTGAACAGTCTCTGGGTAATAGGTATCTAACTCTATTCGATAGCAAGACATTAGGATACCTATGTGTATCCAGCTGGGAAAACTGAAATTTTTTATGGGTCAAGTATTCAAGTACCATACTGAAGTAATACTCAGAATTTAAATGTATTAAGAGTGTACCTACTGTTTGTATTAGATCAAGTTTATTTTAAAATTGTGCTTTTAGGATGTGGTTGTTTGGGCTGGTCAACTCCAGGGGTGGGGTGCTTGGTGTTGACCCAATCAGCACCCCTGCAAAATTAACGTATTACAACAAACTGGAAAAGGAGACTTATACGTAGGTGGAAGAGAAGCAGCCATGGCTTGAGATGCCACGTGTTTGAGAGAGAGACCAGTGAGCCTCGCTGAGGCCACGGCCCCCAGCCCCCGGCTGGGCTGCGGGGGGCCCGGCGCAGTGTTAAAACTGGACTGAGTGCCATGGCCAAAGGCTGGGGGGAGTTTCTCCATTGTGAGTGGACAGCAGAAGAATGATAGCAGAGACAGTGCTGAATAGACAACTGTGGCTGAAAGCCAAGAAGATAGTCGGCAAGCAGCAAGATTGCATGGAACCAGGCTGAGAGACGCAGAGATGTCCTGCAGGACGGAGAGCCGGCAACAGAGCAGAGAAAACTCAGTAGAGACTGTTTTTGGGTAAGATTGAATTACTTTCCCAAAACCCTGAGACCTCCTAGAAAGGAGGGGTGGGCTTCCAAACTTTTAGGGAGTCCTGAAATGCAGCAGCAGCTAAAGAGAGAGAGGAAGGAGCTGAGAACTTGGAGACATCCTGTGAGCTGAACCAGGATGGTCAGATCAAGGAATGCGGGGGAAGTGACCCTCCCCTGCCACATTTGCAGCAGAGACAGAGCAAAAGAGCTCTGTTAGAACGCTTGGGGCAAAAACGGAACTGAGAGCCCCTAAATATTCTGACTCGGGGTGGGGGGGCAGCTTGACCCTACGAGGAAGGGACTTTCACGAGATGCCTTGCACTTCATGATATGACCGTGATGAAGAGAGCTTTGTCCCTGCTTTGCAGCCCATGGGAGAGACCTTCGCTTGGAGCTGAAGGGCCGAGAGGGGTGAGAGAAAAAACCCCTGCGTTGTAATGGAGAGAGAGAGAGAGACAGAGAGAGAGATTTTCCAGCTACAACAAATCAGAACTGCTGCCTTGAAGAGGAGAGACATTGCTGTCCTGAAAGTGGAAAAAACTTTTTCTTCTTTCCTTCTGGACATTTATAGAGGGAAGGAAGGATGATCAATGTATATATATTGTTTTACCATAGGAGAGATAGTTAGGATTGTTGTATATAAATGTATTATTGTATTTATTGCAATCGGACATGCCTATCTCTTATTGGCCTTTTTAGCCACCAGCGCGCTTGTGACAAACGTGGGTAGAGCCCTTTCCCAAATCTTCATTCGTGAAGCCCAGCCATGATGATTTATTGTGTTAATAATAAATCTTGATATAATTTCCTCATGTTAGTAGTCGTGTTATGTCTGAAACTTCTCTCACATTGAGGCAAATTGTGGGAAGTTTGGAAATTAGATTTTTTGGGAGTTCAAACCACAACATAGGGTGTAATTAGTTTTGTGCTACAGAAATTCAAAATTTCCTTTACATTCCTTAGACAGTTTTCCTAACAAAAGTCATACTTCATATTCCGGAAAATGCATCCACTTTCAGAAATTCACGGATTTAAAGAGTACAAATATGTCAAATGCAGCTGATAAAATAGTTAATTGTACAGATTCACACAGTATAAATTGAGAAAAAATATCTGTCCTACTCTGTTCATCTTTGGTACTGTGAACTGATTACACACCAGATAGACACACAGAACAATCATGAAAAGTTATAGCTGCTTAAATATGTTTCTGTGCCAAAACAGCACTTGATTTCCTTGCTATTTTACTATTGTGTTTACTAAAGAGAGACACAATGGTTTTGCTCATTATGTCAATAGATTTGAAACTCAGTTTCTGTGCACTTGCTGGTCTCTCCTGTTTTAGAAAGTAGCTGAAAGCTTTAAAATCCTTCAGTTGGCTTGATTAGACAGTGACCTTTTCCCTGGCATTGATTTCAGGATTTAGAGTTTATTACTGGGTCACCATGGTAGTTTTTTTCCTTTGTGTTGTTGGCCATAACCCAACTTCTTGAACAACTAAATATTACAATGAATCAGAAATTATGCTAATCTCTTTCAAAAGGTTTCAGTGTTTCATTTTCCTTTGTATAATTACAGAATTTTCATCTATATACTTGTACTTAAATATATTTTACATGCTTTTGTTCTAGCTCTAGAATGTCATTGATTTTTTTAATATAGGAATGCAGTGAATAAGAAATGGTGATTCAGTATGGATTTCATTAAAGGCTAATCCATATTAAAGGCTTTTAATGCAAAAAAAAAAAGAAAAAACAGAATGAAAAAAAAGAACAAGACATTTATTAGAAGCTTATAGAGTGATTTGAAGCTTATAGAGTGATTTGCAGTGTACCATATCACTCCCTTCTGAAGACAGAACCAAAATTAGAGGTTTTCTGTTTGGTACTTACATGGAAAAAACATTCAATGAATAAAGCACAGACGAAAAAGAAAGGTTACAGTCTGCAGATTGTTGGCCACATCATGGCTGTGTATAAAGCATTGATTGATGGTATTAGAAGCAGAGTGCTATGCAGAGCCTCTAATAACTGTGTAAACATCCAAACAAAATGGATACTGTACAACACAGCCTGCAATCCCTCCTTGTTTGGAGCAGTTTGCATATTTAGTAAGTGTACCTGCTATTCCATCATTACAGATATTGAAAATTGAGAGTAGTAAGGAATTATGGTCCCATTACCACAGAAAAGCGCTCAACGCATTTTTAGTAGTTTTTACTGTGACCTTCAGCTGCCTATTCTCTGAACAGTTTTCTGATCAGTTCAACATCCATTTGATTGAGACTGCATCCATTCCCCTAACTTGCCCTGAAATGTAACATGAAAGAACATTCAAGTCTTTACTTGCGTCTACCTATGTGAAAATTTTCTTTATTCATGACAGGCAATGCATTGTGGAAGGTGGAAAATTGATTAGACAGAGAAGTATCTTCACAATTGAATTCTGGTTGAGACTCAATTTTTTTTCCGTTTAATGCATTTACAAATAAGTTGTAGGATTATTTGCTTCAGAATTCTTCTGAGAATTGGACCTCAGCTGATTGATGCATAGTATTTTGAGTCCTATTGTTTGATTGTCTCAGACAAGCAAATTCACAGAATGGTTTGAGTTGGAACAGACCTTAAAGGTCATCTAGTTCCAAGGCCCCTTCAATGGGCAGGGACATTTTCCACTAGATCACGTTACTCAGAGCCCCATTCAACCTGACCTTGAACACTTCCAGAGATGGGATTTCTACCACCTTTATGGACAACCTATGCCAGTGTCTTATCACTCTCATTGTAAAAAACTTCTTCCTTATATCTAATTTAAATTAACCCTACTTCAGTTTAAAATCATTACCTCTTGTCCTATCAAAACAGACCATGCTAAAATATTTACCCCTCTGGTCCTCATAAGCCCCCTTTCAGAATTGAAAGGCCACTATAAGGTCTTCCTGGTGCCTTCTCTTCTCCAGGCTGAACAACCCCAACTCTGGTAGCCTGTTCTCATAGGAGAGGTGTTCCGCCCCCTGGATCATTTTTGTCATCCTCCTCTGGACCCAGTCCAATAGGTCTATGTCTTCCCTTGTGCTGAGGACCCCAGAGCTGGATGCACTGCTCCAGGTGGGGTTTCACCAGAGCAGTAGAATCACCTGCCTCAGCCTGCTGGCCACATTATTTTGACACAGCCCAGAAAAGTATTGGCTTTCTGGGTTGTAAATACACACTGCTTTTCATCCACCAGCACCCCCAAGTCCTTCTCAACAGGATTGCCTTCCATTAGTTTTCAAATAGAAATTAATGATCAGAACCATTAGATGTGGAAGAGCTTTGTCTTTTTCTCATAAAAGTAATCAGTGAATTTCCCAGTAAATTTTCTGGCAAATGAAGGGAACAAAGATGATGTTTTGATTTTTGGTCTTAGCATGCATGCTATACTTTATAATTTATTCCTAGTAGATGTGATTATCCACTTTGTCTGTTGTCTATAGTCATATGAAGTTCCTGAGAAAACCTACTGTGCAGACTTCTTATCTCTTGTTAAGGTTCCCATCTTTCTTTTAAAATGAGTACTTTGAAGTTATGCTTTCAGTAAAGTTTCTTTAAGAAGTTCTTGTTCGTGTCTGATAATTTTTCATTCTAGAGTAGTTGTATTTATTCTGAGGAAGAATAAATACTACCATGGTCTACCATGATCCAGAACCTTTCAAAAAGTCTCTCTTCTTTTGTATTCTGAAACTTCATGCAAAAGAATTTGCCTATGTTTTGGAATCCCAGAAAGTTGAGTTTAGGATTCTTCCTTCTCAGTCTCCAAGGCAACATGCAATGCTCTGTAAGACACAGTCCCTCTTGGTCCAAGAGCTACAGATATTTATATTCCTTACACATTTCCAGACACTTTCTCTGCCTGTTAGTTTTTGAACTTTTTTATATCAATTATTCTATCATAATTTATTCCCTCTCTTTTCTTTTTCTGCCTTTCCATACTTGCCCAGTATTTTTGGTTTTGTCCATAGTTACTCCTTTTCTTGTTGTTTGCACCCCCAAAAAAGTTCCCTTTAGAGCTTTTCCTTACAAAATGGCAAATTTAAAGCTGCTCAGGGAAGAAATATGTTCTAAGACCCACCCCCTGCAAATATACCAATGAATCTATACTCAGATCAAAGGCAATCAATTAGTCCTTCTGACAAGGAAAGCCCTGGCAATATACAAATGCAGCTCTAACCAAACTTGCAACTCTGCACAGTGGTGTATAACGCAAATGTAACTGTCCACTTAGGCCTAGATGAGAAATACATCTATTATGCTTCAGCTGAACAGGAAAAACATATTCAGAAAATCACAGACATCTCCAGATGCTTGATTTCATGTATACCACCCATATGACTAGAAAGCAATCACTTTTATATGTGAAGGACCCAAATAGTACTCACAGTTCAGAGTATGCATACCATCAAATCTGATGCATACTTCATAGAATCATAGAATGATTTGGATTGGAAGGGACCTTAAAGAGCATCTATTTCCCACCCTCCTGTCATGGGCTCCTTCCACTACACTAGTTTGCTCAGTCCCATCCAACCCAGCCTTGAACACTTCCAGGGATGGGGTATCTACCCCTAATCTGGGCAACCTGTTCCAGCACCTCACCACCCTCACAGTAAAAAATTGCTGATGGGCTCATCTTGGCCAGTGGAGGGTCTGTTTTGGAGTGTGATGGAACTCTCTCTATCTGACATAGCAGCAGCTCCAGCCACCAGCACTGCAGCTCCTCCAGCTACCAAAATCTTGCAACATAAACCCATACACTAATTCTTGGCTATTGCTTTCGATGAATAATTGACAGCAGTGGTCTCTGTGATTTTTTTTGGTGGTTTAGAAGTTTTCATCATCTCTAAATGGCAGAAACCAATAATCTCGTTTGATTGTTAGGAGAATTCATGCAATACTTGCATTCTGTTTTGAATATGATTTTAGTTTAGGCATCAATAATGAAAAAAATAACAGTTACAGGTTTTTTATATTCTAATTCGTTATTCTTTCCTATCATACAAAAAAATAGATTGTATATTCCTCCACTCATTTCTCTAATTTATTTCTAAGCACATTCTTTTTCTTGTATCAAGGGAAATGTAACAAACTCAGTAATTATTTTGACACATACTTTAAATTATGAGGTAGAAACTGTAGTTTTTAAACATATATTCTTCTTTTTTTTGCCGTTTAAGTATATGTTAAATGACCTGACACTAGAAGGAAAACTAAATATTTTATCAAAAAGGATTACATTTTTTTATAACTCCTCTGGTGAAAGGCATTCACCATTTCTCCCCATCCTAACCCATCTTTTCATCCTGAACTATAATCCCATCATTTGCTTGACTGACTCTCTTGAACTTTGACCTTTGCTTTATTCATGCAATGTAAAAAGTATTAATCTGGCACACACCCAGGTGTGATCTGTTTGCCTATACAGTCATGGCTTCTCTGCCTCTGATTTGTCTTAATAATACAGCCAGCAGCATTAATAAGCCCAATCAGGTCACAGCAGTTAATGGACTGTTCTTGTCACAGATCGAATTTTCTCTTTAGAAGCAGAAGGGAATCATTTAGATCTCTTCTGGATGTTATCTATCTGGATATTTCCTTCCTTCCCTGCAGCTCTCCTGTCTAAACCATCACTGGTTTTAATTAATATTCCCCCTTTCTTTTTTTGAGTCAGTGAACCAGCAATAACCCATGATGTGTCATTTTCTGTTATGCTACTTGTATGCCGGTATCTTGAGTATGGCATTAAACCCCTTTCTGAAGCTGCAGATCTACTGTTTATTTCTATAGACCATTGCAAAGAAAGTTAGAATACTGCTTTTTAAAGTTTTTTCTTATATTTTGCATCTTTTATTGAAGAAAACACCAACTATATTACTGGGCATGTAAGTTTGTAGCATTTATACTAATGTTGAATAATATTAAATGATAATACATTTAGACCACACTAATAATGGGATATGATCCCTAATTTTACTATGAAAAGGTATCAGTTGAATTTTTGCCACTAACTTAGCAGAACAGAGATTCATTCTTTAATTTTATTAAGATTCAGATAAAAATGTAAGGTGTTTTGGAAAGAAACATGATGGCAAGAGGATGAGACATCTGTTACAGTAGTGCTCACATTTTTATCATTTCAATGGCTACCCTCCTTTTTTTTTCCCTGTATTTTTTCAAAGCTCAGAGCAAGTTTCCACCCTCATTTTCAGAAGACATAATTTCGTATTCTGTCCTGGTTTTGGTCTGGATCGTAATTTTTTATTTGATACCATCTTATGTCAGTACTGGGGTGGGGGAAAGGGACTCTCTCACTTCTGAGAAGAAGGGTCGTCCCCTCTGGTGGGAAAATCATGATGTTGTGAGGAAGAGTTGGTTGGTATTTATTGCAGTTTTCTGTGTAAAATGACTTTGTCTTATGCCTTTTGTTATTAATATTGTTGCTGTTACTGTTCATTTACTTATCTCATTGCTGTTTCTACTAAATTGTTCTTATCTCAACCCATGATTTTCATCTTTCGTGCCTCCAACAGAAGGTAAAGCAAAATGCAACAGAAACAATTTCCACAGAATTATTTGAATAGAAGGAGTGTCAGGTTCGTCATTTGGTTAAGTTTAGGAAATCTATAGAACTAGTGATCATGATCATGTCTCTTTTCAGAAGAATATTATAACTAATTCATAAAAATCACAAATTTTGCGCATAAATAAACATTGTGTCAAAATCTGTGATCCTATAGTCAAATATTTAGGATGCAAGGGTAATACATAAAGAAACTGCAGTTTCTGTATTTCATTTCAAAAAGAGCAAGACTAGAAAGAGATAGAGACATTATGCAGCATTTTAATTATGACTTTGGCCTTATCTTAGAGGAATAAAGAAAACATTGTGCACAATGTCATCCATAATTGTGACTGTACAAATTGGAAAAAAAAAACAAAACAGAAAAAACAAAACACCCCCTCCAGCTTTCCTACATCCTAATTTGCTAACTCCTCAGGAACAGAACATATATAAGGAATTTTGTGCTTGAGGTCAAATGTTATCTGGACAAAATACTACAGAGCATCAGCAAAGGATGATCTCATGTATTGTTCCTCATGAATAAACTACTTACACACTGCAGACCAGGTACTCCCAGAAAATGAATTGTGAGAATGTGATTATCTAGTCATAAAATTTACCTAACTTCTCTTGAAAGACTGTGTTGTTTTACTACCAGCATGACAGAGACTTTCAAATGATTTTAAGTCATGCAAAACAGGTTGCTTTTTTTTTCAAATAAGATCAGATGGTTTCATCCTACAAGTTTTCATAACCTTCTAAAACATTATCGGGCCAATTTGCTTATTTTAAGTTTTCAAAATATGAAAGAAAAGTATTAAGACTACCCAAAATAATTAAAACTAACATCAAAAATCAAGCAGTTTTCCAAGCTGTAATGTAAAACAAATTGTTAATTAACAATGTCTACAAGAACACGTGACATTTTTCACATAGCAAAATCATACACTAGCAAAATGATGATGAAACTACCTTCCCTCATGTGGTTAGACCAAAGTAAAGAACTTCAATAATTTCAACTGAAATCATTGATAGGGCTAAGTCTCAGTAATCTCTTTATATGCTAAATTGATCTCATATTATACACCTTCACCAGAAAGCAGTAGTAATTGCAAAGCACACATGTAATAGTTGTAATTCTTTTAAAGGAAAGTATTGACTAGAACAATGAGTCAGACTGATAAGACAGTTTAGGAGTCAATCAAAGGCCTTCATCAACAGAGCTCTTTCTTAAGTCCATTTCAATACTTTTTTTTTCACCTTTCAGGTAGTGCAATTTATAGTCATGACAGAAACACAGAAAACAGTCCCAGACAGAAATAATGTCATACACAACACCAGATTGATTCAAAACTTCATTCATTTTCCTCAGTGTGACACTGTCAAGAGTCATTGGCCTTTAACTCCTTAGAAAGTACAACGGAATCTGTGATATATTCCTTTAAAGAAGTTTAACCTAATCAAATCCAAGTTCACAAAGAGATCAACACATTATCTACATAAATAGGATACGTATACTCTTGTTCTTCTGATATGCCTAAATTTTGGTAAACTTCAGTTTCTAAATTGTCTTTGATTCAGTTTTGTCTGAATTATGTAAAAGACTTTCTTTAGGACTATTTACCATTACTGTATAAACTATTTCTACTGCAGTGATTTGCCATTCAAAACCAGACCAGAAGATACTTTAAAAAATTGATCAATTAAACCATCCTTTTAGTGTAGCTTCCAGCACAGCCACTTAAACAAAAGGAAGTAAAAAGAAATTTGAAATGCCTCTTTTATAATGTGAACAGTTATTAAATCTCTGACACGGTCAATGGAGACATAAATTTAAATTAATTTAAATGGAGGACAGTGGTAGTGATGGAGAAGACAGTATGAAGATAAAAGTAGCTGAAACAATATCTCTGTTACACCAGGATGATGAAAACACCTGTATTAGTAAGAAACGGGAGCTGATGAGCTGCACAGGAAATATTAAGCAATACTCTTCTCCTTTGGACAAAGCATCCTCCCCTCCTACTTCTCATCCTGCATTGTGGTCTACCAGCTAGCTTCCCTCTTTTCTTCCTGGATTACCACTGGCACATTGACACATCTGTTGGACGCGACTGTTGCTTCAGCTATTACTGGCCATGGATTTGTTGGCTGTTCTCTATTTCCTCAAAATTAATGTTTAATAGCAAGCATGGTTCTATATTTAGACCAATTGTACCTGCAAGAGCTACCGTATTTTCTATTTATTATTTAACATTGCAAACTGAATCTGTTCCCCAAGGAACCAGATAGGGTCACTGATTTACCTATGCGGGATTTGCATCTGATCAAACCTTGAGTCTGTGTCTGAGCTGGGAGCTGAGCAGTTGTACTTAGTTACAGTTTAGTATTATACTTACCTCTTTTTCTAAACTCAAGAACTTTACACTAATTTCTAATGAATAAGTTATTCTGCAATGTGAACACCACGTAATGTTTTCTATATTATGTTAAGTACATTTATTTAAATATCAGTGAGACTGTGTGCAGCTAATATACTGCATTGACCAGGAGTATTTCCCTGGAATATGGTCTAATAAGTGATGGTAATGTAAAACGTGCCACACAGGTTTTACAGATGATGTAGATGTTATCGTCATCATGGCTAGGCTTCGCGAACGAAGATTTAAGAAGGACTCTACCCATGCTTGCTACAAATGCGCTGGTGGCTAAAAAGGCCAATGTGAGATAGACAAGTCCAGTTGCAAAAGGCACAGCGGAAAGACTCCTTAGGTGGTATTGGCAAGACACAGTTCTTTCTGTGTTGTCTTTTCTCCTCAAGAATGATTCTGCATATGTTCTCAAAAGAAGCAGCAACGTTATATATAATGTGTCTCCATGTCTCCCAATTGGAGACCAGAGTAGACCAATGATGATGATCAATATGACCAAAGCTGAGATATTGTTTCAGAGAGTCCTTATATCTCCTCTTCGGGGCTCCTTCCTTGTGGCAGCCAGTGGCAAGTTTGCCTTAGAGTACGATCTTAGAGAGGCGGTGGTCCTCCATCCTGGAGACGTGTCCTGCCCAACGCAGCTGTGTTCTCAGCAACGTGGTCTCAATACTCGTAACCACTGCCTGTTCACGAACAGATGCATTAGTCACATAATCAGTCCAGTGGATATTTTGGATTATATGGAGGCAGCACTAATGGAATTGTTCTAAGAGTCTCAAGTGGTGGTGATATATGACCCATGATTCAGACCCACATAAAAGAGTAGACAGTACAATGGCTCTATAAACACTAATATTTGTACTTTTCTTCAAGTGTTTATTACACCAAACTCTTTTCTGGAGTTTTCCGAAAGCTCTATATGCCTTTACTAACCTGTTGTCTATCTCTTTGTCAAGATGATGCTTCCCAGATAATTAAACTGGGACTGACTTGAGCTCTGATTCGTGATAATGACATGGGGATGATGGAAGATTTCCTGAGGTGCAGGTTAGTAGAAAACTTCTGTCTTCTTCAAGCTGACTTCCAGTCCAAAAAGCTCAACAGCCTCTGCAAAGCAGGATGTTTAACACTGCAGAGCTACTTCTGTGTGGGCAACAGGGGCGGCATCGTCAGCAAAAAGCAGCTCACAGACAAGATGATTTAAGGTCTTAGTACGGGCCTTCAGTCACCTTAGTTGAATAGACTTCCATCGGAACGATATTGGATGTAGATACCATTTTCTTCATCGAGATCTGCGGTGGCCCTTTGGAGCATCATGCTGAAGAAGATTGTAAATAGAGTTGGTGCAAGAACGCAATCTTGTTTCACACCATTGATTATTAAAAAGGGCTCAGAAAGTGCATTGGCATATCTTACTTGACCGCCTTGATCCTCATGAAGCAAAATGATCATTTTGAGAAACTTGGGGGGATATCCTAATCATTCCAAAATCTGCCTTTTCTGCTCTGTTATGTAAGAAAAGCAGCCTTTCATCTTGCATGCAGCAAGCTCCAACAGAAACTTCGAGACATTCACCACAGAAAAAGTGGTGAATGAATCTAGCTGAAAAGATTCAATTATGCGCAGATTCGGATGATTACAGAGGATTCTATGAGACTTTGAAAGCAGTGTATGGACTCACACACCAGGTTCAAAGCCCTTTACTCAGTGCAGATGGTCAAATGCTTCTCACAGATAAAAATTCCATTCTGAATCAATGGTCTGAACATTTTCAGACTCTTTTCAGTACCAACCATGTAGTTCAAGGCTCAGCAATTCAGTACATTGCACAACCTGTGAAAAATGAACTGGATATTGCCCTTACTATGGGAGAAACTCTTAAGGCCATAGAGCAGGTGAAAACAGGCAAGGCAACTGGGGTTGATGGAATTCCACCTAAAATCTGGAAGCATGGGGGCCAAGCACTCCATGCTAAATTTCATGAGTTTGTGGTGCATTGTTGGGAACCAGGCGAACTACCCTCAGATCTTCATGATGCAGTCATCATCACCTTGTATAAGAAGAAAGGAGATAAATCAGACTATTCAAATTACCGAGGTATTACTCTGCTCTCCACTGCTGGTAAAATCCTTGCAAGAATACTTTTGAACAGATTAATACCCACTATGGCAGAAGAACTTCTACCTGAAAGCCAATGTGGTTTCAGAGCCAACAGGAGTACCACAGACATGGTATTTGTTCTCAGACAACTGCAAGAGAAGTGTAGGGAACAGAACAAAGGTCTCTATGTAACTTTTGTTGATTTCACAAAATTTTTGATACTGTGAGTAGAAGAGATCTGTAGATGTTATAACTATACTATAAATCATGTAGAAGATCTCTTAGAAAATAAATGCACAGTACTTTTAATAGTTTCTGAAGCACTACAGAAAGAAGTAGTGTTTTCATAGAATCATAGAATCAACTGGGTTGGAAAAGACCTCCAACATCATCAAGTCCAACCTTAAATTTTCCTGGAAATGTTCAATTGGTTATCCAAATCAAGTCTGAAATTGGTTGCTTTTTTCAAAAATTAGGAACATGCAAATCATCTGAATAGATCAATATTTCAATGCAGATATGTTACCTCAGCATCACTTTAAAGTTCATATTTGTGAATGTTTTGCTGTCTATTCTGCTTCATGATAATAAAGAGCTTTTCAGACTGTCATCTAAAGCTACAAATATCACATACACAAATAGCACATATGTAATACATGCATGTACATATTCATAAAGGCTAGACTTGAGCGTCAGTCTTTTCACTTCAAGAACTGTATGTGAATATAAAGACTGTAATTCTATACACAATGCAGCACACTTCTGAAGTGTTAAAGTTCTGAATTTACCAGTCATCTATTCTTTCCTAGGAATACAGTTTTGGGTGAAATACTTAAATACTTTACTGTAGCCCAGAAATCATAATAAAATAGAAATAAACCTACCATTTTACATATATTGACTAGAGATTAATGTTCTAATCTGTGAGACTATGCCAGTGTTGGTATTATTAACTGAAGTAATGACCTGAATCTGCTGGCAATGAGAATTTAGAGATAGAGCTGCAGACATTACTGACACCATTCCTTCCTTAAGAACTCATTTCAATGTAAAAATAAGTGAAAAGGTTCAAGTGATAGCTTCTCAATAGAAAAGAGGTTTTACCCTTCTGTACTTCTCAGTTCTGCTTCTTCATTACTCAATCCTTTACAAATTCTCTATCTCCGATGTACTTGCTTACTAATCTGCCCTGCATGCCTGGTACTTCATGGCTTATTAACTCTCTGTCATCTTATATTTCACAAAACTCTTTTTCCAAAAACCAGATAGATTTTTTCACATGAACTGTTTTAACCAAGCTTGTTTGTGTTGCGACCTCCATAAGAAAGTGCAAAGCAGCTAGGCAGCATTTAAGATTTTTGGAAATGTTTTATGTTCTTATTTTGTCTTTCACCTTTTAACTGCTTTTTTGAACTAGAGATATAGCCTTCAATATTCAAAAACCAAAACCGAATCAAAAAAAAACAACCAACCAATCAATTAACCAAGGAAAAAAGAAAAAAAAGCCAGAAAAAACATCCTATGAAAATTCCATATATTTTCCAATTTAAATATTTAACAAATTAAGAAATGTATATGTCAACAATTGCTGCTTTCTATCTAAGAGCCAGAAAGATGAGAAAGAACATATTTAGAGAGTTCAAATTTCAGGTATTGAAGAGCTACAATATGTACAGATAAATCCAAGGCATAGGCAGACTTTTCGTTTAGTTCTTTCAATCTTGTCTTCTTTTGGAAAGAGATCTCGTTTTATGACATTCTCAGATACCCTGTTACGTCTACATTAGTCTCTAAGAAAGATTTCTGGATGTGTATGGGCAAAAGAGATGAGCAAATGGTCTTGGTGCTTTGGTTGTCACTATTAATTTTCCTGAAACTGTTTGCTTACTGTTAATTATGCATGCACTAGCGACGATGTTAGGAATGTCAGACCAGCTTTGCTAAAATGGTAGGCAAAGTTGCAGCAAACTCAACGGAATGAAAACACTGAATAAGTAAAAGGTTGTTATTTATAATAGATGGGACTTGATTTTTATTTGATATTGATTTTAAAAAGGCTGGCTTGACAAGAAATTTCACTGTGTTTTTAGCTGGTATTAATCACCAGATGGCTGTGGCCTTTTATAAAAAATTGTTTATTTGATAGTATTATTACTAAAGTCCAGATCACGACACAATATATCACATACAAGTCAAATATTTTCAGAAACCTTCCAGAACATTAGTGCTTCCTTTATAATGTTAATTTCCACCGAAGTCTATGGGCAAATCTTGATTTCTTTAGACAGTTTCATCCACTTATTTTTAATTTGTAAGACAGAATATGAAGTATTACTAGTGGAAAACAAGTCCAAGTGAATTCAAATGAAATCCATTCCCTGAAACTCCGTACCCTCGTGGGAAGGTGCCAAACATATTCAAGTAAAATTGAAGTCTGGAATTGTCGTGATTTGTCCTAAATAATTTATTGCAGTAGCTATGAAACACTCAGGTGGCTAAAGTATGAAAATCAAATGGTGGTTGTTGTTTAATTACAGACCTTATTTACTATTATTAATCTCTGTACTTACTCAAACTTTTTGTATTAAATTGTCTTATCTAATGCTTATTTGTTTGAGTTACTTATACCATATAAGGTAGTACTTCCCTGTACCATTTGTATCAATGGTTTATAAACAAACATAGAGAAAGCATTTTTACAGTATAGACTTGCAAACCAAATGGAAAAGAAGCATAGTGACAAACACCAATATAAAAAATTAAAAAACTGAAAAAATTTGAAGAAGATCTGAAGAAGGCACAACCATAAAAACTGGGTTAACAGACCTTTATAGATACCATTTACCTGCACTTATCTACAGGAGACAGACACGAATAAGGAAACTTTGCAACGAGAACAGTGAGAAAGAAGTTCAGGTAATAGTGACATTGATAAAATAGACTATTAATAATTTAGCTGCATGATTACTTTCCCCTTTTATTTTGCTTGAGCAATTTTGATTATTGGTGTGTTGCGTGGGTGTAACTTGACCTGGAATAGTAACAGTTTCTACCATATATCAGTATAATCCATATTAATACCACCAGTATGACTAGTAAATTCATGGTTCTGTATATTGAGATACGCTTTCTTTTTGCTCATAACCAACTTCTGAACGTAACACTAGGGAGTATGGAGGTTGCACACCTACTGTTTTGAATGTTGAGAATACCTCAAAGGAGTACCATGAGGAGGAGGTGAGAGGCTTTCTCCAAGTTACCTAGCAGAATTGGCTTTAGCCCCCTTAACTGTCTGAACTTTCAGAAATCAGACATGAAATGTCATTACATATTCTTACCTATGTAGAGTAATATGCAACAATCTCATTTTGGTCTTTACTTTTCTTATCTTGCTGAAAGAAAGATCTAAAGTTTGACACTCCCCACAGCCCAAGAAATTTACAAAAGTGATCTTTTCCATATAAAGAAGCATACAGCGTCTGGGAATGTTCTCCTGTTTAGGATTTCTCTCAAATATGTTATTAGGATTATAGCCTCCTTGAGATTATATTTTAATTTTTGTTTAGCTTTTATCCTAAAAAAACCTGCTGTTCCAAGGTTTGTGCACTGGTTCTAAGTGTATTTAAAAAGTACTGGAGGGTGCTTAGTCAGTTTTCTTCTTTCCCCTTTCTCTGGTTTATTGTTTTATTCTCCTTTATTATATTCATCTACTTAAAAAATGCCTGTCCTTTACTGTATTAGGACTCCTCTGAACAAGCACTAGTGTCCCATGCTTTCTGTAATTATTAAAACTGGCTCCATGTGTTTCTTGCTACATTATGCTTCTAAGTTTTTACTAATAACCTTATCTTTTTTCAAATTATTTTACTATATACTTGCATACACACTATATATATATATACATACATGTACACATACATACATACATACATATATGCAGAGAATCACATATACTTCTAGGAAAAAGTCATCCAAAATTATACATACTCGTAAGTTGTGTCTGGCAATGAAAAAATGAATGGGCAGGTTTGTTATTGATGAACACCGATGCAGCTCAGAATTTAGTTTCACTCTGTAGTCATTGCTTTATCAGACCTGAGCAGAGGAACTTCAGCTGCGAGGTGACTGTGTCATCTTAAACAATAACAGTGTTCTAGCCAAATGTTTCTGTATTTATGTTCTATAGTTCAATATATTTGACTCACTTTTTTGCTGGCTGACAGTGGGAGTTTTATCTTGCCTTTCCCTTTGGTCTGACCTTCTGCTAGACCACAGCCTCTGTTAGGAAGTGTGGTCCTTGCCTGGCAGGTATATAGGAAGTGAAAGCAATGGCATGTCCATGCCATGTGCACCTAGTGGATACCTCTAATGGCCTTGCGAGCCCTATGTTCTAAGTAAGAGAAAGATAAAAGAAAATGACTTGGCCTGGTTTTAGTTTTAGATAAATAGGTGGAAAGGTGGAAATCAATATGCAATTCTTAACAGCTACCTGCTATCTGCTTCATGTAACCACCTGTAAATTAATGCACTAATAGCAGCGGATCAAACAGGATAAAAGAAAAAAATATGCTTAAGGGAAAGCCTGACCTTAAAATAATTCTGATTCAATTTTGTCATGGTTACTGGCTAAAAAAATTGAACTTTTATTTTCTTTTTAAAAATATATGTCTTCCTTTGAGAGGACTTGATTTGTGAAATTAAATTGCTGTATTGTCACACTACACCTAAACTCATACAAAATGTTATGTTTCAATACTATGATGTGGAGAAGAAGGTCCAGAAAGATCAGTCACTGAATAAACCTTCAAAAAAGTCTCTCCAGAGTTGTAACTGGAAACACTTGTCTCTGTCCCAGAATTCAGTTGTAGCTTTTACTATGCAACTCAGTTGCATCTCAGAAATCTGATGCATTATATAGATTTTTGAGAAGATTTCCAAATAGAAATTGATTAGATTGAAATAATGACCAGGGACAATACATTACTGTATTACTTTTTCTTAATTTTAATGAGTAAATGGCACTCATGCTTGTTCTTATTAACAGACATGACAAAAAGTAATGATATAAGAAACTATTTTAACACAATGACAGATATGAAATATGAAAAATATCGGCAATTACTGATAAAACTACATATTCCTTCTTCTATGTAAATAATGAATACAGAGAATTTTAATAAACTACCTAAATTTCAAAGAAATTCAGTATTCTTTTAGCGTGTCTGTCAAAATATATTGAAATAATAATTTGGAAGGTAAAAAAATATGTATTTTTACAACAACTCTGCACTTCTACAACGGTTTCTAGGTAAAGGATTTAAAAATATTTAGGATGAATTACACAGCAACACGTAATTGACACAGAAGTCTGAGTCTCATTTGCAAATGCCTAAGTAGCTGAGAGCACCTAAATATGCAGATTTGGTCTACCTGGAATTTCAAATATTGGCCTGTGACATGTTAACTAATTAATCACTTGGACTATATGCCATTAGTTACCCAGCACATAAGAGAGTCACTTGAGCTGAATGTTATGTTCCTGGAGAGATATCATCACATTTTTACAAATAGGAAAAATAAATAATATGCAATACATTTTCTATGAGCTTCCTGCTTTAAAGCAGCATGAGCTAAGTTCTGAATTCCTATAGGTAAAACACAGATGCACATGTGACAACGTATTTTTCAGAAATTGGTGAAAAGACACAAAAAGTCTCATTTCCTTTATTAAAAAAGACAATGCAATATTAATAGTCTTAGAATTGATTTCCTTGAAAATTAGTTCAATGTTCAAGTTATATCTGAATTGTCTTTAACCTGATCTGATGTTATCTAGAAAAACTAGAGAAGAAATATACCCAACAGTTTTACTTGACTAAGTCCATGGACTTCTGCAAGGAGAAAGACAGTGTGTAATAAACAAAATGTAGGCTGACAGATTCAGTCAGTCTAAAAGATTCCAAATCTTAATTTTTAAAGCCCTTTAATTTTTCTTAAAAGTGCAAATTAACAAACAAAACCCCCAAATCAATCTCTCCTATAAAAAAAATCAAACCTCTACTTTCTCCATTATGCAACATTTTAATGGACAGAGTCTTGAAGCTGAGAGGGTAAGCATATGAGAGACCTTTGCACATTGTTTAATCCACTACTGGAGGCCCTCAGGCATTAAAACGATTCTCACATGATAAGACTACGTGTAGAAGCAATTGATCTGATCCACAAATACACTGCACTTAGTTTTTTTTACCTATCCTTGATAATAGCAAAACGCATCTGAAATAAATCATATCCACAGTCAATGGCAGAGATGGAATAACACTTTCTTCCATTCAAATAAAACGTATTTAAGAAGCAATTAGGCTGATAAGGACCTTAATTTTTGAAAGCATTGTTTGCATACTGATTTAGAAGGGCCAGGCACTAGGGTTGTTTGACAGAATCTTCAGTGTGTGTGGAGAGACTTGTAGAGATCTTAGAAATAAAAAATGTTTGCCTGTGGATCATCAAAAGTGAGCAGAAGCAAAACTTTGCAGGAGCCAGAGAATTAAAATGTATTTTTCTCTTCTTTCTTCACAGCTTTCTTTTCCTCTTCTTCCTACTCCCAGCATCCCTGAGCAGTACACATTGATGCTATCTCGTTAGTACTAAAGGCAGTAGGAAAAAACAAGCAAACAACACACTTTTAGTATTTTAGAAAGAAAACAATAAAAACAGGAATGCATCTAAACAAAGAAGCAGAAAATGAGGATGCATTTGGAACCATACGATTCCATAAAATCAATTATTCAGAAGAAACAAGAGATCAGGACAAAAGTGTAGCTAAAAAACAATGACAGCAATAACAAGAAAAGGAGATGGGTAAAGAAAAAAAGATCACTGCTGTGCCTGGATAATGGGGTTTTTACACAATAGTTTGTGTAAAAACTTTCACACACCTTCTCATTTTCTGTATGAGGCCACAGTATGACTGTAGTACATCAAGGAAGAAGGCAGCATTTCTCTATCAATGCCAGGACAGTTCTTCAATAATTAAATATCTGTGATCTGAAGCTCATCAGGCATTTAGAGCTCTAGAAGTAGCTCCAGAAATTATAAGTTAAATGTCCATGGGTGAGAAAAGACCTCACAAAAACAAGTTAAGAGTAGTTCTACTTTGGAATTGGTTCTTCAGATATTGACAACAGAAATGTAGGGTTTACTTCTAGTGGTTTTATGCAACATCTAACATGGAGGTAATACTGCTGATAGCATTTGGTTACTGTTGGGCCTAGCAGCATTATGTAGACACTGGGTCATATTTCAGCAGCTGCTGTACAGAATTTCCCAAAATAACCACCCTACCCCATCCTTAAACCTAGATAGTCAGCAATTAAAAATTAGAAAATGTAGTTTTGAAACTGAAGTGCAGAGTTAAGATTGCAGATTTCCTCTTCATGTATTCCTTTAAAACATGAAGGGGTTTCATACCACCTTGCTCTAAGCACTGTGAGATTGAAGCGTAGCTGAAAAGCAGAGAGGCTCCCCTATGGAGTAATTTCCGATAGGAGCTGAAGGTATGTGTCCCAAATCATTCACTAGATGATGCTCTTTCTCTTATTTATACATAGGACTTAGACAAACTAGTCCCTAAGCATATTAATTGCTTGCACTGTTATGCTTCCCTGATGTCTTTATTTCTGAAGTAGGATGAACTGTTGTTACAAAGCAAGCAGAAAATATTCTTAATATTGCTAGCATTTTTCAGTGAAGTAAAGATGATTTTTATGGTGTTATTACTTTTGATCAATTGATATTAGTGGGTCAGAGGCAAAATAGTTCAGGTATTCTTAAAAAAGATATGTTGAAGATAACTGACCCTCAAGCCAATCCTTATAACCCAGGAGTACACAATTTTTGTTTCAAGAATTCAATAGTTCTTATACTAGATTACACATACTGAATTCTTCTTTACTTAAAGACAACCGTACTATGTGGTACGTAGTAGAGTAGGTTTTCTTGTTTCCACCTACGCACCTCCAGGTGGCTGATTAATTGCAAACCAGATTCTGGTTGCTACTGTGCAGGAATCATGGACAGGCATAAGGAGCAAGGTAAGTCTATGAATGGCAGCCAAGTAGAATTGAAGACTCTATATTTTTAGAACTCTATATATGACTGCCTTGGGACATACAATATCACAAATGAGAAAGCAGCAAAAACTTACTTTTTAATATAGCTAGATGGAGAGGAAGATGCAGGGCTTTGTCACACCACTTGGAGTCATATAAAGGAAGAAATTGTTCCTCTGTGATCTAAAAGGTTTTAGAATTATTTTATTCACTATAGTTCACTCAGGGTAAAACCTCTAGCAGCAGCTGCATTATGTTTGGAAAGAAAGGTTAAAGCAAATAATATACATTTAAGAAACCTTACTGCTACCATTAACCTATTCCTACAATCAGAATTCACATTTATTCCTTTCTTCTTGATCTATCTATGCTGACCTATATAGTCAGAAGGAAAGTCTAGCAAGGGCATAAGAGAGGAACTAGTTATTTTCAAAGCAAGCAAACTTAAAAAAACAGCTTTTTTTTTGGTTTTTGTTTTTTTTTTTTTTTTTTGGTGTGAAATATTATTCTTTATGATTTTTTTCATCATGGTACATTATTTTATCCAGCCCCTAGATCCTGAAATTCTACCCCTCATGTGGCAGATTTCTTCGTCTGCACAGAAAATGTCATGTAGTTCAGTTATAAAAGGAGATTTCTTTCTCCAAAGTGAATTATTATATATTCAGAAGATATTTAAAGATGGTAAAGGTTTAGGCTACAGAGAAAAACCTCAAGTTTAATATGAATGTGGGTCTTTGCTCTGCTGGGATTTCACTTCATTGAACTTTCAGAATGTTCCTGTCAAGTGGTATTTTGCACAGTCTGTAAGGAGCAGCAATAGCCTATCAGCAGATATGTTGCAGGTCTTTCCTGTGTGTCTCACAGAGGATTCTATTTGGTTACACCCTGCAGCTGACGAAGTCTCCAGACTGAAGTCTCTTCAATGATTAGGGGTCTACTACCTGGGAGTGTGGAATGGAAAACAGTAATGATGCATGAGTTTAATTAATGCAAAGTAAAAGTATTAAGAGGGTATTTTTTTTTAATATTATTTTTGTAACTGATAAAATATACAGCAAGTTCTCTTGGGTGATTACATCTTTCTTGACAGACACAGCAAAAACATTCTTCCAGGGGGAAAAACCATTATTTTCTGCAGTTCATGCGTGTGCAGACTACCCACTTATTCAGATTTCTGTGTTGAGTCTAAATCTTAATTTTCCAGCTTGTCCAGAACAGACAGTTTAGTATTTTGCAATCCCACTGAAATTTGGAAGCCCCAGGTAGACCTACTCCAGTGGTTCTACTGTAAAAAAGTAACTATGACTAGATGATGTATTTTCTATCTGCCATCTCTCATTGGATAAATGAGGGCATAGTTCAGGGAACTAAAAATATATCAAAAAGGCTTCTTGATTAGAAAGTGCTTTCTTCTGTCAGATTCTTATTTCTTATGCAGAACTAAATTAACCTCCTGGGACCATGACTTTATCTGACAAATCAGTTCGTCATCTGCAATTCCTGTTCTAACTTTGTTCTGCTACATGATCTTGCTTGTAAAACATTTCCTCAAAAAAACCACTAGGGGAAATGTCAGATAACTCAATTCATCTTCTAAAATGAAACTATACAATCAAGAACTGTCCTTCTGCTACAAATAATTATGACAAGCAATGGTCTGAACTCAAAATTTTGTGTCTCTGTTTTATGTCAGTATTATTCTACTGAATTCAAGATAGATAGACTAATAGTAAATTTTTTAAATGGTACAAGAAGGTAAAGAATCTAATTGCAAGAGATATCTTGACTAAATATGTGTCGTGAAGTCTTGGTGGCTGACTTGTGGGTGAGAAGAAAAAGAGTAAGGATGTCTGTTTTAACTGAGATGGATCATAGAACAGTCAGCAGTTGCAGCTCTAGTGGGAACACATTAAAGTTGCTTTCTGTCTGAACTACTCATTGCTTAAGAGATAGTTGTTGAGACTTGAAATCAGTGACAAAACAACTACTGAAAATAATAATTTTCCTCTTCCATTTAATGTCTTCAAACTGAACTCAGGGTAGCTAAGAATTACACATCTGGGACTGAAAGAAATAATACATTTATATCAAACCTGTTACTGTTTTGAATTGTAATCTAAAAGAACAAGCATAAATTCTGCACATCTCGTTGTTTAAACCAACTGCACAGAATTTCTGATTGTTCTTTTAGATTATTACTTTGGTTGTAAATATATCAGGGCTGTGAAATCTCTTTAAAAAGGTAGCTTCTATTAAAGAATGTGCTTATACTATACTATACATATAATGTAAAACTGTGTTATTCTCTTAGTTTTGGTTTGTTGGTTTTGGTTGTCTTCTTTTTTAACCTTGTAAGTCATATGATCATTGCAAGATAAAACAGGATGAAAGTTTTTGGAAAAAAAAAGAAAATCTCTATCCTGCTAAAGCTAGAAATCTGAGAATAATTGCAGAGGAAAGTAGGAAGAATGGGGATTCTTTTTACCAGAGAGACTACACATGCATATAATCATATTTTCTCAATTAATTTATTATGAAGGTCAATGGGTTATTTTGATGTACAGTGAGGTTAGCACAGAATTTTGAATTAGTATCATGCATCACTCAATTAAATCCTCAATAATTGGATAATATTTAATATCATTTCTTACTAATGAAAAATATTTTGGTGCAATAGGAAAAATATCCTTTTGGGTAATTTTTACTGGTAAAATATTAAGTAGTATATGAAATAAATTAACAAAAAGAATGTAGTAGGGTTGCATTCTATATAGAAATATATACAAGTGTACATTTTTCAGACTTCGCAAATTACACACTCATTCATTTATTCTTCATACCGATCTTGAACATGTACAGTCAGTAGCTGAAAGAAAGCTATTTTATATTTTTTTTTTGAAAGAATAACCTAAAAAAAGATAAACATGGAATATCTTCTAAATCATAGGGGCCTTATATTGCAGCATAGTAGCAAAGCACTAACTCCAGATTAAATTTACTCATCACAATACATCCTGAAGGACCGGTTGAGCTCTTTCACTGAAAACTCCTTAAAAGTCTGTGGTTTGGAGTTCTCTGGCAGATAGGATGAAGCCAAATCTTTGACATATTTCCAAAAACAAACAAACTGTGATGTCCTGATGCACGTTTGGCACCCATAAACTGCAAGCAGGACAAGAAGAATTTAACAGCCTTTCGTGCTTTTACTAGCATGAAGTGGTCATTTCAGTTATAGCATATTCTTCATTTTTTTTGCCAATCTTTTTGTGTATTTTGTGTATTTTGTGTATTTGTATCAAGAAACAAAACTTTCATCTCCCAAAGTACCACTACCAGCCCTCTTCCCAGATCATGATTGGCCTACTCTATGTACAACACAGTCTACAACTGATGTATTGAGGGGAAGAAGAAAAGGCTTATCAGAAACAAGCACACAAAAGAGATGTGCACTGCTCATCGCTTGACACAGGGTTGTGCCAGGATCCAGGGATAAGAGCAAGGTTCTACACCCCAGGAAAAGACCCTCTCTGTTTCTCTCCGTCTGATAGAAATGGCTTCCAGGGTTGTATGCTTTTACGATATATAATAATTCTCACAGAATCACAGAGTATGCCGAGTCGGAAGGGTCCCACAGGGATCATTAAGTCCAACTCCCAGCCCTGCACAGGACCATCTCCAAGAGTCACACCATGTGCCAGAGGGAAAATTTTTTTTAAGAAATTCCCAAATGTTAATGAAAAGAACCATACAGACCTTGTAAACTGATACCTTATCATAAGCAAACAGGCAAGTATCCCTCAAGTTACCTGCCTACCTATAGTGTCTACCTGTCCACTTTCCTCTGTGAGATCTGTTTCTGTCCCCTACTGCTAACTGAATCCCATTGGAGACTTTACTGCATTACATCTGGTATTTTGTTGTCACTTATCAAGAATTTTACATTCCTTAGGTATTTCTTCCCTTTGATTGTTTTACCATAGCCCTCTCCTTGCTATGACTGCTCTTTTTGCTTTGCAGATTTCCTAGGAGAAAGGCATTAAGGATATGTTCAAATGCTGTATTACAAAAACTTCTGAACAAGCTCTGTGTGAGTTTCAAAAGCCATACAGAGTGACATTAAAACTAAGGTACTCCTGCTGAGAGGCAAGGTATGTTAGCATGAGCGCCTTTCTGGATCCCTTTCCGGTTTTATCTTCACAGAAGAGTTCAAACAATCTTGGCCTCACCACGTGGACCAGTTACTGCGAATTGAGGGGGATGGGGGAGACTTCGGGGCGTCGGGGAACACAGATGTCGCATCTGCGCTTTAGGAATCCACCTATCTTCATAGAAGAGTTCAGCAAGATTCGTTTCCTCACACGGGGCACCAGTTCTGGATCCCTTTCCCCACCCTCGACGTGGGGGAGTCCAGCTCTAGTTCCTTCTGCGTCTGAAGAACCATTTCCGACGTCTTGTGGGACGGGGAAGGGGAACTCCAGCGACAGGGTTTTTCAGGCCCCGAGCCTGGAGGGGAGAGGTGCCCTCCCCTCCCCCCACCACCCACGTGGCTCCATGGCAGGCACAGAGACAGCACACCGGCGTGGAGAGGAGGCAAGAGAGAGTTTATTGTTGGGAAGGGGTTTATAAGGCTTTTAGGAGGGTCAAAGGGGAACCAATCACAAGTTCAGGGTCACACAAAAGAAACCATCAGGTAAAGGGTCAACAGCCAATAGGAAGGGGTTAAACAAAGGACCAATGGGACACCTCGGGACACTTTTCCCAGGACACTCCTGCATGGGAGATAACAGTTGCTGGGGGGGGGTGTTGGGAAGAAGAAACACATGTTTGCAAAGAGACCACAAAGAGCCATTTTAAGACATGTTTAAACAAGTTTCTCATCACGCCTTATCATATTCAGATTTTGAATGGCTTGTGTCCCATCTTTTTCAATGTGAGCAGAAAGAGTTCAAGTTGCCTGCAGTATATTGCACTGATATATTTTTACTGAAAGATGTAGTCATTGTTGATAATATTACATTTATCAACACTTCCACTCTCAATCTGCACTGGCAGTTTTTCTTGATTTCTTTTCCTTTTTCTTTTCTTTTTTTTTTTTTTTTTTTTTTTTTTTTTTTTTTTTTTTTTTTTTTGTCTAATCAGAAGCCTCTAGCAACTTTTGTCCTGAGATAGTTGCTATTCTCACCATGCCATACTATCTATCTGCATACAGTATTTGACAGTCTTAGGGGTTTTTTTGTTTTTTACACATAATGTTGGTCTGATGATACTGTGTATGTCCCTTAAAGGTTGGTTTTGTCACAGGTTATAGCAGCAGCTAGAATGCGCTGAACAGCTTCAAGGGTGTCTACCATTTTAGCCTTTATTGGACAGCTGAGTATAAAAGTTAAAATCCAAAAACACAGTTGTAAACTGAAATGAAAACAAATCATACTTTTTAAAAATCACACTTTAAACTGTTTATACTAAGACTGAATCTGAAAGATCTTTCCCACATTTATTTGATTTGTGTAGATGTGTTCCCAATTCACTTGTGCAGGGACTCTATACCATATATCTGGTAGGTTATTTCCCATGAAAGAAACCTAGTTTCAAGAGAAAACTGTTTTAGTGGACAGAAAACATATGATAGTCCTCTCTATCTCACATACAGCAATGCAGGTGCAATCTCCCGAATGTATGTACTCCAGCTAATTCAAGAGCTGAGTTCTGGAAGACATTTGACTAAACTGACAGCTTCCTGAGAATTACTTTGGGAACTGCTGGCAAAACAATTTTGTGAATGGAGTCTTGGCAGACCACTTGTCTTCTCCGTAACCTTACAGAACATTTTTCCTTGATCTCTGGTCCAAACCCCATACAAAGCAGACATTTAACAACCCCCCAAAACCTTCCTAGTGAGAAAATGATATATCCCTTAATGTATTCTCTTATAAAGTGTTTTTATTTATTGAATCAATACCATAGTATATCTTTCCATTAGTTCATAAATAGATGCCATACAAACAGCTACACCAGGTTAATGACTGTAGCTTATTCTGACCCTTGAGACCAAACACAAGAATCATCAGCTACATTGGGTGTCTTTGAGACAATCCATAACATTTTTTTAATATTTCTTTTTTTCTACAAGCACTGTTGCACTTTCCTATGCACACTACACAAGAAGAAAACCAGCCTCTCAGATACAAGTGTCTTTCAGGCAGCTTCTTTTCTTCTTTTAGCTCACTGGTATATCTTTCTATTGACATGATACTCACACAACAGAAAAAGCATTCAAGGAGCAATTGACTTCTAACATTATGTTGATCACAACTGATGTCAGAGAGGACTCAGCTAGAGGATTAAGGTCTTAGCTTCATGTCAGTAGTTTCAACCTCTGTTTGTTTTAGGTCCAGCTCATAGATGGTTCCAGTAATTTCGGCTCGGTTTGTCCACAGCTCCTCTTCAGTTCAAGTGCATTTCAGAACCTGGTCCAATTCATTTCTCCTTCTTCAAGCAATCCTGGTTTTTGACAAGGTTGTAAAACACTAGGCCCTGCCAGGAGAACCAGCCCCAGTGATGGGCTGGCTGGCACGGCAGAAGTCAGTGAGTGGAGGGCAGTGGATGTTGTCTACATCAACTTCAGCAAGGCTTTTGACACTGTCTCCCATAACATGTTCATAGGTAAGCTCAGGAAATGTGGATTAGATGAATGGACAGTGAGGTGATCAAGAACTGCCTGAATGACAGAGTTCAGAGGGTCATGATCAGTAGAGTAGAATCCAGTGGGATGCCCCTCTGGCCCAGGAGGGCCAATGGTATCCTGGAGTTCATTGGGAAGAGTGTGGCCAGCAGGTCAAGGGACGTGATCCTGCCCCTCTGCTTGGCCCTAGTGAGGCCACATCTGGAATACTGTGTCCAGTTCTGGGCTCCTCAATACAGGAAAGACAAGAAGTTAACGGAGAGGTTTCAGCAAGGGACCATAAAGATGATGAGGGATCCGGAACATCTCTCTTATGAGGACAGACTGCGGGAGCTGGGTCTCTTACTCTGAAGAAGACTGTGAGAGGATCTCCTTAATGTGTATAAGTATCTCAAAGGCAGGTGCCAAGAGGATGGTGTCAGACACTTTCTTATGGTGCCCAGCGACAGGATGAGGAGCAACGGCCATAAACTAAACCAAAAGAAGTTTCACCTCAACATGAGGGAGAACTTCTTTACATTGAGGGTGGCAGAGCACTGGAAGAGCTGCCCAGGGAGGTTTTGGAGTCTCCTTCTTTGAAGACATTCAAAACCCCCCTGGACATGTTCCTGTGTCCCCTGCTCTAGGTAACACTGCCTTAGCAGGGGATTGGAGCAGATGTTCTCCAGAGGTCCCTTCCAACTGTAACAATTCTGTGATTCTGTATTACTGATGATGTGCATGTGAATTTCCTGCTCATATGTATTGGTTGCGATTCTGCATGAAAAAAGCAAGTAGAAATAAAAATAATAAAACTTGTATCAACTTTTCTCTGAGGAAAGCTTGCACTGGCTTGGAGTCTTCAATATGAAAGGTGGATACGGAATATTTGTTAGATATTTATAAAAAAATGCAACATCATAGAGGAAATCATTAAGGAATACTTTATGAACAGATCAGAAAAAAAACTGTAAAGTTTGTTTCCACATTAAGTAGCTTAGTCTAAATCAGTTTCAAAAATTTTAAACACATTCATGGAGGAGAGATTGAGCAGTGACTATTGCAAATAAAAATCTAGGTGAAATTCAAAGGTCAAGAAGACCTTAAACTAGAAGTCAGGAGGATAGAGAGGGAGAAGAGTCTTCCCTTAACTAACTGTAGTCGTTCACTCTTACAGGAAAAATTGGGTGAGATGCAACTTTGGTCTGAGCTTTTCATCTGTCATACACTGTCTGTAAACGTGAGACTAAATAATTTGTCTTGCATAATACATACTCAGTAAGCATAAAGTTAAAAAAGCTGGGAAAACATACTTGTTTTCTTCTTTATTTTAGCACTTTAATTCTGCATTTACAGTGTCACTGGCAGGAAAGATTGCAGTTAAACAAGTAGAGAAGTTATTTCAGATACAACTAAGTAAACCATTTCCAATATTCAGAAATCTGGTAAAATAATCCCAGATTTTCTGTTGGAATGACCTTTTGTCTTACTGATAGTTGCCTGGGAGAAGAAACCAGGATGTGGAAGGGGAAATAGAAGTTGCAGGAAAATCTACCCAACCATTGTTTCTCCCTTCAATTTTCCTATGTCACTTCTTCTCACATAAAAAATCCACTCCTCCCATCTGAAAGAGATGAGAATTTACACATTTTCTCATGAGTGTGGTTAATCCACTTCAGGAATCATTTATACATAACAGTCTTTGTTATGAGGTAAAAATGGTTAAGGGACATTGAGATAGAGTGACTGCATTTTAAATTTAAATGAGCTATATATTCTTGCTCTTAACTATTTATGTATGGAATGGGAAACAGGGCTTTTATACACATGCAGAAGAGTATTGCCAAAAATGTTAAATGGCCAAATAGCTTAGTGTTTAAAAAAACAGTTTTACTATACTGCCTCTGGAAGAGATACTGTGGTGTGAATCTCTTATTCCCCAATCTAATGTTTTTATTATGGTCTGCCACAATAAAACTTAAGATTGCATTTTCCAACATTTCTTTTGGGATGCAGTATTTTTAAGAAAAGGTTAAGTTCTATTGCTTCAGAAAATCTGTCTTCATGTTCTCCTCTAAAGAAAGACTGAGAACCTTTGGAAAAAAAAAAAGGTAAGCTGAGGATGTGAAAGTCTGTCTTCTGTTATAAAAGATATAATTTAAAGAAATTATGATAATTGCTGACATTCATGTAGAGAAGTGCTTATAAGGGAAAAAAATTGCAGAACTCAAGAACAGAATGAAAAAATTTTAAAGACTTAGAGATTTAAATGGATTGCCTCTTCTTCAGAGAATTCTTGAGTAATAACAGTATTCAAAGCAAGTTAGTCAGAAGAATGTTGGAAATACTCCTGTATTGGAATTACAATTTCTAATTCTAAATTTTAATCTTTTGTCTCAAAATTAATTGTGGTTGTTTTGTTTTGTCTGTAATTTAGGGCCTAAAGCTGTTAGAGCAATCCATACTGCCTAGTCACATATATGTTTCTTAAAATGGTTGATGCAATAACTTTTACTGCATTTTGTGTTTCTTATAGAAGAGGAGAAGTTGCAGATAAAGGACAGGACTTGATTCATTTATATCAAATAGTACCTGACTTATAAAGTCTTATGGTGAAAGGAATGAGAATTATAACATAATGTTCTCCATAAGGGTACCAGGATCTGTGTTATGCATAGTAAGATATCTGGATGTCTTGGACAAAAAAATGACATGAGATCTGGCATACTAACAATGAAGAACAGCCTAAACAGCTAGCAACAGCCAGCTCTGAAGATTTGCTTGAAAAATTGGCATTTCCTTCATTTTTCTGTCTCTAAGAATATCTTGCAGATAAAATGTTGAGAATATATACACTCCAAAATTTCTAGTTGAATTTGTAATTAAGTAAGGGAGACTTGACAATAGTGTCTATGTGTTCTACATGTTTATTAAACTGAAAATCAGTATTTTGCAATATAATAGAAATGAGGTATAGGAGACTCAATACAATTGCTTTTTTCTCTGAATTTTCTCTGAATAAGGAAATTAGATCTAAGATTTTTAGATATGAGATTTAGTATTAATTTGGCTTAATGAATTACTGGCATATTACTTGATCCATTTAATAATGCAAAAAATTTTGACTTGGGGATTTGGAGGATTCCTTATTCCTTTTTTCAGCACCAGGAAAGCTTTGGATAAGACCTCAAAAAAAAATGTAAAAATAAAGCATCATATATTTTTTAAAAATTGAATTTACTGGTAGGAAAATGTTTGAAGATTATTTTAGAAAGGTAATATTTGTGTGTCCCATTAGATGCTTTGTTGCTGCTAGGTGGTGAAAGCCAGAGTCTTGTTTCAATGAAGCAAGATGTAGCAACAAAGATTTAGGCTAAATGAGAATACTAAAATCAGAAAGAAAAGGAAAAGGAAAATAAAAGAAAAGGAAAATAAGGAAAAAGAAACCTGGTGTAAGAAGCTTTCTGCCTTTTTTTCCAATTCATTTTTTATTAAAGAATAATTTAATGAATGTTAAACAGAGAGAGATGTTTTGAGGAATCTTATTCTGATTCTGAGAGACAAGACTACAGATTCAGTGATGTAACAATGAACAGCTATATTAGATAGATTAAAATCTAGACTTACCAGAGTGAATAACAAAACTAAGGTGCTTTGGAAGACTCTTCAGAACTAGGATTATTTTTTCTCCACTGAGAAAACAGTCTACAGTTAGATGGTCATTTGAAGTCCTGTGTGTCTCCTGTTCTCAGGTAACCTACTCACATATCATGTGGGCAGTTTCAATAATTTCAAGCAAATTCGTGACCTTTCTGGGGACTTTATTACTCCCCACAAAAATTGCCTGCACAGCTGGTCGCAGAAAAGCAGGAAGGAAGCTCAAACTTCAGACAGGGAAGAGACTTTGTATCAAGAACAGACAAAACAAGTAGTGCTCAGAGATCTCTTACCCTGTCTTCTTAAGAAACAAAGCTAGTGAGACTGTACTCCTTGCTTGTGGTATGTATTTATGCATATTTCTCTGCCTCACAATAACTTTCAGGCCAGGTATCAGAGAACTGAGATGACAATTTTTATCCAAATTTGACAAATGAACAAATCTGTTCATTTCAAATTATCAAACTGTATGTCTGGATACAAGAGGGAACCCTAGCAGATTTAACCTTTCCTTATTCTGGAAATAATCCCTCCCAACTCATCAAGGAGTAATACTGCAGCAAAAGGCCATTGTGTGACAGACAGTAGAAAGAGATGCTGTAAGTGCAAGAAAACGCTTTGAACCTTAAATCAAGACAGGGTTCATTAGTCTTTTTATTCATAGAATAACATAGAATTTTGCTGGCTAATGCACCAGCAAAAACATCCCAGCACGCTGACAAGGGATTCTTATCCGTTAAGTCTGATGAGTCGGGCACATATCACTTCTTCCCTGGAGCAAAATTAAAAAAGTCAGGAAGTTGAACTTTGACATGACACTTTCTTCAAGTTTACGATAATTTTGCCACTCTGTCTGAAGAAAACATATTTATGATGAAGAGACTGTTAACAGAGTCTACGTCATTGACAGACATCAGGCACTGAATTCTGAATTAATTTTTAAACCTAATTAAAAATACAAAAGGGCAAGGGGACTAAGGGGTTATTTCTTTATCCATCAGCTTGTGGTTTACAAGATTCATTAGCACTTTCTCTTTCAGTAAAGGAGCATTGACACTAGGCTGATCCTATCTAGGACTAATTTGGTCAAATGTCATCATCAGCAAAACCAGTCATTATGTACGCTTGCAGAACTGAATCCAAGGCCCAATAAAAATGTAACACGTTTGCTAAAACATAATACCTGGATTTCTTGCCCCCATTTTATATATAAAATGTATATACATATTTCAATAAAATAAATTTTATTACAATAAAAGCAAATTTATTGATTAACACTTAGGGAATACACAGTGAAAGAAAGATAATTGTGTCTAGTCAAGCCTCCAAATTAGGGCTTGTCTGTCTTTTGCACCATGTATTATTTTAATGAGTTGTATCCTGTACTATTTAACAATTCTGTCTCTCTTGGTATTTTGACAAAAAAAAAACAACAACAACCCTCAGTTGTTTTATTCTCCAAAAAGTGCTAATTTTCCACAGTACTACTAGAATTTTCTGAAGAGAGTTAAAAAGAGACCTGTAGAATAGAAGCTTTTCTTGCAGTTGATCTTGTGAATGGAGCCAAGAGGAGTTGTTCTTTAATACTCCTATATTTATGCTTTCATTTCTTCATCAGTTTTGGAAATCAGGAACTCCCATCTGGCTTCAAATATGTACCTCGAAAGCATGTAAATGATGCGAAATAAATCTAATGTGAAACAACTAGTATCAGGGTGAATATAGATTCAATAGTTTCAAGATTGAAAAGCCTATGGTTCCTTTTAAGACCTCCAAATATAACTCATACCTTCATCCTGCATATCTGTTAAGTGTGTACTGGATAGGTGACACTGCAGATCTGGAAAAACTCCAAGAGTTCCCGTCGATTCTCAAACAGATATGGCAGAGTTCCCTGCTTCATGACACCCCAAGTGTATGATTTACTTTGCATCTATGCAGAGGAGGAGATCTATTGGGAGCCTAGTTGTGGAAGCTCCTGAGCCCATGCTAGCTGAAACCTAAATGAAACGAGAGCTTTAAAAATTAATTTTAAATCGTCCAACTTTTAAATGGACTTTTTCTTTTTATTAGTAACATTTTTACTTCAATATACTGTGATAATAGTATGCTGCATTTTGTAAATAATCTAACTCACAAAGAATTTATTATCTGATAAATTGATGAAATGAGTATATTACCTCCCTCCAAAAAAATTGGATTTTTTTAATCTTTAAGTTAAATAAAATAGCATATTGTGCAGAAGATTTACAGAAATTAATCATTAGCTATCTTCTACTCCATTGGAATTCAGATAGATCCAATACATGTAGATCCACAAACATCACTAAATGCATAATTTAAGCATTGTAAATTGTTACAAGAAAAAACAGGTTTTTTGCAATGTTGATTCCTTTCATATTTGTCATTGCGTTTTAAATTTTAGTTAAGGAGAGATCTTTGTCAGTCACTGTGTTTGTTTCTGAAATTTAGATCAGATTGTACTATCACATTCAGTTAGCTTTACTACATTGACTATATGCAATGACTCGGAATAAACTTGCTGTTCTAACATTTTTTGGAAGGTGCTTTTGAAGCGGCAACAGCATGATTTCAGACTCATGTCAGTGTCATCATGAGCAGCACACAGGCTTTGGGATCACGGGTGCCTTATACATTTTGAAGAACTTGGCAATGTTTGTCTCTCTTTTGGTATTTCATAAAAAATTTGACTTAGACTGATGAATTAGGTAAATTCTCAATGTTCCTGTAATCATCTTAAGTTGCCATGTATTATCATTAACAAAACACTATTAATAACCATATTTGTGGATAAGCTTTTTCTGGAAAGCAATGATGATTTTAGGAAGACCTACTGGCATGAAGACTGCATTTTAAAGGAAAGTCTTATACAGTGTCTTTCTAGCACATCATTTTATCTATCATTATGGTATCCATGCTCTTTTTTTATAACAGATACTAAGATGTTTAATATAACTTGCATTTTACCAAATACCACATAACATCAACTTGCTTATTAATTATGTTTTTACATCTTTGTAATGTAGTGTATTAGAGGTGTGCCTTCAAATTTGCTTCAAAAAGACAAATCATTAACTGTAACTTTCAATTTCCAATACTTCAAGGGTAGAAGCATAAGTCTAAAAACGTATCAACTCTTCAAGAAAAGCAGTGTCAAAAATATCAACAATATTTTAGTTGAAACTTAACTTGATACACTTTAATACATGCACAGAGAAATTAGTCTTTCAAAATTTTTAATTTTTTCATAACCCAAAACAGTAAAGTACCATGAGCTCTTCTAATTATGAATCTCACAATAAAACTGAAAATTATATCAACTAGGCTTCCAGAAAGATTCACAGGCTGACCTTTTGGTCAATGCCATTCTAAAAGCTTTGTTTAAGCTGTGGGAGTCTACAATGTTTGAATTGTTCTGATTTTTCTATTATTTTGAAGTCTACTCATTACTTCTCTAAAGAGGGAAAAGTAAAAGCATCTTTTCCCTTACAGCATTGTGCAACGGAGCAGTGAGATATGGAGGTTATACTTTTGATTGTGACTGGTATACCTAAATTAAAACTTTTTTCACTGTAAACTCTTAAAAAGTAGTGAAGGAAAACAGAAATGTGTTCCTGCCTCTTTTAAGAAGAAGTCTGCAGTGTTTAAAAACCTACCTTAAGTATTTACGTGTATAAAATTAAACAGTTAATTGGCAATTAATCTGGGCTTTGGTGCTATTCTCTTACAGATCTTACTGTTGTCTCCTGTGGCCAGGCATAATAAAAATTTACCCTGTTGCTGTTGGCTGACCTTATGAGTTACCTGCTCTGAAGCATACATTAGGGTTTTGAGCATGAGGTGAAGTGCATCTTACTGTGAAAGGCTGTCAAAGACCTCTGCAGCAGAGGAATCCAGACAGATCTGATCTGAGGCTCACAGCAGTAACTGTCTGTATGCTTGATGATGAAAAGGCCCCTGGCTTGTATCCCTCTATAAAAACCTTGGATGAATATAGTCAAAGTTTCTGTTAAAAAACCCAAAGAACCCACAAACAACAACAAAAAAACAAAACCAACAGAATCCAAACTATATAAGAATAGATTTTTTCCAATGCACAAAACGAATTGACGAAGGTGAGAGACACAGACTATCTGTTAGGTGTATAGATCTGTTAGTCAATGGGGTTGTTGAAGACCTAAGTTCTGCCTCAGAACTTTTCAGATGACAGAGGTTACTTTCATTTTGTGGTGGTTTTTTTTTTTTTTATTTTTCCTAGCAGGAGAGACTGAGAATGACCTAATTCTGACTGATCAATAGATGAAAGATTCAGCTAAAATGTGAGAGAACTTCAAAATATGATCTTCCCTCAGGGTCTTCCACATTCCACCTAGAAGCCCTTGTTGTACAGATATTGTCTTTCTACTTCTAAGAGGAAAAAAAGTACAGCTTAGTGTTGTCTATCAGGTTTTTTCTTATCAGGCTTGTGGAAAAAAACTTTTTAGAGCACAAGAGGGTGATCCACAGTGAAAAAACAGTCCAGTGTTGCTGCAGGCTGAGCAGACAGCTCATAGCTGGTGTTTTAGCTTCCACATGAGATACTTTGAGAGTACTGTGAGAGCCCACTGTGGAGTCTGGGGTGTGCTCCCCCAGTGGTGCTGCTGCTGTCAGATATTTACTGACCTCATGACTGTGGCTTTTTGCAGCACTGAGTTTTGCTCTAGAAAACATACAAGGATGGCTATCTGTCAGCACCTCTTTGAAATCCTGTGAAATAAGTGAGATAACTGCAACATAAACTAAAAGTTAACTGCGTGATGACAGAGGAAATTCAGTCTCCTGGTATGAGCTGAATGTTCCTTGAATTGTATACTCAAATAATTTGGCATTATAAGCGGTCTTAAACAGCAATTAAAATATTCACGTAAACAAAAATGTTCTCACACAGATCTTGAAAAACAACTTTGGAAATGTCTAAAACAAACTGGTTAAGTGTTTAATTCTCTAGGTACAGCAAGATGTGAATTCTTGCAATACAGCTTCTTCTTTTTAATCTTTGTGTAGTGATGCTTCAGGAGTCTGAGCTATGGGAATTTTTTTTGAAGAGCCTATTGTTTTTACCAGTATTCAGAGTGAAAAGAACAAAGCCAAGGACATAATTTACATTCTGCATTTCATCAACAGTTGATTAGGTGATAACAGTATTAATTACTCTCTGGCAGGCAAACAGCCTAGGTAATCAAAAATGTATTTGCTGCAGTGAGATTTGTGTTGTCATGAGAAAATAGATGCCAGACATAGCATTTTGGAGAAGGAATCTGGACAAAGTAGGGCTCCTCTCTATCTAGGTGCAACAGCAGTACTGCCAGCTGGTAGATTGATTGCGTGACCACACCATCACTGAGCGCTTGGCTTAGGCTGCACCGAGGTAATGTCTACACACCCTCTTACTAGAGGAAATGGCAAGGTTAGCATTATTGTATAAGTACTAACAAAATCTTTGCACAAAAAATTGATTAAATAATAGATATTACTTCCTAGAAAACTAGAAATGAAATATTACATTGAAGCTAATATTAAACTATATATTCATAGATTATTTTGAGAAAATGGTTTGCTGTTTTAAGTATGTAAGATGTAACTTGTGGCATTTAGGCAGTTAGAAAATAAAACAAAGTTTTATAATGAAACAAAATCAAACACCAAAGTAAAATTATACTTGAATATCACAAATATTTATTATGAAATCCATGACTAATAATATTTAACATTTTTATGAATTAGCTGCATCCTAGGTGTTATCTGTAGAAGAACATTGACTTCCACCAATGCTGTATTTGCATTTCATTGACTCTCTCTTTTATGTTAAAAAAATACCATTTCAATTATGATGAAGTAATAGAGATGAGTTCATTTAGAAGCACAATCTGAAAATCAGATATTACATATATATAAATAGCATGTATAGTTTCTTTTTTCTTATATCTCAGTTACAGTTTTCAGAATTTTCATTCAAAATAGTCTAAATTCTCATTATAATGAGGCTGCAAAGAAAATAAATAGTGAAAATAAGAGTAGCAAGGAGATTTGATTTTGTACATTTGTACAATTTGTACAAAGTACATTTTGTAGCAAGGAAGCAATTGATTACTTCTCCATTCATATGAGTGAGGTTAGGTGAACTCACATAACTAGCACTTCTGAGATCAGTTCCAGAAGCTAGAGTTCTTCTACTTAATGATTTTCAGGTTTTGAAAGAAATGTAACATTTAGGAATATATCTGCTGATTTTAAAGGATGGGAGGAAGCTCTGAATCTCAGGAGACAGAAGGAAGAAAATTATAGTCTTTTAGGGAGCTGCTAGCACAAATGTGGGGCTTTTTTATGGTGCTGTAGATGCAGCACTTTTCTTTTGTTTGGTATGTTATTTAATTGCACGTTTTGTTTCAGTTTGTCCTGCCAGAGGGAACTCCTTGTTTATGTTTCATTTCTGTGTCCAGTTATTAGAATCACTGTATTAATGCCAGGATCTTCTCATAAATTCAATTACAACAGCTGTTGCATATAAGCAATTAGACATCTGTGCAGTAGCTCCCTCATTGCAGTTGCCTTTTACCATTCTGTTGTTGCAACTAAACTCATAATTTATATGTGTACTGTGCCTTCCTTGCATAGGATCTTGAACGATTAACTGCTCATAACCTCTTTCAAGGTAGGTAAAATGCCAATATATTCACCTTCCCTTGTGGAACAGCTGGCAGAGTACTTGGAGCCTGATTTGGCTGCAGAAGGACAAAGGACAGAAGGCAAATAGCCAAGATCAGTTGAACCAAACCTTGTTTTAAATTGAAAAGAACAGAGGGACAAAGAGAGCCACTCTGAAGCACATTTTTACTAACCAAGAGGGCAGAAAAAATATTTGAGAGGAAGATGAAAAGGTTGTTTGGATTAGCTGTTGGAAAGCTGAACAGAATTGTGTTACAAATAAGTGATATATTCTTCCTTTACCTGCAGAGGTACGGTGATATTAAAAAAACCCTTTATACTGGTATTTTTATTCTGTATAGAAAAAAAAAGCAATCGCTCTGTTAACCATGGTTACACAGCATTACTATATACATTTGGGTGTTTATTAGTGCAGATGTTTGGCTGAAAAGAAATCATAGATCAGATTGAAGTAGATTCAATCTACTTGAAGATTGAAGCATTCTTTCTTCCCATAAAATTCAAATTTGTCTAAATGTTTTGGTGTATAATCCCCCCTCCATCTCCCACTTGGGGCATCAGTCACTGCAGGACAGGATGAATAGGTGTGTCTTACAACCATACTGTGAATTATACTGGATTCCAGCAGTGTTGCCCTGGCTCAAGACTACGCAAAGTGCAACATGATCATCCCGTGGCTGTCATCTCCTAGTGCAGTTTGATGAGCCATGGACTCTGCAGTAGCACCAAATAAAGAAATTCTTGTAACTTCTCATTCCTGTCTCTACATTGAAGTTTACCTCCCCTCTACTCTTTCTTGGCAGAGTCCAAACAGATACCTAGGGAGCTTTAAGATTGCAGTGAGTATACCACAGTAATATTAACCCTTCTCAAACCTTTAATCTTCAGAGTTTGTTTTTTAACCCAGATCAATTCATCTGTCTGGATTACAGTCCTTTTTACAGTTTTTTGTGCCTTATTTTAAAGGTAGGCACAAGCAAGCAGGGGAAGCAAGGAAACTCTTAAGGTGAATGTGCTGACAAACCACATTACTAAAGTCATATACTAAAAATTACTGTCAGAGGCCTTGCTTGTTCTGATAATGAGTTTTGAGGAATGAATTGGATATTTGTCTGCTCTGGCAGAAAGAAAGACTATTGCTGAATAACATAATTGATTATTCTTGGTGTATTTATGGGAGAGAAACAAGATTAACATTTATACCAACTCTTTCCCTTGAAGAGGAAGTGATTTTGATATTCTTATCATTTAATCTTCCAAACATGTCAGGGATAGGTCCCTATTGATGTTCATGGCTGTAGAAGTATTCCAGAATTTTGAAGAAAACTTTTATACATATTTTCAGAAACTAAATATACAACAACTCTGCATTTCCAGAGTTAAAGTTTTATTAAAATGAAGGATTTCACTTAGATCCTTTGTTGGGAAGACTAGCAGTAAAATGAGTTGAGAATAACTATCCAGTCTCCTCACTGTACTCTTGACAGGAAGGTCCTTTTTACTAGTCTTACATTCAGTTTTTCAATTTTTCTGAGTTCCGGCAAGAGCCATACCCTTTGTCTGGATCTCTGATAGTTCTTTCCTTCTGTAGCTTCTGACATTTACTTATTAATTTGTTCCGCTATTTTCTAGAATCTTTCTTATGGTCTTACACTTTCTTCTCTTTTTTCAGTCACTGCCTGTACCCTGTGTGTACCGGGTCACATGAGCCGTGTCAGGCATGCTCTACAGAGACACTCCCTACCCCTTCTCTCTAAAGGGTTCTGCTGGTTGCAGAGGTTAGCAGGCAGAACAAGGAAAACAGGAGTTCTTCTGCCTCCTTATGCCCCTTTAATAGAAAAGATTAACTGTGAGCAAAACAGGTATCATCCATCACAGAGAGCAACATTGGTAATTGGCTTTTGAAGGGAAATGAAGTGTGTTATTTACAAAATCTTGCTTGTTTTGTGCACTTAGCATTGTGGTCATTCGCTGAGAGAGCTCTTTTCTGTGGTGAATTCTGTTTTTGAGGAGTAGGAGGAAAAATCTTCTGTTGGATTTAAAATCATAGTACAATCTGATCTCAGTAATTTAAAATCTAAATATATGATTTCTATGGCAGCAGCCTGTGAAATGTTCATTTTATGAATAGCGTAATCATGTTTAACATATGAGATGCTTGTTCTGCTTAATAGGCAATGTTTCAACGTAAAGAAATTTTAGACAAGAAGAAAAACATCAGGAAACACAGGGCTTCTTCACTTTGTGTAGAGTTTATGGGAAGAAGGAGCTTCATCACATCACGTGATGGTTCATTACTTTGTAAATGAGTCATAAATGCACCCACTTGTACATCCAACTCACACTGCTCTCAAAATCATAGCAAGATTTTCTCTTGATGAGCCTCGTGGGCAGTTATTTTATCTTCCTTGCCCTAACTCTGGTTCCATGCACTGCGGGACTTTTCTTGCAGCACATTTTGTGATAAAAAATGAGAGCTAGCTGGAAGCAATAGCAGTTCTGGCAACAGAGGTCAAGCACCAAGATTCTCTTTTCCAAACATCCTGTAGTTTCTCTTGTTTTAGCCAAGTAACTCCATTTATAACTATTACCAGACAGAATGGACAAAACATTGCTCTTTACTATGGAGTAGGTAATTTCAAAGATGTAATGCTTTGCATAGGTAGCAAACCATCTCGATGCCAGGCTTGCTATGCTGTAACTTCTTGCTCCTGACCATCATTTGCAGCAGTTTTATTATAAATATTAGCAGATACCCTGCCTGTAGTTGTCATGACAGGAGGATAATGCATATCAGCTGCACTGGAAAGAAACATTCTGATATGCAGCAACACGTCTACATATGCTGGTATTTAGAATGTGATATCTATATGCTAAAATTTGGTGGGGGGGTTTGTTTTTTGTTTGTTTTGTTTGTTAGCTTTTGGTTGTTTGGGGTTTTTTTGCAGCAACTGGAGACCAGGAAAGTAATGTAATCAGTGCTTATAAGAGTCTTTCAGAGATTTTCAGAATGTTATGAGCAGGACAAAGACACTCTTCTTAAAATAGCAATGACCATACTGATGAACGTAGAAAATAACCGCCTTGACAACTTTTCTTAATTCACATGACATGGAATATACAGTTATATTTCATACCATTATATGAGAACTTCAAGAAATATATCAAGACTCTTTAAGCTCAATTGGAAAGTAGGTTAATATGTTCTAGATTTCTTCTGTTGCTATGTTGTAAATAGATACAATTAAATTCTAAGCTTACTTACTTTAAAATATCAATAATTCATTTGGCTTGTACTTTTTTTGAAAATATGTTTTAATACATTGGATTCTATATTTTATGCGCTCTTCATGGGAGCTGAAAGAAGACTATTTTTTAACTTTTCCCCCAAATCCAAGTGGATATAAATATTTTTAATGGAAAATGTGTGTATAAATATTTAACTAAAATTCAAAACTAGAGCAAACAAATGTGAAACAACTGAAACATACAATTTCAGATCATATTCTGTTGGAAGCCCTTACTTTGAGAGCACCTCCCATGTACCAGAAACCAAAAATAGAAACAAACTGAACTTTTTAGGAGGAATGGTATAGTTTCTTAGAAACAAAAGGAAAACTACCTGTTATGGAATGAATTGGATGACAATTTTCTGCCTGTAACTTCTAAAAAAGGATGATCACATTAAGTACAAAAAACGTATTTATACCTGCTTCAATATACATATCAAAATTAAAGTAGTAATTTTCAATTATTTACAGCTACTGAGCCCTCATGATAATTAATATCAGTAACAATAAAACTGATATTTTTACCATTTCATCTGTCTTCATTTTACTCCCCTTAGTAAATGCTTTGAACACCTGTGTTGCAAAAAATAGGATTTTTCTGTTTGTTGTTTTTTTCTTTTTTTTTCTTTTATTTTTTCTTTGCTCCAGTGATCTCCCGTGACTCAAGAGATTCACAATCCCTCAATGGCTTCAACAGAATGCATTTGGTTTGGTATTGCATCACAGTGTGTCATATAGATATGGAATATAGATTAGTACAACAATCAGCAGACCAAATTTGAGTGAGACCGGATCAAGGGAACATGATTTCGCATCACTTAAAGAACACATAGACAAAAGTTCTGTTAAATACATACAGTGTGCAAAGAAGCATGGGATGGCAGCTAGGCAACTGTTCAAGAAGCATTCTCCCATCTGTTGCCAAACCGGCACTAACATACCACTCACTGAAGAGGGAGTTCAGAACCTGTGTCCTCTTGTCGGAGACTATCAGTGCAAGGCATTTCAACGTGTAGAAACTAAGCTTTGGGTAAACTGACTCTTGCAAGCAGAGCTAAGTACAAGACCATCCAGAGCAAAGGAAAGATGTAAAAATTAGAAGAGGTTTTTTAAAATGACATGAGAAACACTACTCTTTTCTTGAGTATTAAAAAACAGCCTAAGAGTACCAGCTCTACTTTCAATCTGCAGCGAGATTTCCTGGGAGACAATTGGTCACTGATAAATTTTAAAAAAGCCCTGCTATACAAAGGTAGAGTCCTGTTTCCTTAGTCTGTTTACTCTAGGTCTTTGAAAGTGATATGATTCCTTCAGTGCTATGATTGCATTTTCCTTTCATTGTTGTCATTGCAATACTGAACAGAGGAAATACTGTTCCTTGGGACTCAGTCTCTTATATTCTACTTAGAAAACTTGCAAAATCATACAAACATGTTAATACATCATAACTTGTTTTAACACAATTATAATTTACAACTTAATGGATAGGCAGAAAGTCAGGCACATCATTTAGAGCCATTTATTTGTCATTTGTCATTATCGCTGTAGATACTAATTAATCTTGTTATCATTCACTCTTGGCATACCTGGTGAAGATGTTCCATTTTGTTCTACTAGATCAGTTATCTTTACAACAGATTTGGAAGGGAATATTAAAACTCAGGATTGCCACTTAAATTGTCTAGAGGTCATATATCTCTGGGTGATGCCTTGTTTGACACTCCCTAATGGGTCTCATTCATAAGATTTCAAGCAGGTATTGAATTATTCTTCTTCACCACAGTTTACCTTTCTGATTCTTCTTTTCCTAGAGACTTTCTATTATTTTGTCCTTCAGAATTTCAATTTTAATTCAAAAAAGTAGTATTTTATATTCAGTGGAAATATGATTAATTTATGTTGCAATAATTGCCTTGATGTGGAATGATATTAGAAACATATCTGGTTTTATCTCCCTAGAAGCGAAATTTCCTTCAGTGTTTTCATGTCGTCTGCTATTTTCTTCATCTAGACACATCAGGGTAAAAAATCCATGATCCGTCTCTTCAAGAATATTTCATGAAGAAGCAATACTGAGCGAGGTATCTCACCCCAAAAAGACATCTAAAAATGCAACAAAGAAATAAATTATGTCTGCACTAGGAAAGACACTCACCTAATTGAGTGCTTGCATTGCCCACAAGCCGAATGAATTGCAGAAGTTTGTGTCCAGAAGTTTCATTGTTTTCTCTCTTTTAGAGCCAGTCAGGTTCATGTTACCTGGTATATCACCTGCCCCATGTGCGTGATTAGAATGACTCATTATAGAACGGATCATATGAGCTGTCCACATTAATCCTGGACTCTTCTCTGATGCCTGACTATATGCACTCTGCTGAGAGAGTATTCAGGACATCTAAACTTAGAGCATTTACTGTAGAGTGACAACATGTCCCTCTACAAGGTACTGAGGTTACCATGGTCTGGCGGGAAAGAAGAAAGACAGAATTATGAGCAGGCTTTACTATCTCATTCAGTAAACATCTGGTTTAGTTTTGGGTTTGGTCAAGGATTTTTTTTTCTTCATTGTTATTTTATTCTGCTTAGGATGACCTTTATCGTTACTATTGTTACTACTGTAACACTGTCAATCTTTAAGGAAATTTGCTTTGATATTGTTCTGAGGCAGTTAAACAATACTGAAAGCCTTAGGTAAGCATGCTTAAAATATATCAGTATAGGTTCTCTGGGTAACAACAAAAAGTAAACTGCACCAGTGTGAATTTCCTAACGCAAAATTAATTAACGCTTTAATTCAGCACAAAAATATTCCTGATAGGCTTGCTAAGGAATGTTTGAGAATGTGACAAGTATACTTTTAAGATTGAGTCATATTAGGGAATTTCTCCTGATATTTTACACATTGATAACCCTATACCAGTCCAGTGAAGAAGAGCTTTAAATTAAATCCTGTGGTCCACTATGTCATCTGAATATATTTCCTACGCTTTCATATAGACTGCCTCAAATATTAGTTTTAAGATCTAATTCAAACCAGCAAAAGTTAAGTTTTGGGACGGAGAAAGCTAGAAACATTTTAATGAAAGACAATCAAACATTCTCTTAGATCATATTCATTGCAAATATTTTCTTATCACAAGTTGTGGCAATCTTATCAGCTAAGATGGCATTAAATATTTTGGGACAGAGGTAGAGGCTCAAACCCCACAGTATTAAATTAAGAAGTGGACTAGGTATTTATTTAAAAACAAAACTTTAAGGAATTGAGGATCTCCATTTTGGGTTCCTCCTTCAAAATCTCTAATTCCATCCTGCTCATTTTACTGGTCCCCAGGCCTTTCTGAAAACATCTGCTGCTCCCATCTTGATAGCTGCAGAGCTTCTAACACGGATTAATAAACGTGCTTCATTACGGGTGCACAGCAAGGATAGGCATTTGCCAAATGAATTTGCAGATGCAACTTTAACCCTGTAATTGCACACTGAACCAAGAATGCCAGCTGAATAAAAAAATGGATGAATCTCTGCATGAACAATAATTAAATTAGCAGGGACTAAGGATACTGGAATTGGCAGAGCTTAAGAACTTCTGTAGTTTTCTTGAGTCAAGCTGTCCTTTCGTTTCATGAGGAAAGGTGTCTAATATTCGCAATACATTTTCATAGCTACTAGGTCATTTCTAGTAGGCCATAATGAGGAAAGTTTGCTCTTGTCAGAGTAAAGAACTGAAACATGCAAAGGAAAATGATTCATGTCAAGGATTAAAAAAACTAGACTTCTGCGTGCTGGAAAAATAATAAGACATTTCAGAACTCTTTTCAGAACTTTTTTTTTTTTTTGTGGCTTTTAAGAGTAACATCTCATGAAAGGTACTATCCCAGGCATCAGTTACAGATTGTACCTCCTCTTCTTTCATAAATTATCGTTTCACTCTCTTAAGAGAAGAAATCACATGATTAAATCAAATATCCTTCATTCATGAAGATTTCCATTAGAAGAGTTTGGCAGAGGTGATATTGGCTCATCCGAGGTTCAGTAATAATTTCCTAAAACTACTGCCATTTTAATTTTATAAGCATTGCCACTTTCATTTCACGTAATTTTATCATACTGAGACCCTGTAGTAATGTCAATTATGTCTTCTGCCAACAAGTTTTCCAGTGTTGGGATCCTTCAGTAATCACATATTGCAAGTTTATTCTGCTTTATTCCATTGGGTATCAGGATGCATACTCAGACTTATGACAAAGGCCTTGTATTTTTTCTTTGTGGATGGGTAAGAATACTTAGTTTCTGCTTTGTCAATGAGTTATATATTCTGTCAGCTTAGGTTGTGCCAGTTCTTATCCTCACTTTGTGCTACAAGTTCTCAAACTTCAAACTCCAAGATATTTTATGAGAAGTACTCATTAAGGCCAAGTTCATGTGAATTTATTTCCCATGCTTTCTAACTGTTCCTCAAACTGTTACTACTTTATCTCCAACTTTGCCTGCTACCTCCTCAGCTTTCATCCTTACCTCTTTTTCTCCTCCAGGAAAACTTTTACCTTCCATGTCACTGGCAGCACTGCTGAGCTGAAACTCATTTTTCCTGCTGTAGGGCAATAATCTTTCTACTCTCATGCCTGTTTTTGTGAAACTTGTTTAATCTTAATAGCTGTGAGACCTCTACTTCTCTATTACATGTGGTAGAAATTGGACAATTGCTTCAAAATTATTAGGGAAAGCATTAGTAGATCACATAATCTATATCTCACAGAAATAAAATCAGTTCCTTACCAGGAGAATTATCATGAGGATATAAAGGACAATAGTTCTGACAATTTTAATTTGGTCATGCTGAAGAAAAATCAAATTGGTAATTATTGAATCTAAAAATATCTTTTCGAGTGAAATGTTCTTTTGTGCTCTGTAACATTTGTTAGATTGTGTCAGTTACATTCAACCCTCAGCTGCTAAGGGCTTTATGTATAACAGCCCTACTTTCCAGGATATCATTCATTGCCCTCAACGTGGATTTACCTTCATATTTACTGAGGTTACATTCTTTTCCATCAGACCATTAATACAGATGTCAAACAACAACGGTCCCAGTATCAACACCTGATGAACATGGTGCGTCATGATCTTCAAACTGTTAGTCAACTAACGGGCCAATTTTCCTCATAGCTCAACTATCCACTCAGTATTATACCAATCTGGTGGTAAAGATAATATGAGATTGTGTCAAAAACCTTCTGAAAGTTAAGATTACCAGCACCCACTGCTCTTCCTTTATCCATTGTGGCAGTTTGAGCCACATTAGAAATCCAAAAATCCAATTTCCAGGCTTCCCCCACCCCTTCTCACAATTTATCCTGACACTGGAGAGAAACTTTCAGACCAGAGGCTTCTGTAGGGGAAGGGGGAAGTATATACATTTATTTACATATTTATATATATTTACATAGAAATATACTGTACAAACTAAAAGCAACTATATATATATATTTACATTTCTGTCAGTCCTTTTAGCCCCTTCCTTTAACTTTAGTCCAGAAAGAAGCCTTTCAAGGCTGGAAAGTAACCAGTATCTCCCTCGTGGGGAGTATTCGGGGCCCGAACGCTCCCCCCTCACCAAGCTCCAGCTGTTTGTTGCAGTCTTTCTTCTCACGAAGTCCAAGAAAGTAGCCTTGAGTCCTTACTCTTCTGCTGCTGTGTGATTTCTCCCTCTTGGTGTCCCACCTCAGTTCGTAGGCTGCTGCAGTGTAGCTTATCAATGTACGTGTCCTGGAATCTGCATTCCTCTAAGTCAGTGTTTGGCTACCCCCGGTCAACTTTGCCAGGCAACTCACGAGCTCTTGGCCCGTCTCCAGTTTTGCCTGGGACTCTTCTCCTGAGCACCGGGCCTACCTCCTCCGGCCCGTCCACTTGGCTCAGCTTCAATGCTGAGCCTCTCCTCCACTTACAGTGGAGGGAAAGAAAAACCCCCCTCTACAGCTTCACTGTAGAAAAGGAGTGGGGAGAGGGCTTGGCTGCAAAGTCTGTCTCTCTCTTCTTACCTCAGGTGCTGTGAAATCTCTTCCTTCACAGCACACACTCCAGATACTGCTTCCAACTCCAGCCCAAGCAGAGCTGGGGGGTCGCAGGGCCCCCCTCTCCCCGCCGGAGGAGGAGAGAGGGAACCCAGCCACCCCCCAGCCTTCTCCACCTACACGCCGCAGACACCAACAGCAAAACAACCAAGACTGCACTGCCAACAGCTTCTGGTGCTGTGATATATGATTTTGAGCAGAAGCGAACAACATGAATGGTGATTAGCTCTCCAGGGAACACTGTCCTGGCACCCAATCACCTCTGAGCCCCCCCAGCCTCTCAGGGGGGCCAATTTCAAACCATGACACCCATACAACCAGTTGTCTGATTTTAGAAGACACCTTGATCAATGACTTGCCCTAGGTATATATATGCTCGCCATTTCCGGTCACTTCCTTGTGAGCCAAATACCAAACTGAAGGTACCAAGTTTTTTATGTCTTTTCTTGACGTCATATTGTATTTGCCTAAATAAGAATGTAAATGTTCATACTGATAAAACGAGAATTCTCCAAACAGAATACTGAAACTGGACCAAAATATATTCTAAAAATTAGCTGCTTATGTCACACTACTTCAGCAAAGGTAATATTAAAACCAGGTAGCCAGGTAATTCTCATGCAAATGGGTTGTAATGAAAGAATCTGTTTTATGTTAGACTGTTCTGTGAATGCAATGAGCACACAGAAGAAGCATAAACATGATGATTGATATACAGTTCTGGTAACTAAGTTTATCTAGCCTGGATGCAAATAGTCATATAGAAATCTATAGTTTGCTGAGCTGTGAGACAAATCTACTGCAGTGATTGTGACTATATCCTATGATACTTTTCCCTGCAGTAAACTGAGCCACTTTATATGGTATCTTTTCCAATCCAAGTGAGAGAATTTTCTTTTAGCCTCCCCGAGTGGGTGATAAATCAATACAGGACTAAGATTCATGGCAATTGGCCTGTGTTCCCATTGCAAAATTAGCAAGTCATCAGCATAAGTGAGTGCTCTTGTCCTGCTGGGAAAGACCATGTGGGAACCATCAGATCTGTAGAGGAATCTGCCTCTCCCTGAGGGCATGAAGTGGCAAGCACAATTCTCTGTGACAAAGGTGGCAGACTATCTTTGAGCTAGAATGTTTTCCTATGTGCTTGCCCTGAGTGGTGTTGGAATAATGGTACTATTCTACTGGTGTGAAGCCAGAGAATATAAGCAAAAAGCTGATTTCTCAGGAATTATAGGCACTACTGTTTACCTCACTGTCAAAAAGTCTTCCTGGAAAGATGAACAAAACTATTTTTTTTTAACTATCTATCTCAAGAGCAAGTATAAATAAGACCTAACAATTGAAATACCTGTTTATAGCAATAAAACAAGCCCTGCAAAAAAAAAAACAAAACCACCTTGTATTAAAATAAAAGTATGGAAATCGAAGCAAGATTTTTTCCTACAGAAATTATACTGCATCTTTGGTACCCAACTTCAGTTACATTGCAACAGATGCAATTTCCCAGATCCAACCCCTACAGGAGAAGGATGAGCATTTGGAACATCTGTCATTTGATGAAAATAGGATAATTGCTACATTCTCCTGGTATTCTTAGTTGAGCTAGTACATAAAAATTTAGGAAAAAAAAAAAGATGAAGGAAATGTACAAGACAGGTGGATGTTCAGCAAGGGAAACTCCCCCTAGACTTTCAATAAATGTCGGAAGTGTGTACATATACATTTCTGTAAATGTGCAGGAAATTCAATTTCCTTTGGGTATGAATAGTTTGGGCTCATTTTACAAAATAAGCTTATTAGCTTGCGGGGTGATTTTGAGAGAGACAAAGGAAAAAGACTGATATTTTGTTTTGGAAAAAAATATGTTCCAACGAAGAAAATAAAAAAATAATATAACCATACTTTAGTGAAAGAATAAAGTTACCACTGGATAAGGGAACGACTAGTGCTGGGTTTTTTGTGTAAACAAGGAAAACATAAACAGACAGCAAACCAAAACCAACCGAATAAAAAACATTTTTGGGAAAATGAAAATCATTAAGGTTCTTTCTTTCTCTCTCTATGGAAATAAATCATCTGTACAGATCATTGTTTGAGTATCTTGAGAGATTTCTTTCTACAAAAGGAATAAAAAATTATCAGAAAAAAATCAGTTTCTATTGGACTGCTTGGGATTTTGAAATAGAGAAGCTCTGTGTAAGAACTGTATGTGCAAATGACATATATGAACACTTATGCCAGTGCTTACTCATTATTTTGACTAAGATGCTTAGCATAATGTAAATTATTTCATTATAATCTTTCAGAATCTGTTGACACTTGAGGCTTTATTGGAACTCAGCAAACATCTGCTGGTAGAACTACTTCTCAAAACCTTGAATACAGCAGGCATGATCACAGAAACTTCCTTAGGGCTATGGCCCAGTGTTCAGAACACATCAGCGGGTTTCCACAAAGCATCTCATTTGTCCTTGAGGAGGTTTCAGAATATGGGCATATATCTGATGCCTTTGATACATTTTTCATACTTCTTTAAAGATGCAATGATGATGTTTACTGCACAGGGATTTTTACAGAATGACTCCATATAAACCTACCTTTTGGAAAATGATTTTAGTTATTAATACCCTCAAAAAAATATTTCCAAGAGAAAACAAATTAGGTTTTATTCTTAATGCTATAGTATTCTTTGTACCCATTTTCCAAACTTTTGGGTCCTGAAACAATAGCACTTAATAAATTTCACCAGAACAGTGATTCTGCCTTCCTCAGTGCCCTGCTTCTACCTGTAGATCTCCATCTGATACTTCAAGGGGAAATGAAAAGCCACTCTCCCTTTTACCTGCTCAGTTAAGATTCACTGGCTGAAACACTTTTTTTCAATCTTTTCAGAAAAGTACTTGGACCTCTAAAATGTGAGATTTGATTGTTAATCCTCAGAGTCAGAACCTCGGTAACAACTTCAGTCTTTGCTTCTCTGTAAGGGAGGACTACGAAAGTGCTGCTTATTCTGTCTCAATATATTATCATGTGTTTTCCATCTCATTCTTTCCAGATACTGACTGTGAATAGTTTAGAGATTGTAGAGTCCTATGGAAACCTGCTATGAGCCTTAAGACGAAGGCATAGAGAAGAGCAGGAAAATACTATCCCCATTGTCAGTTCCGTGATGTTCTCCATGTGAGCTGCAGATGAATGGTAGATAAGATGTTTTAGGGAGTTCCTTAGAATCATCCTCCTTTAGTTCCACATTTCAGGTCTATTTGTAGCTTCAAGAGATCAGATACATTTTATTTCAATCCCAACCAAAATACAGCTTTGTCTGGATGAGATGAATAACATTCTGAAGCCTCTTTCCTGTTGTATAGAAACAGAGATAACCGTTACAGGATAGTAATTTGATTTACCAGTCAGTATCTGAGTAAAGGACCCATGATTTATATCATAGAGTTTATTATGAGTACCTACAAACCAAGAACAAGTTCCAACATCTTTGTCTCACATCCAGTAAAGGTAGTCATGGGGGACCAGTTTTGCAAACGTCAGAGTTGATAGAGCATCTGTTTCTTCTTCTGACACAAAGAGTGGAGAAGAGGAGATGACACTGCAATACTAGCAAAAAATCAGGTCTTAGCATTGATAAGAATCACAGCCTCCCTTCCTGCAAACATCTTATTTCAATAAGGGTCATGCTGTTTTTTCAAACCATTTCTTAAACAATGTCCTTAGGTAACGAGGTACTTTATCAAGATTTTCACTTTTCATTGTTCACTCTGATGCTTCTCTTCTCTAAGGATCAAGTTATCTCTCATTGTCTAGTTTACTATTCAATAAGGTAGTAGAAAAAAAAGCCAGAATTAAAGCATCTCTGAAAAGTGTTGAATGTAGTTTTCTTGTAAAGGTGAGTGTCACTTCCACGTGTAGTACTGTCTTATGCTTCTGCTAGTAAAGGTTTATACTGTAAATTCATCTGCTTTCTGTGCTAGACACTCATCAAACAAAGTCCTAGTTTATCTATTGGGTGGATATTTTAAGCACAAGTAATTTCTTATTAACTTTAACCAGTCAACCTTGGAATAATGTTTCACTTCTACGGAGTATTATGTTGTCAAAATGCAGTCCTCATTATCCCATTCTGACAATCGCTTTGAACACTTAAACGTAGATGAATGGCAGAATTGATGATATTGAGAATCCTAGAGGCTAACCAGCACAGGCTTTCCTAAGAGAGTTTTAGGAGCTCAGTGCATCAGAAAGAATTGTAGCATACAATATAATGTGCTCAGTTTTTACATGACGGTAGGAAATGCAGGAAATGTTTGATACACATGTAGATTTTTGCTTATAATGTGGCCAGTCTGTCATCAATACTTTTGTATGTCCTCCATACCTAAAAAGGGATTCCTTGTTTTCACTCCTCTCAGGAATGAAGAATCCGGAAGATAATACAGGTTTATCTGGCAACTTAAGACACCAGAACACCTTAAAATGAAATGTTTTCAGTGACTTAGGACATATGATTTACTTGAAGAAAAGTTTCTATTAAGTCTTACTGAGTTCTTTACTTTTATCTATCCTATCATCTAATCATGTGGACACTTGACTTGCACAGGTGGTAGCTAAATTCTCTCTTTTTCTCTCTCTTTCTTTACTTCTTCTTTTCTTAATATTTTGGGTAACTTAAAGCTGGATGGTTGGATTTTGCTAAGTTGTATAGGTTAGCATGTGCTAAGTCAATGCTTTGTGGAATGATTAATTTTTGTTGAATGTTTCCCTTTAAACTTTGAAAAGTTCCATTATTTTCTAAAGTTTGCCAGTAAAAGAGTGTTATTTTTGACCTCCTGAGAAACATGCGCATTATCCTCTTCTTTATGCTCTCTCTTAAGGTATAAAAAGAACTGAAGTCTCCTTTAATAAATTTGGTCAGCGAATTTTTAGAGCCTTTTATATTTTTAAAATAAAATTCCTTCAATGAGTTTGTAGTTTGGAGCAAGGGGTCTTACATATACAAGGAAAAAATTCTTCACTAAAAGAGTTATTAATCACTGGAATGGGCTGCCCAGAGAAATGTTTGAGTCACCAGCTCTGAAGGTATTTTAAAGATGTGTAACTGTGGTACTTAAGAACATGGCTTAGTGGTGGAATTTCCAGTTCTGGGTTAATACTTGAACTCAATGATCTTAGCTTTATTTTCCTACCTAAATGATTCCATGATTCTGTGATTGAAAGGTTTGACAAAAAAAAATTCCTTTGATGTTAAATGATGCCACTTCATTAGCATGGTCATTGTCATGTAGATATCCTGATTCTAATTTTTAGAGAGGTTACATTTATAAAAGGTCCGTTTTTTCTGCCAATTTTCATTTTGAAACAATTTCCTTTTATGTACCTCTGACAGAAACTTGATTTGTGGCCTTGAGATGACAAAGCTACGCATATGTTCTGAATTGAAAGAAAAAAGTGCGTTTCCTTTTTATGTCTTCAGTGACATTCATTAGTGTACGCAGTTTTTTGTGTCCTTTGTAAAAAGTTAATGGAATGCTGCAAAGGAAATCCTTTATTTTGTTAAAATACACTTCTCAGCACTATTTGTGAAGGAAAGACCTAACACAGTACTGACTTTAAATGAAGGTCTGCATTAGATGTTAGATAAAAAGCAGAGAACAAAAAAATGAAGAAGAAAGGATGAACTGTGCAAAAGGGTGAGATTTTTAGGAAATTAAGCCATTGAAGGGAAGGAGAAAATATGAAGTTTTTTTAAATTTTAAGAAAAGAAAATAATGATCTCAGTAAGTCCTAAGGCAAGTGTTTATTTCATTAGTGTTGCACAAATAATTATTTGCTCTTCCTCTAGTCCTCATAAATCTAGCTAATGTGATATATCCATTTTAATAAGAAGAGTATTGGACAAAAGTACACAAATGCACATGAAAGACATACCAGAGATACAGAGAATTTTTCTCCTTCTTTTGTCTAAAATCAGTGTAAAAGAATTCTCTGAAATAAGAATATAAGAGAAGCCCATATTTAGTATTCTCCCATGCTTCTAATTTCACTGGATGGAAACCTTTCATAATGATGCCTGTTACTGCTGTTGTTGTTCCTCACCTGTTATTGTTGACCTGGATTTTCTTGGAGTTCCTTCTTTAGCTCAATAATTTCTTCAATTTCCATCATTTTGAAGCTATCAGACCTGAAAAATAACTGATAATGCTTCTTGTCTGTATAGGTACTGTAGATCTGTGCAGGTAAGGTGAATATAGGTGTCATTCTTGGATTTAGAGCCAAGGATCATCTCTATTCTGATGCAAATTCTGGTTTTTATGAAATGAGTAAAATATTTCCCTAACTAGATTTCTCTGGCTTTTTTTTTAATATACTTTGTGTATGATTAAAATGTGTTTAGAAGCAAAATTTTTAGTGAGCTTATGTTGTCATACCTGTATAAGAGAGAGTGTGAACTGACACCTTAAATCTACTATCACTCCAAGTGACTGATTGATGTTGACTCTTGTCTCAGCCAAGAACTCTAGTAACATACATACAATTAGAAAGTGTTATTTGTATTAGCTTTCAATTTAATACATGGATTAACATAAAAGGATCAGCAAAAGATCATTTTTTGACTAAAACTTGATAAAGAGGTACCAAAGACAGAACTAAAGCTCTAAACTCCATTGACACAAATAATAGTTTGCTAACTAATAAAGTGCAGGAAATGACTTCTAATATAACGAAAAGACTTCATGTAGCTGTTGAAGGGAAATTACTTCAAATGAGTTAAGCAGGTGATCAGACTGCCCTTTAGGTAGAAAGAATAAAATGAGTTAGAGTTTAGAAGGATAAACTAGGGAGGTGAAAGGAGAAATTAAGTGTTAAATCTCTGATATTTCACAGATAAGAGAAAACTTTAAATATATCACCCTATTTTAAGTACATTAAATAGAGCTTTTCAGTCACCTATACCTGTATATTTCCATTCAGACCTGTACTGTCTATTTTGCATGCTATTAATAAAAATTTACATCTGTATATTTATTTTAACTTGTGTTAAGTGGAGGGAACTGGAAAGCACCAACGTCCTCCTCAACCTGTAATGGAACATGTCCATGAAATGCCCCAAGTGCTTTTTTTGCACATTTTTAAGCCTTCAAGAGATAAAAGAAGAGTTCTCTGTGTCAATTAGGGGTAGAGGCAGCACCAAGAGTGTTGGAGAAAGTAGAAATGTCTTTCAGTTACTGCTGATGACATGCAACAATCCCTGGTGTACACTGGAGTACAAGTTTGAACCACACATGTCACTTAAGCAATGTCACAAATTGTACTGAAAGAGCAAAGGCAACTACAGGTTGCTTACAGGGGTCTGTATTTTTAGAAGGCCTTTAAAATTGGATTATAATCAATATATATAATGTTCAATATATAATAGAAACACAGGACGATACAGTGGCTAATATTTAATAAATAAAAAGGCGAACAGAAGAAAGAGTTATAGAGAGAAACAAAGTCATAGTAAAATAATATACGTGGAGATGCCTGTATAATTATAAGGATTTTAAAATTAGCAGTGTCCAAACCAATAATCATCCAGACATACCATCATAGCTTTGGCTACTGCTCTGTTATCTAGTTTTTGCACATTTTGTGATGAAAATGAGAAAATATATGCTCTCTCACTAACATAAGTCTGACAGTATGAAATATCAAAACTGGAGACTTGATAGAAAACTTTGAGGGAACAATGGGCTTTACAATGGGTTACTTAACAATCAGAATGAACCACTTGGCTAAAATGGAAAAAGATTAAACTGTTCCTATTTTATAGCAAAGATAATGGATTTTCTTGTTTCCCTAGGGATAAGAAGTCAATTTTTCCTACTGGAGATTGAAATGCAAACCTTAGGGACCCATAGAACTTAAAGGGAAAAGTAATTTTCCTTCTTTTTGATATTTTTTCCCCACTTCTTTTGTACAGTTCACGTTATTTAAATAAACCACACAGAAAAGATAGAATAGTAGCCACATTTTATTAAAAAAATAGATCATGACAGGAAAGTACAGAATAATCAGCTGATTTTATGGAAGTTTTATATAGTTAACTTGCAGAAGTGAAGGTAGAGTTGTTGAAGTTTGTCTCCATTTTCACCTTTTCAGCACACAAACCAACACTGAATGCTAATATTTAAGAAACTGTAGGCTAACACTGCAGGGTGCAAAATAAAGATCATTTATCCACCAGTTTTTCTTCTACCATTTGGACTTTCACATAATTAAGTTTTCGAAAACTCTGCATGATTTCAATCTCAAGGTACATTTATCTTGTAATCATACACCTTTGGAAAAAAATCCTTTCATTTACTCTACTTTTTGTACTGTAGTATTTTAAATCAGATTTTCCTTCTCAACAGCAGTAATGAAACTTGTGTACTAATCACGGACTATAAAGTACTGAGACCTAATTCCTCTGAACTAGATCTCTGTAATTCCACAGAATGACAGAATGGTTGGGGTTGCAAGAGACCTCTGGAGATTACCTAGTCCAACTCCACTGCTAAAGCAGGTTCACCCAGAGCAGGTTGCACAGGATCACATCCGGGCAGGTTTTGAATATCTAAAGAGAAGGAGACTCCATAACCTCTCTGAGAAGCCTGCTCCAGTGCTCTGTCACCCTCACAGTAAAGTTTTTCCTCATACTCAACCAGACCTTCTTGTGTTTCAGATTTTGCTCATTACCCCTTGTCCTGTCACTGAACACCACAGAAAAGAGTCTGTCCCCATACTCTTAACACCTACCTTAAGATATATGTATGCATTGATAAGGTCCCTTCTCAATCTTCTTTTCTCAAGACTAGAGCATATTTGTAATCAAGGATTAAATCATCCATCAGACCATGATGAACTTCTAAGGATTTGGTATTCCACAGATAAACAGTTAGTATATTATTCAATTATTCTAATCTCAGAGGTCTGCAAAACTAAGCTGAGCTGTTCACAATGAGTTCATTGCTCAGGGTGCAACACCTAAGTGCAGTGCATATTTTACCTAACCAGCTTCCCTACAATTAGAATAAATTGTGTTCAGATCATAAATTTTTTTGTATCTAGTAAATGAACCTACCTGTATTGAAGTGGTCTGTGGAAAATACTTAAAAAATCAAATATGAACTTGGCCTTCCCATTGAATGCTTTTGAGTCTTTGGCATGTTCCAGAGTCTTTCGGGTTGAGATGCCCTGGACCATCATGATACCTTTTCCAAAACAAGCTTTCACCATATTTTCCCTCTTGCAACAATGCCTGCCTGCCACTGAGCCCAACCTTGCACTAGTACTATATACAGAACACTGTGTGACTCATGCTGTTATCTCCCAGGATGCTACAGCAAAAAGCAAAGGCAACTTTGGCTGGGAAGGAACTTCAAGAAAGCTTTTGATAGTGAGCTATGAGACCTCTTTGCTCTAGAGATTTATAGTCCCCATATGTTGGAGCTGATGTCAGTGGGATACAAAGACTTGATCCTACTAAATGAAAAGTGAAAAGGCTGCCTCTACCTTACACTGTAAAAATTCAACTACATGCATGTCCATCCATTGTCTCTTTGGAATTTGATGGTGTTTGTTTGGATACTAGTAAAAAAAATGAGTTCATGAATTCTGGGAAATGCTTTTTAGGCAGAGAATACAAGTTCTGTCTGTGTTTTCTTCTTGCTTGTATATATGCTGATTGGGCTTGTACATTTTCCTGTCCAAAAACAGCATAGCTAGTTGAGACAGTTTCTCTGGTTGAAGGGGGTGTTGGGGGAAGAAGTCATGCAGTGCAAAAGCTGCGAGCAGTGAGTGTGGAAGCACAAAATTACATCAGGCATACGCATATGTGCACATTGGCCATCTAGGTAGCACTGTATGCTGTTGTTCCAGGTTGCAAAGTATCTGGCTGATGGGAAGACTTGGATCTACTAACAAATGTGGTTTGCAGTATTATTAAAAATTTTCAAGCCACGTTAGAAACAGAAAATGTGAATGATATCTGACAGCTCGTTTACTTGTTTGTGGTGGCAAGGCTGTAGTAGCTTAGGTTGCTCAGGTTTCAGGTTTCCCTAATAATAGAAGCTGAAGACATGTTTCCAACTAATGAGGAAAGACCTCTGTCCTGGCAAGTGTAAGCTCACAGAAGGTGATGCAGAGTCTTTCTTATACCTTCACCACATGGCCAAAATATGTATCTGTTATCCTGTGGGCTTAAGAACAGGATAACACAAGACTACAGCATAAACAAATACTGTGAAGATGGCAAACTGGAGAGTATCTCACCAGACGGGTATCCACAAGATTTTATCTCTACTTTTCAACTGCAAGTTGGATTGCGACTCAGGGGCTTGAAAACAAAGAGATGGTACCTGGGCAGAAGACATGGGAAGACAGACGAGACTGTCAAAAGGTAATATAGATGCACACTCAAGACCAGTTTTATTTCCTGTGGCATCCTCTTCTACTTTCACCTGACAGTCATGGTTTTGACGTTCAGAACTGGCAAAGAAAGAGAGACTGGCAGCATTAATACTTCACTGCTGCCCACATAACAAGTTTTTTCCCTCTAGATCTGCATATCCTGATCCTTATTTACTGACCCGGGTTCCTTGCTTGACCTCAAAGTTGTCTCATTGTGATGGTCATGCTTGGTGATCTAGACTCTTGGATGAACCTGACTACTCTGAGCAGATTGGTTCTGCTCACATTGCTCAGGTACTGTGAGACTGCTGCAGATTACTCAGTGAGGAATCGACCCTTTACCAACCATATTCCTAGATAAATTGTACCTATGTTGCCTACAATAATGTCTCTACAGTGGACAGCCCTTGTGTGAAATGTAATGGTTGCACAGACTCACACTAATGTGATATCTATGAAATGTTTCAACCAGTAGAAAGCATAGGCAGAGCTAAAAAAAAAGAATAATGATGCCAAATGTGAGCAGGAGTGAAGACCTCTATGGCAAACATTGCTGCAAGAACATTCATTCAGTCTTGAGACCTCGGAAAGTTTCTGTCTACTGCTATAACTACTTTGCCTCTCAATCTACTTGTCTGTGCTTGGGTCAATACCACTCCCTGAGGACAATGGAGCGAATTGACTAGGTTTGTTAATGCCACTCTTACTTTGTCGACAGTTTTCTCATTGGCCTAGGGAGTGCAACAGTCCATGTTTGTGCTATTTCAATTATACTGGATACACTCTGGTGATATTTCCAAAATAAAAGCCTTAAGAAAGGCTATTTTGTCAATAGTGTCATTGAAGGTAGATACATGCTGTCAAGTAAATATCACGCAGCTTTTTTCATAAACATCAATGTAGCATTCACACATTGGAAACACCAGGAATGCTCATACCATTAAACTATGCCATGTATAAAAAAAAAGTGTCAACAAATAAACTTCCAGTGAATGTTAAAAATGGGTAAACCATAGAAATTTTGTCAGATTCTCTCAAAAATTAAATTATTTTAACATAAATGAGAACTTCAATCAACATCAAAATCACTTCACCTTCATGTGAATTAAACAACCATTAAAATTATTATTGCAATTACTGAAATCTTAAGTATCTGTGTAAATGAAAAGTAATAACAAAGTATATTTACTCAAAAATTAAACAGAGTCCATTAAATCGGAATACCAATTTAGCTTCTTCACTAGTAATGTCACAAACTGAATATAGTACAAGAGAAACTTAATTTTATGCCTAGTAGCAGGTTTAACATTTTTCATTTTCTCTACTTTACAACTTTATTGTGCAAATAGATCGAGAAGGAATATTTTTTTGACTAAAACGGCACATCCTAAGTTTCATTGATTCAGCAGTAGGAACTTCTGCTACCAAACAGCTGTTGTCTGTATACCAACTTTGTTAACTTTTGGAGGTGTTATCATCTCTAAGTTCACAGTACTTTTTATAGATAGGCCAGATGACTTTCTCAGTGCAATCCAAGAGGTGTGCAGGAAAGTCTTGCAACTTGTCAGATTTTAACCATTTTATATTATGTTTTGATGGTGTTAAATTATTTTATTTAAGATGTTGATTCAGGCCCACTTGAATCAGTAAAATTGTGTTGCATCTGGGATTCCTAATCTTTCTAGCCCTTGTGAAGTCTAACCAAAAAATTGTCCTTCTAAGTAATACATGATTAAAATACAACTTTTAAGAATTCTTTCTTCTACTGTTGCATAAACTCAGCTGCAGATACTATTTGACCTCATCTCTTTTAATTGTTATGGTAGCAACAAAATACATTATGGAATGTTAAAACAGGTTCTTTTCTTATCTCTTCCTCTATGATAAAGTTACTGTTAATTTTTGAAAATGGTGTCTCAGCTTAAGGAGACTGAAGTGTTTTGCTAAGGAAGATGAGTTATGAGGTAGACCAAACTCCTTTCTCTCAGCACTCGTAAATCTGAAATTAAGAAACTCCAATTGAAGAAGTATGGAAAAAGGAAGAAATAACAACCCTTTATTAAAGAACACAAAAACAACTAAACAATAATCCTGTACCCAAAAGTCCCCTTGAAAAAGGAAAGAGTTTGATACTTCTCTGTCCTCTAGCGTGATTCTAATCACGGTTGGCAGAGGGCACTGTCGGATCACTGGAGGAGCAGAGCCTGCAGTGCCCTCTGTTACTCAGCAGGGGGCGCTGTTTGGCTCCAGCAGTCGCCGCGTGAGGCCCCGGTGCGCGGGAGAAGCCGACAACGAAGATTTCCCCCACACACCGAGGAGGGGAAGGGGAAAAAAGGGGAAAGGAGGGCATTTCTTTCCCACTGAACTCACAATATCTGCAGCTCACTGTGGTCGGGACTTCTCCCTTTCCTCGTCGAGCACAAACTCTCTGATGAAATCTGAGCAGGTCCGGCTGGCGACAGAGCAGATGGTAGGCAAGTCAGGGACAGAGAACAGCCAGATGACCAGAGCAAAATGACCTCAGAGCTTTTCCAGCTCACACCTTACCCCCCTTAAGGCAAAAAGTGAAGTGCCCTTTCCAAGGAGAGGAGGGAAGAAAAACTCCTCGCCCCCCCCTTCTGGGCCCTAGAGAGGGCTATTAGCCTGCAACATAGTTCTACCAGCCAGATCCTTTGTGCAGGTCTATCACCCAACACAGAAAACTGTCCTTCCCATTCAACATCCCTTCCCCACATTGCAGCAGAGGAAAGAAAACTCCTGTTTTGTTTTTTAGAACAAGTAAACCCATGACAAATGGTTAAAGCAATATTAAACAGGAATTCAGATAGAGACTCTTCTTAATCAGGATGTATATTAGCCATTTAACTGAGAGATCTTTCAGGGGAACAGATTTAAACCTAGTGACATAGAAAGTCAACAATGGTGATTTAATGTCAGGCATGTTACTGCTTGGTAGAGGGTCTAGGGGCATGATAGTGAACATTACACCTTTTTGGCAGTCTCATGTACTCACCTGCTTGCCAATTCATTAACTCCTTTGAAAGCACAAACTACATATAAGATTTAACATTTCAGCTGCTGAGCTTGCAACTGGAAAATCAGCTGTTATCATTATGTGTGGTCAGACCAAACTCAGTTATATTGAAGTATTAAAAAAGATAAGGCAAATAATACGTTAAAGCAACAGTTGATGTTTCCTACACATGGTTAATAAGCAAATTTTAAAATGTCTTAAAATATTTTTTTCTGAAAATATTGAGTATTTTTTCATTTGTCAACACTGGTAGTAGAATTTGCCAGAGCATTGGTAAATGCACACATCACTGAGATGTATTATTAATAACAGAAATAATTTTGGCAGCAAGCAGGCTTTAGTTCTATGCCAGCTGCTGAACATTGTATTGCACTTGTATCTCACAGCTGCCTTTCTTGCTCTCAAGAGGCACAGAACAAGCTATGTCTCTGTTCAAGTGCATACCCTTGCCTACTCTGCTAGCACATTTATGTCCTGAAGGCTGTCCAAATGATCAGACTTGCAACTATCCAAGCTTTGAGACTGTGAGTGCAGCTCAAGGTACAGCCTATACATACCTGCCAGGTCATGCAGCATATTTCATGAAGAAGTACATCCAATGGGTTTGCTAACTCTGAATATGCCCTCCTGTGCTGTGAACACCAGTACACATAGTGTTCACGTGTAGCTCTGCAGATGTTTCACAATTATCAGGTAGGAGACTCCAGAACCCATTTTATCATTATATAAACTCCTTGCCATTGAAGTCTCTCCAGCTTCTGAGCAAGCCACAGTGAACCTTAATTGTCATCTTGCTACTGGTAAAAGGGAATTGGAGTTGAAGAGAGTTGAAGTGGGTTACAGAGTTCTCCAATTCAAAATTTTCTAGAGAATGGAAATATTTCAAAGTGGATGCAATAATTGTCATGACTATGGAATGTTTCTAAGGTGTTCATTAAAATTGGCTAATTATTATTCACTTTCAACTTGCTCAATAGCATAGGTCATGAGAAAGTGCAAAGCAGGTTATGAAGGATTTTGTTGTATAGTTTTGCAGGTTGACTGTTTCTTTGAATGTTAGATTATTTAAATCTACCATTATATTCCAAATTAGAATTATTTTTCTTTAATTAATATTAAATGTGTATTTAATAATTTATGGTTATAATCCCTGCCTTTTATCACTTGAAAAATATCAAGTCACAGCAGTGTCTATCATTCTCAAACTGGTTAGAGGTAGCTGCAAAAGAGGAAAATAATTGAATGATTAAACAATGAATATATGTATGCAATATAAAATGCTCCATCCCACTTCTGGAAATGCTTCTCTTTATTAAACTCTTTGTTGGGCTGATGTTTATGTGATCCTACTATATCTAGTTTCTCAATAAAAGGATGACATAAGAAGAAGATGAAGTAAGAAAAATTAGTGAACTTAAACATTACCAGAGGCTGAAAGATAACCCAGTTTTCATACAGATAGTAATTAACATGTCAACTATAGTCTTTGTGATATGAAATTTCAATTATTCTTAAAAGCTTACAAGTATATATTTACCTTCAGTACTTACTATAACGATCTGATGCTGCCATTAATACAGATGTTCATACAGAAAACTACACTGGGAGCCAGATATCCACATTTGTGGCAATTTGTATAGTGCATATGTTTTATAAAAATTCTACTAATTGAATAATTCATCTCACAAGTATATTTACAGGCTGGGACGTGGGTTTTAAACAAAAAATGGGAAGTCATTATGCCTCACTATCCATCTGTAAACTATGGATAAAGATGTTTAGCTCTTTAGTAATATGCGTACAGAGCTACTAAAGAAAAGGTCATTATATATCTAAGTATATGAGTACATATAGTTCGTATAAAGAAGCACAAGAGAGTTATTTGCAGAGGTGTCAGATAACTATTTGGTCTCACAGCGAAAAAAGTATTTTGAGAATATTCAATAAAATGACCACTTCTGATTTTATTGTTTCTATTTCCTCTTTAGCCTATTTCCATCTGACAGATTTTTTTAATGCTCTCTCAGTTACCCACAGTATTATTGTGTTTTCTACAATTCTTTACATCTTTAAGGTGACTGTGTTCAAAGCAATTAGTTTTATGTTAATTAGGCTTTGTAACATATTCACAAAATGATAAGAAATTTTTGAAAGTTAATGTATTTTCTAAAATATGATGATCATTGTTCTCTGAAAATATAATGTCTGACATGAATCAAACTAGTTATGCTCCTTTAGTTGGTGTCAGGATTGTGCTGAGACTCCAATGCTGCCACGTGTGTTTGATATTTGCTATGCATGTGGTTCCACTAAAGTGTCTTCTCTTGACATGTGGAAAACACAGAGCTGTATGACTACAGGGTGTATCTAGAGCAAAGATATGGGACCATACTGTCACATCAAATACACTAGGACTGTTTCATCATGGGATACATTTTCTGTAGTAATATACACTTATGAAAAGGTGAATAAAACTCTATCTTTGTGTTTTGACAGCTTTTTGCAACCAGCACAAGTGACACACAGTAGTAAACCCATGGAGACTAGAATATCTAAATTTAAAAATTTTTCTAGTCTGTGAAGAATTACTAGAAAAAAACCTTCCTGGAGTGCAGTGGAACCAGTTTTATACATCCTATAAAACTCAGGAAATATTCTGGCATCTTATCCTAGTCTATGTAGAAGAATTTCATCTCTGCAAACTTGCATGTTATTTATGATAGCAAAAGTTGTTTCAATTTTTTCTTGAGAAAGAATGCCTATTTGTGGCACTGATCTTTAAAAGAAAAGAAGTAGATCTAAAGACACTTTTTTACATGTTAAACTTGAATTACTGTTAATGTTCTACCAATGTCATTATTGCTATTAGAATGTTAGCCTAACATTGCAAAAATGCTTCATACATGTAATAGAGTGCATTGATTAGTTTTATAAAAAATTCCAGAAGTAAATAAACAATTCTGAGTTTATAAAGGAGTTGAAAACTGTGCAGTAAATACAATAAAAAACAACAGAATGCACAAGACTGAAACAAAATATTGAACAGCTGCTCACTAATTAACCATTATCCTATCGGTGCACAGAACTAAACACGAGGGAACAGGGACCATTGCAATCACATAATTAAGGTTGAATCAAGATGCATGTATGAAGCATCTGAATTAAGAATACATAAGAGCTTAATTCTTGCATTTCTTACCCTCTGAGTGCTGAATGCTACAACATGAACAATTTTGTGTGCCATTTCCTAAACATTTTTCTAAATACTCTCACTGAGAAAGCCGTTTTCATTTTATAATACTGCATTGATACTTAGCAGGTTACTAGCAATGTTTTAGTCTTTGGCTCCATGCAACATGTTGCTACTTGGCCTAATAAGGTACCTGATAATAAGTGTTCAGCTTTTATGGAGACCAGAACAAGAGCAGGACCAAAAGCAAAGGCTTTCTGACATGACCATGAGGAGCAACAAATCTTGGGATGAAAGATCTACTCTGAGGAAACAGAGTCCTTAGGAGAAGTCCCTGATGAATGTTCAGCATTCTTTGGACATTTCATCACATAAATCTTTTGTGTGGCAAGATGTAGCTTACCTGATCCAAAATATGAGTCAAATGCATGAAGTTTTTCTAACTCTCTAGGTCCTTTTACAATGCAAGGTTAATTAAATGTGAGATGCTATGTTCTGGTATGATCACCAAAACTTAAAAAAAATACATGTCTTTCAGATCAAATTAAAAAGAAAAAACCTTTAATTAATGACAGGTAACTGATGAGGATTTATCCTCTATTATAGTGAACGCATATTTTTCTATAAAAGAAACTTGAATTACAAAGAAAGCAATGCGAAGACAGAATGATCATGCAAGATTTACTTCTGTTCAGCTGAAACACTTTCTGACACAAATCAGATGTCAACCTTTTGCCTCTTAGGAATGCCACAGTTAGTAGATGTATGAACCTTCAGAGAAAGACCATGCTACAAAAGCGAAAGAAAAAGATACAGCCTGCATAATGTTTTCTCTGGAGATTTTTGTAGCAATTTAGCAGCCTAAATAATCAAAAGTGATATAGAGCAGAAATTACTAAATCAAAGTTCTCCTGACTGAGAGGAATTTGTGGTCTAAATTGGAGTTGTATAATTGGGTATGGTTCGAATCTTACAAGTCATTATCTTCTTATTGACAACTCTAAGGAAAACACATTATTGAAATAAACAAATGATTTCTATGACCTAATTAAAAATCATAAATGTTAAACAAATTGAACTGACAAGTTTATAAAAGAACTGAACAAATAGCAAAAACAATGCAAGAATGCTAACAACTGTTATTGAGCTAATATCACATTAAAAACCTGTCAGGAATATGATAACTGGCCCACATTTGCATAAACTCTTCTAACACTCAAATCTATCATGCATATATTTAAATAGAAGTCTCAATTTTTCTGTTTTTTAAAACTTCTGTATTTTTAACAGCACTTTACTTCTGTCTCCCACTTCTTCAATCTTATGCTTTCTCTCTTTTCCCGGAGTCTTCTTTGGTGCTTCACTCCAGAAGAAAATCAAGCAAGCAACGAAAAGTATTATTTTCACATTCCCAGATGCTTGAAAATATTTGCATGGTACAATGTTTTAGGTTACATAAAAGTTCATCTGTATGTGTGTGAACACACCTGTGTGTCTCTAAGGCTGACAGCAGAGAGGGGCTCAAGTGTGGGACTGGGGAAGTCCCTGACAGGTCTACGTGAGTATGAGTGTCTGTGCGTGTGTGTGTGCGTGTGTGTGTGTGTGTGTGTGTGTGTGTGTGTGTGTGTGTGCGTGCATGTGCACCTACAATGGTCTGTACCAGCAAGCAGAGTGGGATTTTGTATGCCTGGGGGACAGCACAGTTGGGGAAACTGGGGTCCAGGACCTAGGATCTGGACAGACCGAGAAAGTCTAGCTGCTGGAGGGATCCTCCTTGTACATATGCATATGAATATATTCTCGCCAGTGAACTTTCTTATTTTTCAGACTGAGAGGAGAGCAGAATGAGACTATAGCTTATATCTGTGTTCATGCAATATGTGTGCTCTATGTGTGTGGCTATGGGGAATACGTCTTCAGTTAGTTGAATTAGTTGAATTTACTTAGTTGAATCTGGGAACATGGAGCTGCAGCAGCCTCACCTCTCTCTGTTGGATCTGGCACGATAAATTTTCCTCTAAGAATGTGGGCTATGGACCTATTTTACCTTTGTCACAAACAAGTCGTAGCATATCTGTAGTATATGCATGTACTTTGTGTGTGCATGCCTGATGGGAATATATCTTCAGCATCACTTTTTGGATTTGAGAACATGAAGTGACAGCAGCCTCATCTCTCTCATGTTGTTGAACTGAGGCATGATGTATCTTCCTTGAAGAGAATGATTCTTCTTTCTCCTTTTTTGGTCAAACACTGTTTAAAAACAAGATGCTTGTGGTGACATATGGCATTTACATTATCAGGTATCTTCCATTTTTCCTTTTCTGCCCACAGTCATATAGAATCAGAAATATTAAGGAAATATAGGAACTAGGTATTAAAAATGTACATCAGTTTTGTCTTTATTTACACGCATCTCTTCTGTCTGAATGTATTTTTTTTCTAGAGTCCTGGTTGAGGTTGAGGTCTCTTCTGTGTTTTTTTAAACAGTGTGTTGCACTGGGCCTTAATTTGCATTTTTGCTCCAGTGGGTTTGCCAAAGAAAAAATGACAAAAGCCTTTGCTACATTATGTGTCTAAGGTACAGTTAGTACTTTGTCTCAAGTGAAATTATCCCTCTTCTTCTGTGTAGTGGTTTGGTTTTAGACCTTCATTGGCAACCAGGTTGAAACCAAGAAGTACCATATCCCAGTATTCCATTCTATTTCTTTATGTAAGCAGAAGTATTAATACAAGGGGAGAAGTAGGTTGGGCCCTTCTTGTCTTCCGGTGGACTCGGAGAAAAGCAACCTCTCTGTGGCTCCTCCATCTGTGGGGGTGTTGGGCCTGTGGTTTGTCGAGAGGCCGCTGCCTTCTTCCTGAGTTCGAGAGGGAGACGCGGTGATTGTGGACAGGGACATTCCTGCTTTTCTCAAGGAAAGTATTGAAATTTCATTTGTTAGTTCTTTATTGACTGTGTATCTGTTTTTTTTCTTTTTTTTCTTTTTAGGGGTGTTTGGGGTTCTCTTTTTATATGTATATAGTATTGTAACTGTATATAAATGTAATAGATGTAAATATATATATATATATATTACTTTGGTTGTGTTATTTAGGTTTTTGGTAGCTTTTTCCCTTCCAATTCCTTCCCCTGTGTTCTTAAGAAAAGGTGGGGGGAGAGGAGCTTTTGTTGTGGTGTTGGTCACTTGACAGGGAGCCAAGCTCAAACTGCCACATTCTGGTATAGTGTTCTTCACAGAAACAGTGGTGACTTTCGTTCAGGAGTTTTGATTACAGACTACTTATCTACTCTTCTACAACTTGTGTGATGCCTGATCAGTAGTGACACTTAAACCACTCCTACTTTTAAAGTTAAAAGGTTCAGTTCATACTTTGAAAAGTAAATGCTTCAGAATCCACACAATCATTAATCACTTCACTATTCACAGCTTCCATAAGATCACGACACACTTCTATGTTAAGGTTTACAAAACCATCATGCATGTGGTAAAGGTAAGAAATCTTGTATGAGAGTTTTATTTCTGGTATTGTCACTCTGAGGATGTGACTGTCTCTTGTTTGTGCAGCGGCCCTTGTCAGTAGAGTTCCACTGCTGCTGTTTTTGGTGCTCCTCATGTTACAAAGAGGAAGAGGAGAAATGGAGACAGGCTTGAGTATGGACAAAGGCAAACTGGGAGTGGGTTTTGGTGGATGACAATGAAAGACAAAATACTTCAGGTTGGGAGGTAGAAATAGAACAGAAGGAAAGAGACACTGAGAAGGCAGAAAGTAGAGGAGAAATAAGTTTTTTAAATGCATTCTTTCAGATACTGAGGAACATGTACATGCAGCGGAAAGTGATAGGCATGGTCTGCATTTTGACTTTCCCCAGTCCAACTTTCAGCAGAAAAGATGCACACTTCATTCCAGCACACGTTTCTCTTATTTGTTTTATCATTCATGATGCTGCTAATACTGCTAGTAATAACTGTGTCAGTTAGAAAGAAGTGTCTCGCAGAACAAACTTTTCTGGGGTGAGCTTTTCTGTTAGAGTGAAGCAGATACTCCGTAGCATGTGCGGAACCACTTTCACATTCTTTATATTCCCATGTTACTGCATATGTATTGAGGTAAAGAGCATATTTTTTGTTGGTCTAAGTTGTGATACTGATCGATTTGATGTTTGTTTAACCTGCCTGCGAATAAAGAACTACAGTATTGCAATATTTGGGCAAGAAATCCATCAGTTTGCTTGTGTGAACAGCCTTACAGATCTTTCTAATATTTTCTAAATCACACTAGCTAATGCTGAATAATAAGTAACAGATTATTCCACGTGCCCCAAAAGTGAAATGATTGGGGCTGAAAATCCAGACAATTAAATTTCCTCCTTTGTGACCAAATCAATTGTTGCCTTTTTGTTTCTTTTGGGAGAATAAAAATTTTGAAACCGCTGTCATGGGGAGAGGAAAATATACATTCTGAAAATACGTCCAAGATCTGAGTTTTCAAAATAAACTAGGAGATGTTTGTGTGTATTCCAAATTGTGTAAAAGAACTATGGACTTTCAGAGAATTCTAATCTTTTGCTGACAGATGGGATACAAGTGGGTTCATTGGTCTCTCAAATTAAACAAATATATTGGAGTCTAAAAAAATTCCCCTTGCCTTTGATAACTTGAAAAGTTGAACATTGTAAATAAAGCAGTTAGTTATTTTTAGTGGTATACAGCCATGTCAAAAAACATGAAACAAACGTTCTTGGTATAACTATCTAAAAAAACCCAAACCTTCTTTGTGTTATCATTTCAATTACTCAGCTACAAACTATTCAACTATTCTTTTTAATATATTAAAAAGGTGATGATAGTAGCTCTTAGCAATAATAGTGGGGCTCACCAAAAAAAAAGAAACCAGAGAGTATTGTACCACCACTCTCTGGAAATGGACCTAAGTCTTTGGATCAGTCAGTGAAAGGAAGCAGACAGGTCAGTCAAGATGACTTGATAATTGTCTAATTGTCCTTTCTAAGTAGAGATTATAGGTGAGACAGACTTGTCAGTCATTTTTATTTGGATCAGGAAAAGGAAACAGAAATATTACTTCAGCAAATACCATAATTAACAAAAAGATCTGTGTGCAGAAGTCGCTGGCAGGCCCTTCTAACCAGCAGATATCTAGCAAAAGAAGCAGAATAGCTAGGAAGACAAGTGGTTGTGGGAAAGAGGAAGGAGGGAAGAGAGAAAAACTAATTTCCTTTTCTTTTAGAGAACGAAGAAATCAACCATTTAGTTATCAGACCTATAAGTTGCCTTCATGGATAATTACTTGATATTGAAAAAAATACCAGATGATAATGTAGTGAATGGTACTGTTACTTGAGAAATTATATTGCCCAGAGAAGTGGATTTGTTCACAATATATTTTAATGCTTTTTTCCTACTGATTCACTGAATTTTTAAATCTTGCAACCCAAGAGACAAAAATCTCAGTTGAAAGATTACATCAGTGCACAGTATACTGTCCTTAAGAGTTCAGTCATATTTGTAGTCATGTGGCTTTCTTTATTTTACAATAAGGTGTCTGAGAAATAAACTTTCACTATTACTTATCCTCTAGTAAATAAAAAAAAAGTACTAAACTATTTTTTAAAAGACCTATGTTGTCCCATACATCATTTCCTTTCTGAAAGCCCTAGAAAGTCTAAATCTTTTTCCAGATAGTCTCAGGCATGTTCTGACCTCAGCAGAGTTGGTTCAGCAATCAGCATTATGTTTGATATTTTGATTGAACTGAGAGATCTATCAAGATTCTTGTAATGAAAGAATATAACCTTGCCAGAGGTTCAATCATTAATGTCCAGACAGACCTGAGCATTTTGTATTGCTGGTTTACAAACCTTCATGTTTATGAATAAGGAGATGAGATAAAAATGTTCCCCAAATATTGAAAAATCATGCTCTAAATCAGATCAAATCAACAATCTAATTTTTATTCTTATATAATCTTTTATTAGTGAATTATTAGTCATAATCTCAAATTTTGCTATTCCATATGAGACACTAAATGAAATCTGTCACATTAGTAAGAAACAGGGATAGTTACACTGTAGTCATTTGATTGCTTTGAATTACTCAGTGTCTAGAGAACAGAAAATGAGGCAATCACTTCTTAGTAGCAGTGATTTCAACAAAAGTTGCTAAGCTATCAAAAATATTTCACAAAATGTCCCTTCATGAAATCAAGAAAATGTAGAATAGAAGCAAAGATATTGAGCAGTCAAGAAATGCTTGAGAAAACAAAACAGTTACAAAATATCACACTGTGTTCAGAAATAAGCAGGTGCAGGCAGGTAGAACCAGGCTCTCCATGCAGCTTTTCTGGTAGAGGGAAATACTACAGAAAAAAAAGTGTTGTATTATTTTATTCTTTCTGAAACAGGACAAAACCAGAGGGATCACTCCTACTATGCTTTCAAGGACAAGCAGCCATGTTCTGTTTCTTGCTGGGTATCATCTGGGATTTACAAGATGTAAAGACTGCTGCACTAAACTAGATTTTCTCCCCAGTATCCTACTCCCTACAGAGGACATTAGGGAGACAGGCACCAGCCTCACTCACTCCCAGAAACTCTCGGAACAAAGTGTGCCTAAAAAGTGCTGCACTGAAAGAGATAGTGAAGAATAATGACTGATTCATACATCAGCTGAATACCTGCCTATGTAAAATGAATTGCAGAATACAGTATTTGTTCAACTCAGCTCTTATACTAGTGCTATTATCATGATGAATATTCCCACAAAAAAAGTTAAACACTGATAGCATTAACTTGAACAGTAGCAGTCAAACTGTCTTAAAAGCATGCTAACAAATTAGATAGATATATTTATACATTTCAAGGTTTGACCATTTCAAAAGAAAGGATATTTTTCAGGAAAAAAAAAAAAACACACCAAAAAAACCCCAAAAACAAAAAAACATATCACTTTTCTTTGCAAGGTGAAGTTGATTTATACTTGATCTTTACTCTGAGGCATTTCATCCACTACCAATGGATGTTATTCAAAATTGTCAACATTCATTTTCAGGGTTCTACATTGAGCATCTCAGGAAGAATTATTTGAAGACAGAATCACATTCTCAGGAAATAATATCCTTTCAGGAAAATTACAAGCAAGACCCTTGACAGGTTCATTATAAGCTTTTTTGTACTTTAGATTTATTAAACTCTTTTAACTCATACTGTTAAAATTATATGAGAAAAAGGAAGAAAAAAATAAGTCTAGAAGAATTCTATTACTGATCTGACAAACAAGTAACTCAATTTTTCGAAATAGATCTTGATCTGGGTGTCTTGGCCTCCAGTAAAGGAGCTTCCATTTATTTCTTCACAGGAGTTAGAGCTGCTTTTTTTCTGCTAAAGAGATAAAAGGTAAAAATGTGTCATGATTTCTGTGTAATGAAAAGTGATTTAAAAAAATGGAATTGAAGTAACAGGGTTGAGAATTCTCAGCATGTTATTTGTCATGTCTCCAACATTACAAAGACCCATGAAAAGTGATGCCTTTGTTTTTTCCTATGATCTGTTGCTGTTGGGTGACTTATAGGATTCTTATGGTGTCTAGGTTTCTTTTGTAAAAGTCCTGGTACATTATTTAGAACACTCCAAGTTTAACGCAGGGAAATAAAAGTCAGTGTCTTCAGCTAATGCCAAAGTGCAGTTCAGAATCTGTATAATTATAATACAGGTCATTTGAACTATCATATCTGGAAATATTGATACTGCATGGGAATTTGTAAGGGAGGATGTCTGTAGCTCTACCATTTCCTTTCTTCCTCTTCTCCTTCCTTGACCAGTAGATCACTAGTGATTATTATAGAATCATAGAATCATAGAATCAACTGGGTTGGAAAAGACCTCTGAGATCATCAGGTCCAACCCTTGATCCAACACCACCGTGGTTATTAGACCATGGCACTAAGTGCCACATCCAGTCTTATCTTAAAAACCTCCAAGGACAGTGAATCCACCACCTCCCTGGGCAGCCCATTCCAATGTCTGATTACTCCCTCTGTAAAAAATTTCTTCCTAATATCTAACCTAAACTTCCCCTGGCAAACCTTAAGACCATGCCCTCTTGTCTTACTGAGAGCTGCCTGGGAGAAGAGACCAACCCCCACCTGGCTACAACCTCCTGTCAGGTAGTTGGAGAAAGTGATGAGGTCTCCCCTGAGCCTCCTCTTCTCCAGGCTGAACAATCCCAGCTCCCTCAGCCTCTCCTCATAGGACTTGTGCTAAAGTCCCTTCCCCCACCTTGTTGCTCTTCTCTGGACCTGCTCCAGCACCTCAATATCATTCCTGAACTGAGAGGCTCAGAAGTGGACACAGTACTCCAGGTGTGGCCTCACCAGTGCTGAGTACAGGGGAAGAATCACTTCTTTTGTCCTGTTGGCCACACTGTTCCTGATCCAGGCCAGGATGCCATTGGCCTTCTTGGCCACCTGAGCACACTGCTGGTTCATGTTCAGCTTCCTGTCAATCCAGACTCCCAGGTCCCTTTCTGTCTGGCTGCTCTCCAGCCACTCTGTGCCCAGCCTGTAGCACTGCTTGGGGTTGTGGCCAAAGTGCAGGACCTGGCACTTGGCCTTGTTGAACCTCATCCTGTTGGAATCAGCCCAACTCTGCAACCTGTCCAGGTCCCTCTGCAGAGCCCTCCTGCCTTCCAGCTGATCTACACTCCCCCCCAGCTTAGTGTCATCTGCAAATTTACTAATAGTGGAGTCAATCCACTCATGCAGATCATCAATAAAGATATTAAAAAGGACTGGGCCCAACACTGATCCCTGGGGGACACCACTAGTGACTGGCTGCCAACTGGATGCAGCACTGTTCACCACCATTCTCTGGGTCTGGCCCTCCAGCCAGTTCCTAACTCAGCAGAGAGTACCCCTGTCCAAGCCGTGGGCTGCCAGCTTTTCCAGGAGTGTGCTGTGGGAGACAGTGTCAAAGGCTTTGCTGAAGTCCAGATAGACCACATCCACAGCCTTCCCCTCATCCACCAAGTGGGTCACCCGATCATAAAAGGAGATCAGGTTGGTCGGACAGGACCTACCCTTCCTAAACTCCTGTTGGCTGGGTCTGATCCCTTATCCATCCTGTAGGTGCTGTGTGATCGCACTTAGGATGATCTGCTCCATAACCTTGCCAGGCACTGAGGTCAGGTTGACAGGTCTGTAGTTTCCCAGGTCCTCCTTGCAGACCTTTTTGTAAATCAGCGTGACATTCACCAACTTCCAATCATCTGGGACCTCCCCAGTGAGCCAAGACTGTTGGTAGATGATGGAGAGAGGTTTGGCGAGCTCTTCCACCAGCTCCTTCATCACTCCAGGATGGATCCCATCTGGTCCCATAGACCTGTGGGGATCCAAGTGGCTCAGCAGGTCACTGTTTCCTCCTGGATTACAGAGGGGCTATTTGGCTTCCTGCCTCTGTCTACCACTTCTGGAAGCCATTTGTCCTGAGGACAACCTGTCTTACTGTTGAAAACGGAGACAAAGAAGGTGTTAAGTACCTCAGCCTTTTCCTCATCTTTGGTGACTATGTTCCCCTCCCATGTCCAATAAAGAACGGAGGTTTTCCTTGCCCCTCCTTTTGCTATTGATGTATTTGAAGAAGTACTTCTTGTTATCCTTCACAGAAGTGGCAAGATTGAGTTAAAATTGTGCCTTTGTCCTCTAATTTTCTTTCTACAAGACCTAACTATATTCCTAAACTATTCATGAGTAGCCAGCCCTTTTTTCCATAGTCAGTAAACTCTCTTTTTTCCCCTCATTTCCTTCAAAATCTCCCTGTTCAACCACACCGATTGTCTTCCCCGTCGGCTTGCCTTTCAGTACACTGGGACAGCCTGCTCCTGTGTTTTCAAGACTTGCTTCTTGAAGCATGTCCATCCCTCCTGGACTCCTTTTTTTTTTAGGGCTGTTTCCCAAGGTACCCTCTGAACCAGTCTTGTGAGCGGGCCAAAATCCACCCTGTGGAAGTCCAGGGTAGAAGTTTTATTGAGGGCCCTCTTTGTATCCCTGAGTATTGAAAACTCTATGATTTCATAGTCAATGTGCCCCAGTGGGTGGCCTCCAACCACTGCATCACCCACCAGCCCCTCTTTGTTTGTGAACAGCAGATCTAGTGGGGCCCTACCCCTGGTAGGCTCATTTACCAGCTGGAGCAGGAAATTATCCTACGTACACTCAAGGAATCTCCTAGACTACCTCTTCTCTGCTGTGTTTCCAACAGACATACGGCAGGTTAAAGTCACTCACAAGAACAAGGGTTGGTAATTTTGTAGAATAATTCATCACCCTCATCATCCTGATTGGGTGGTCTGTAACAGACTACCACCAGGATATCAGCCTTGTTCACCTTCCCCCTGATTTTGATCCACAGGCACTCAACCTTATTTTTACTGACTTCAAGTTCTACAGAGTCAAGAGACTCTCTAACATATAGAGACATCCCTCCACCTCTCCTACCTTGTCAATCCCTTCTGAAGAGCTTGTAGCCACCCATGGCAACACTCCAGTCATGTGAGTCATCCCACCACGTTTCTGTGATGGCGACTACATCATAGCTTTCCTGCTGCATGATGGCTTCCAGCTCCTCTTGTTTGTTACCCATACTGCATGCGTTGGTGTACATGCACTTCAGCTGGGCTGCTGATTTCACTTCTAACTTAGGCTTTCCATCCTTAGACCCATCTCTGAAGCACCTGGTTTCAACCCCTTCCCTCTTTAAACCTAGTTTAAAACCCTTCTGATGAGCCCCGTCAGCTTATGGACTAGAGTCCTTTTGCTCTCCCTAGATAAATGAAGCCCATCTGACTCTAGCAGGCTAGGTACCATGGACTTTGCACCATGGTCGAAAAACCCAAAATTCTGCTGGTGGCACCAATCCTTTAGTCACCTATAGATAAGATGAGTTTTCCTACTCCTCTCCTCATTCATTCCTGCTACAGCAGGAACTGAGGCGAACACCACCTGTGCTCCTGTCCCATTAACTAATCAACACAGAGCCTTGAAGTCCTTTTCAATTAGCCTGGTACCTCTTTCATTACTGTCATCACTGCCAGACTGGACCACCAGCAGTGGACAATAATCAGAGGGCTGGATTAGCTCAGGGAGCCTCCTACTAATATCCCTCACACGGACTCTGGGAAGGCAACAGACTTCCCTGTGGAATGGGTCCAGTCAGCATATAGGTTTTAGATTAATGAGGTTTTAGAAACTTCCCTTCTCTCTCGGTGCCACATGTAATATTTTTTTTATAAAACTAATTTTGATCTGAAGAACCAAATAACAGCTACTTTTACAGGAAAGAACATTTATTATATTATTGGGTTGTTTGTTTGGGGTTTTTTTTTTGCACATATATACATATGAAGTGAGCAGCAGAAGCCTTACTGATAGTCCATCATTTGTTTTGTCTGCCTACATATTTTTGCAGGCAGACTTTATGCACTTAATCTAAGGTATTGGAAGGGAACATGTAGTGTAGCTGGAGGAAGGAGTTTCAATGACATCTTCATAAATTACTTACAGGAAAAAATATAATTACAAATGCACAGATGGATATCTGGGATGATATATATTTGTGCACAGTGTTTGGTATTGATCAAGAGTAAAAAAAGCATAAATCTATTAATAAAAACTATTAATGACAAAGCTTCAGAACAAAGATGCTGTTTACAATAATGCAACTTAAAAATAGAAGAGAAATTAAACACATGGACTTCCTAGTATCTGAGAAAAAGAGGATTTATTATCTATTTTCTGTATGATTTGCACATAGTGATAATAGGTTGGTGTTTTTTACTCACTTTTTTATGTAAGAAGGGAACTAGATCCTTTTGTGGATGAGGGTAATATTTGAAATATAAACTCTGCAGAATACAGGAGTTATGTACTACTGTATCCCTTGTTTAAATCATTAATTTTAATAGATGGCTTTCTCATTGTTGCTTGACCTGTGGCAATCCTAAAAAATCCTTGTCAGGAATTTGTATAGAAAAAAATTTCTCATGTGGACAACAAATGACTTAAGAGCAATAGTCACCGGTAAATGAATCACACAGAATAGCACAGACTGTTTAATACAGTAAATACACAAGACAAATGGGTGGGGTATTAAAAAGTACTCCTTAAATCAATGGACTATTTTGCAGGTATGATATGAGATGAATTTTAAGGTAGAACCTGAGGAAAGGCAGGGTTCTTTCTAATGTTTATTTTGCACTCCTGAAGATCACTAGTACCAGTGAGGAACATTTCAAGACACTAGGCACGTTAGTAGCAAGGGCAAATGGAATTTTACAGATTATTTCTTTACAAAAAATACAATTCATATATATTTCAAGAAACGCCACAGAAAATTTATGTGTAAATACAAGGTTGCAATATTAGAAGGACTTTAGATTTCAATCCAGGTTTTACTAATAGTGTAAAAAACAGACAACAATGTGTTCTCATTCACATGTGACTCAAGTATTTGTATAATGTGTAGAAATAAATAATTAATTTTAACAAATTAATTTTGCTCTTTACCAAAGTCTGGTATACACATCTAATAGTCTTCAAGGTAAATATTTTTATTTTCATTACCATAAAAATGCATGTGTACTGGCTAAATATATTACTGCTTGCTGATAGGTACTTGATTTTGTGAAGATTGCTAGATGCTTCTGTGAACTTTTGACTCTGCTGAGATCATTCAAAAAGACCAAGTCAATACTGCATCATTCATCCCCTCTTGCTGATCATAAATACCATTAAATGTGGTAAATTGCTATGGTAGTATTTTATAATGAGACTGAAATGTTATCATCTTTAGAGAGAAGTATTGGTAGAAACATATCTTTTTTAAAAGCTTAAGTTCACATAAGGATATCTCCAAAAATAAGTAGAATAAAACTTCAAAAAATCTGATTCTCATAGATATGTGGTGCAGCCCAAATTATGTGCATCATCTCTTTATATCGAAGCATAGGAATCAAACAGAGGAGAAATCATACACATGATTCTTAATGGTTTTGTTGGTAAGCCTTAGCTCTTCTGCATATTCTCAGCTTTCCCATGGGATAAATAAAGGTTGAAGAAAGAATCAGGTAAACTCAAGAGAAAGCTTTGTTTTCTCTTTAACAATTTCTGAACTTTTGTCAGATATCAGAGTATTTGCAAAATTCAAGCCTTTAGAGTTGCTGTCAAGACACCTTAAATTTACTATTTGAATAGCACAGAAGGAAGCATATAAGGAATATATAAGAAATATCTAAGGAATATAAAAGGATTATATTTCTAGTCCTTCCTGGCAAATTTTCCTAAAAAATCTGATCAATTATTAGCTGCACTATACCTACTGAAATTCTTACTAAGTGAGTTGTATTTAGAATTCAAATGCGTGCTTTCTGGTATGCATTTAGTTTCTGATAGGGTTCTCTTTTCTTTCTACAATGATAATCAAATTTTATTAACTATAAACACTGCATCTCATTTTGCTCATGTGTTGGATTTCTGCATGTAACTGTAGGAATTTGACTTTAATCAGTTTTGTATTTAATTATTCAGCATATATGTCCTTTCAAAAAATAAAGATAAATCATGCTTTCCGTTGACCTACAACTTCTAGATCTATGCCTCTGGAAAGACTGCTCTTAGAAACAGAAAAGCAAAATTATAGTTGAATAAATATATCTTGGCAACACTTTGTGAGTTTATAAACCTAAGTGACTATCAATTGTAAGCAGTCAATTTCTCTTGCCGTTGAGAAAAGCCACAAGAAAAAACAAATACAAACAACCCCCCCCCCCAATATAACTGTAGTATTGACTGTCTTATTTTCAGGGTACTTGCTTATTATAGAAAGATCAAGATTTAAATCCGTGTTCTGAACCTGTGGGTCACAAATCTTAAGGGAGGGTGCACAGTTAGAGGCTGGGGTTCTCCTTGTCCCTGCAAAAGAAAATACAGACCTGTTACTTTGCATGCCTCAAAGAGGAAAGGGAAAAACACACAAGAGTGAAAAGAAACCATGCTTATGAAGTGGTGAAAAAGGTGGCAAGAAGAAACTCGAGTCCGGAAAGAAATCTTTTTTTATTGATAACATTTAAACAGAAAGGCTTTTTGTTTCACAAGCAGTAGGTGTGAAGATGGGTCAGGCAGCTGAAAATCCAGGTGTCACAGAGAAGGCTCCCAAGTGTTGTGCTGCTCAGTGGTGCTCCCCTGTCCCCATCTCAGAATGACTTCCACAGCTGCCACTCGGCCACGTTGGAGCTGTTCTCTGTAACTACACCTGTCTGCATAGGTCAGTGTTCCCCCTGCCTCAGACACACAGGGGGGTGACAAGGAGTTGAAGTAGGGTGTGGGGCTCTGCACAGGTATGGTTCATACACACAGCATATGTTCTCATGCATTAATTGTTTCTTTGACATACCAACTGCAGTTTCAATCAACAGGAAAAGAAAGTAACTAAGAGAGCAAGGGAACCATAAAATCTGAATGAGGTCCCAGGAAAGCAAAGCAATCCACAGTTGTAATTTTCAGCTGTTCTTTCAGTCTGGAAGGAATCTTATTGTTTTCTTAACCTACCTCGAAAGATCAGGCTTTGCAACTCTGGAGACAGGAGAATTGGTATCGCAGAGCATTGTAATAAGTTGACTGTCCTCCATTAACTACTTTTAAGTGATGTACTTAAAAGTTGGTTGAAAATGCTTTTTATTAATCTGACTATTTCCATCTAAATTTCTGGAAAACTTTCATTTGTAAAACTTTGCATATGGTTTATCCCATTGTCTATGTTTTTATTTGCTTTTAAATTGCCAATGCCATTTTTAAAAGAAAATACTATGAGATTATAGACAGACAAGGTAAATTTCCAAAGTCAGACATTGCAGTATAGTCAGTTCCTTTTCAAGTCATATCTCCTCAGTGCTGAGGTACAGAGCTCAGAATCATTATTAAACAGAAGCATATACGTAAATGAATTTGTGTATCATAAGTTAAACAGTAAAAAATGTTATTATGTAATATAGGGAGATCATGTTTAAAGTTCAGGCTTAAACTTAAGTAAACACATTTAGACTTGCCCATGGACAAGATTTTCATATTACAACTTGAAAAAAAATGAGGATCTAAGTACCACATGTTTCCTAAATAGAACATTTATTGCACAAATAGAATGTTCCTCAGAACAGTCATGTTGCTTACTTCTTATTAAATATACGTATTAAGGAAGATGTTTTAATCCTGTTATCTGTGAGCTTCAGAAAGTACTTCTGAGTTTTCTGGCATTATTCTTCACTTTTAAGTGCTGTGAAGAACAAACTTTGGCAAAAAACACCATGTGGCATGTGTTGTCAAACTGAGCTTTCTCAAGTAATTATTTTCTGAAAGTAACAGGTTGAATGTTATGGATTGTTCTAATGATGCTCACTGCTGTCAAAAAGTACAATAATAACTTTCAAAATTTAGCATTTCAATTAGAAGTGACTGCCAAAAATCCCCCATGATCTTGCCCAACATGCCTTGTTTTCTATATGATTTTTCTTCATTCTATTTTTGGTTTCTCCAATGAGGAGTTCTGCCATTCAAAACTGTCTAGAGAGAGTGGGTAAAATTCAAAACTCACTTCAAAATTAATAGAATGTTATTGGATCCTAGTATTATTAAAAGTCTTAAGTTTTTCAAATTTTATCTCAGAACAGTTTAGAATAAAGGTCATTCTATCATTCAAAATGTTTTGCAAATAAGCTATTTCTAGTATTTTCCATCAGGTGAATGAATTGATTTTTAGACAAATATTCTTTTGAAAAAGGGTAATAACCTGATATATGTTGTGGTGTGCTCCAACAAAGGCTAATATTTAGATAAAAGAGATGCTTTATCTACTCCTTGTTGCATCTGCTTTTAAAATTTCTGATGCTGTAATAATTGCGATTAACAATAATAATTATCTTTTAAATCAGGAATCTCTTTTGCTGTTATGCAGTAACTCAAAAGCATCCCTTTCATGTTCTGTCCAGGTCCCAAAAGAAAAATATTAAAACTTTAGTTACTACTGAGTAACTGTTAATAATACAGATTTGAATACCAATTATAAAGTATTGGGGCTTTAGAATGGAGGTAGTATTGCTATCATGCTGACTATGAAACTAGGAATGTAAACAGAGAAAATGTCTACATCCTGTGCCAAGGTATAAAAATATAAACCTTAAATAATTTATACTAACTTGCATTTTAAAAACAGAATAGACAAACTGTGTCCATGTACAGTTTATCTGCAAAAAAAATTTATAGCTTTTTATAACTTTTTCTCTATATGTTAAGAGTAGTTTGAACTAGAAAACCTAGAAGCATGTGTATTAGGAAAACAGTCTAGAGATGTTACACAGAGAAGAACAGTCTGAAATGTATTGCATTACCCCTTCTTTATTCTTTCATGACTTGCATTTTGTTCACTATTTTAGAGGTTCCTAATGTGTTAACACTGACTACAGGAAGATCATTAGTTTTACAGAATGACAAAGATGCTGTTTTTATGTAATATTCTATCTGATTAAAAAAGAGATTTCCAAAGTAGGTGGGAAGCTGACACAAGATTGAAAGTTACTTGGAGAAGGAAGATACTGCTTTACTTTCAAATTATTCACCCAAATATATGCTTTCATTTCATACATTAGAAACTAATGCGCTTCTTTAAGGAAAGGGAAAAATGTTGGAGGACCCACCAGGAAATATGTGAACTCTTGTCAAAACATTGTTTTGATGTAAGAGTAATGTGAAAAATCCTTTGCTCAACATAGGTGGAAAAAAAAGACATAGAAAACAATAAACTATCTTTTGTATACTTCTTAATTTTCAGTTACCTGATAGGTAATCCTTGATGCCTCTTTATCATGAAGAACCATAGCTAGATAAGAAAGACCATAAATTTTTAACAGTTGTGACAGACATATTGGCCCTATTCAAATCCATCTTCAACATTTTTATGAAGTTATATCTATAATGAGGGCCACTGTATAATTTTAGAGAAGATATCAGATTAAAATGGAGATGATACTTTTAAGATAAGATCTCTCTTTTATTAATAAAACATATTTTTGATATAGTAGTGTACAGATTTTTTTTTTAAGATAAAAATAATCATATACAGAGATAGTTCTTGTAATTATAGAATTTGGTGCCCAGAGGTATTAAGTGGAGATTTTGGATTTCTTTTGTAACTCAGATTACTGATATTATCAGGAATGACTGTTGTGGATTTAGAAGTTATAGAAGAATAAATATTGTTTTAAGAGTTACAGGAAATATTTTGTAATGGATCAGAGTACAGAAGAACAAAGTTCTGTTTAAAGCATTAATTTCTTTCAAATAGATTTCTTCTCAACAGAAATGTGAATCTTGACTCTAAACAATGCAAGGTTGCTCTATATCACAGTTTTACAAAGCAGATATTAATGAATTCATTTGATGGCATACTCGCCAAATGCTTAAGACAATGTGTGATAGCTGTATACTCTCTGTATGCAGCTAGTGTACTAATAAAAATATGAAATTTCATTTCTGTAGAGGGTATTCTCAAAAGAACAAATTTTAAATCAATAATATAAATGACAAAAATTTCCTGTAAATTAGTAACATTAATTCACAGATGAAACAATTGTCTGTTTCAGTATCATGACATTGTTGGTTTGGTGTGTCAGAATATGTTTTATCTAATAAGAAGTACAAAATCTGAATTGCTTAAGTGAATGTATTTGTATTCTGAAATTCACTATCTTGCTTTAACTTTTTAATATTATAAGAAAAAAAATAATTTGGTAAACTCAGATAAAATCCTATTAAAATGCAAATGCCATGAATTTCTAGATAATGAAGTATGCATTAAACTTGGAACACTAATGATCATAATAATAAAAAGTATATGGTATATTTTATGCACCTCTACCACTTCTTCTGATAACTTAGATGAATGTATTCAGATAGTTACACAGGTTTTATATTCCTTTTGCCGCAAAAATAATTAAGAGGTTTAAATCCCCGTTGTCTCATCTACATATTTGTTTTATTTTTCTGCTTTTATATACAAAATATTGCAGTCCAACAAGTAAGATTCTCAGATGTGAGCAGTCAATTTTGGAGATTTTTGGGAATTCTAAAAAAGCTTTTTTTTACAAAGTCGAGTGCGAATTACTCCATTTGCACTAGACACATAAATTGACTCTATTTGACTCATGTTTCAAATGATCACTGCTGTTACTTTCTTTCAAAAAAAAAAGAAGGAGGTGACTTTCAAGGCACTACAGAGACATAATTTTATGTCAGCTTTTCTGAATTTTGTAATTTCTACGTTCTTTCAACTGCTTTTGTTCCCTAATTAATCTGAACTCTTCTGTCCCTAACCACTTCCTCAATAATGAGCTTGTTCTTTATGAAAGAGACTTTTTCTTTTACTTCAGTCCACTAGTAAAGTGTTAACCAAGGCAAAAATTTTCTTTTTAGAGCTGGCGAAAATTTTTTGACATGGAAGTATAAAGTTACTCTTGATGATGTATATTTAGAAACCTGAAAAATTATCTTCATACAACATTTTTAACTGATGTCACATGGATCACATTAAAAAATAAATAAAATCATCATAAACTTAATAGACTTAACTAAGAAACATCTATTAATTACGAAATTAAAACCTTGCATTGTAGTTACCTGTAAGGACATTTTGTTAAACGAAAACTTGAAGGTCCAGTCATTGGGATCTGTGCTGCGAGCAGGATCAGGTCAGAAACATCCTGTTGTGGGATCATCTTGAAAGGAGGACCTGCCAAGCAGAACAAAGGTAGGAGAGCAGCATGAGAATTTAGTTCAACAAATGCCTTTTTTAGCAAGCATCTTGGCAGCTAGCACTAGTTTGAGCTGCCAATTCTTATTAATTTTTTTGAATCTCTTTAGGCAGAGTCCCATATATCTCTAGGCAGTCATATTTTAAAACTTAAAATAACCTTGAAGCTTTTAGATCGGCTACATCATACTGATTTCCACAAGTCACTAAAACTACTTCAAAATATTTTGTGACTACTTTCTTCTTTTATTGGACATAATTCATAACTGTAAAAAATTAGAGCAATCACCTCCTTGGGGTGATTCATAGATACAACAGGTTGCTATCATCAATAACAGATAGAATCATAGAATGGTTTGTATTAGAAGGGACCTTAAAGATCATCTAGTTCCAACCCTCCTTCTATGCGTAGGGACACCTTCCACCAGACCAAGTAGCTCAAAGGCCCATCCAGCCTGACCTTGAACACTTCTAGAGACAGAGCACAACATCTCTGGGCAACCTGTTCCAGGACCTCAGCACCCTCAAAGTAACGTATTTCTTCCTAATGTCTAATCTAAATAGAAAAATGGGACTGGAGACATTAACTTGTTGAGCAGGTAGAAATGGTATTTTGTTATTAAATGGAAGAAGTGTTTGGCTTAAATTACACTTTGAAAATAACGTGATGTGATTTAGTTAACTTGATGGTTAGGATCCAAAGAGAGTAATTATGAAGTAAAAAATTCCAAATAACTGCAGAATTTTAAAGATATTTTACATGACCAGTTGGTAAGTACAATCTTAAAAATATTAAAATAAATATTAAGACAAAAAATATGGATATAAACGCCTGCTGACAAGCATTGTCTTTGCAGACAATTGAACCCATATGTCAAACAGCATCAGTTTTTCTAATAACCTGCTTCCTTATCTAGGTCACCCTGTGCTGTAACTTAGAGCACAGTGATGTAAAATAGTCTCCTACATTTGTTAAATTGATTTTTTTTTACTTAATTAGTGGTTTGTTGTGTCAAATAGTCTAGCTCTTGCTAACTGAAAATAATTTTGCTTGTCTTTTCATTAAATGCTTGTCTTATTTGGGTTTTATGTTCATAAGTTCTGTATAAAAGATATTTAGTCTAAAAAGCAGATCTATATCATTACATTTAAAATTCTACTGTTTTATGTAAAAGAATATTAGAGACTAAAAATTAAATAATTGATTCCTGGCAAGTGGAAACTATTTCTTTATTTTAAATTATTTATTTTGTTTTATATCAAATAAAAAGAAAATAAAATCAATGAATCAAATTTACTTTGCAATGTTAAGCAGCAACCTTTGATTACATCTCTTTTTTCCAATATAAATTTCAGCACAGTAGACTAAAAAAAAAAAAAAGAAATCCAAACATAAAACTTTAAAAGGGGGAGAGTACTGTCTTTCTATGTTATTCCAGTATCATCCCCGAAGCAAAAGCCGTTGATGCGGCTATATATTTGTGACTTTACATTTTAAAAACAAGATTCTCCAGGTGAAGTATGGAAATTACAAGGAAAGAATGAAATTTGTGAGAAAACTTGTTAATGACTACGCAAACAGAAAGTACTTGTCAACTTGGGTATTATTATGTCCTATTGCAAAAGTCCAGGAAAGTCTGCACAGAGGTTAGGTCTGAAACAATATAATCATCCAGCACCTACTGTGAGCATCTGGCCTTTTCTAGATAGGGGGCATGACTGGAGATCCTCAGAAATTTTTCTCAATTGCTTATAAATAGGAAAAGTTTCCATCCCCTAATAGACTACAGTATTATGTGCTGTGACTATGTACTGAGCTACTGGGGAGACTGAAGGAGATTTTGAAAGTTATTTCGTAGAAACTGGAAAGATAAATTGAGTTTGGGACAAAAATGGGTTGAGAAATTCAGAGAGAAACATTGAACTTCGTCTTACTGAGAAAACTGGGGCAGTGACTCTCAGTGAGTCATTTGCTCCATCTGTCAGATTGTTCCTACCTGCAACTTACATGTCTAATTTAAAAGCAACCTCTCTTATTTAATTGTGCTGATTTCTTCTAGAAACAGGAGAATCAGAAACCATTTAGCCAAAGAGTGGAAAGGGCAGATGTTTATGATACCAACAGGGATAGGAAAATATTAATTAGAAAATACTAATCAAGACTAAATCTAGTAAGAGGTATTTAATCCTCTGACTATCATTATCACAGCTTTCTCTATTCATCTTTACACCAGATGTACCGAAGGCTTAAACGTGAAGAGAGAAATACAGAACTCCTAGGAGAATGAGGTGAAGAGACAGGCATTCACTTCCTAACCTTTCAGATCAGTAATCCCCTAAACCGCATAACAGATATGAACTGACTGATTTTCTTCAAAATATTCTCATCTTATAGGATGTTAGGATTAAAGCTGGTAAAATAATTCCTTTGATTTGTTTTGTGATTTCTTTCAAATGGGCTTCTGTTATTTTTTACTTTCAGAGTTTACGAATTAGTTAGAATCATAGAATCATAGAATCATAGAATAGATTAGGTTGGAAAAGACCTCTAAGATCATCAAGTCCAACCCCTGATCCACCTCCAATTACTATATCATGGCACTAAGGGCCACGTCCAATCTCTTTTTAAAAACCTCCAGGGATGGTGAATCCACCACCTCTCTGGGTAGGCCGTTCCAATGCCTGATTACCCTCTCTGTAAAGAATTTCTTCCTAACATCTAACCTAAACCTCCCCTGGCAGAGCTTGAGCCCATGTCCCCTTGTCCTATTGTTGGTTACCTGGGAGAAGAGACCAATCCCCGCCTGGCTACAACCTCCCTTCAGGGAGTTGAAGAGAGTGATGAGGTCGCCTCTAAGCCTTCTCTTCTCCAGACTAAACAACCCCCTCAGCCTCTCCTCATAGGACTTGTGCTCAAGTCCCTTCACCAGCCTCGTTGCTCTTCTCTGGACCTGCTCCAGCACCTCAACGTCCTTCCTGAACTGAGGGGTCCAGAGCTGAACACAATACTCAAGGTGTGGTCTCACCAATGCAGAGTACAGGGGAAGGATCACTTCCCTGCTCCTGCTGGCCACACTGTTCCTGATGCAGGCCAGGATGCCATTGGCCTTCTTGGCCACCTGGGCACACTGCTGGCTCATGTTCAGCCTCCTGTCACTCATGTTAAATAGTCTGTGAATCTTTTGATCAAACATTATCTGTGTGGCAAAATTCAAATACAGTTTTCAAATGTGCTTTTTTTGGCCTCTATTATTAATTTAATTTTCAGTGGTCCATTTTAATTGTATGATAGCTTATATGATATCCACAGTAACCAGACAAATATGAAGTACTTCTGTGAATCTTAAGCACTGTCCTGCTCTTCTTACTATCACATTCAGATATTGAAAGCATAAAGGAAAACAGAAGGTAATTTTGGACTGCCTCAGGGAAAAATCAATTTGACAATTTCTGGTGGTAGCAAGTCAAGATGTTGACACTAGAGTCTGCCTTGAATGAACAGAGAACAGTGGTTGAGCTTGTGGAAGCTGGTGATTTTTTTGGTTGTGTTTTATCTTGTCCTCTGAACTTTTCTCTCTGGTATGGAACACTTCCTCCTGGAGTTCAATTGAAAAAAGACCATTCCAGAATAGATACTATAAAGGAACAGAGGTTTCTTGGGGAAGGTGAGATGGAATTTATTCAGCATTAGAAAACAAATGTAATTTTCATCCCTGAATTCATATATATACATATGAATACTATATATAAAAATATATATGGATGCCTACAAAATTTATGTGTCTGAATGTGGACTTATAATCTTGTCTACTTCTACTTCTCTCAGAGTCACTGAAACCACACAATGTCCTTCTTAACCAATGGAGTTATAGATAACGAGCAATTCTATCCTTTTAATTATTCTTATGAAGAAGAAAGGTTATAGAAATCTTTGGATTCAAATGCTTCAGACTCTTTGGAGAGAAATTATAGGTCTATAAACAGGACTTTTCAGAAATTAAGCAGTCAATATGAGCTTCATAGTCCCAATTATCATGTTTTCTTATGCGCATATAATTTGTCTGTGTATAAAATATACCAAAAGTGTACTTCTAACGCAAGATATATAAAATTTACTTTCACAGCTTTTGAAGTACTTTTGTCTTTTAGATGTCCAAATACATTGAATCACTTCAGTTTTATCTGATATAGCATTACTATCATTTGATTTTTCAAGATTCATGACAGAAAGAATGTTCACAAAGTACCTCACAAGAAGTATGAAGAAATGCAGAAGCTCCTGTCTAGCCCAGTGATAATCATTGTGTTTACTGAATGAGATTCATTACTTGCTTTCATGACATTAAAACTTTGTTAAATCTAACCCTATGCATGAACATCCAGGACTAGAAAATAATTTTGATTTAATTTTCTTCCTGTTTTCTTGAATAAGTTCAAGGAAAAATGGCTTTTTCAAAGTCATGTAGAGTCTTGATCAAATTATTTTGGTGGGATAAGTGAGTGAGTCAAAGCAAAAATTGAGATTGCTGATAAAATTCTCAGTTGTCAGCTGATGATCTCTATTGGTGTTTTTTTTTTTCTCCAGGTGTTTTTTGTCATTTGTGGTTTTTTTCCTCTTTCTATCCTGTGAATTAACTATATTTCAACTGATTCATAAATGAGTGAAAAATACATTTTGATGTAAAGGTAAGGAGTGCAAATTGATGTGAAATATGATATTTAAAGCATTTAGTATCTTTTAATATCAAATTCATTTATTTTGTTGTAAGTAGAGAGGAACTGAAGCATTGACATTTCAATTTGTATGACATTTGGATTTCTGATTTTAGCTCTGTCACAGAACTAAAAGCATAAAAAGGATTTGTATTGAGAAATTTGAATTTAACCTCCTCCTAAAATTTTGATTATTTAGATTTACTGTCCTGGATTTGTGCTTTTTCTAGTTCTGAATGATATCATATATTAATAACTATCATGTCAATAAATCTGATAAGCAGATGTCATCACATCTTAGTCACTCTGGAATGAAAAAGTAAAAAAAATGATACACTTATAATCTTAATTTAATTGCACTTTGTGTAATTTGCCTGGGTTTAATTCTTGTCATAGTTTTCTTTCTTGTAGATATGGGGTTTATTTCTGAAAAAAAATTACAGTAAATAGTCCTGGCCTATGAGGCCTGCTATTTGAAACTAAGATTTAGCTTTTATTGGGTGGATATGCATGGTACTGAAATTAGATTTTCTACTTGAAAACAGAAATTAATTACAATGCTGTGGCTAATTTACAACCACATATATTTCTATATGCAAACCTCAATGTTGTATCAGAATTCCTGTAAAATAGCAGCCTTTATCTGGCTATGTGAAAGTACAAAGAATTATGAAATTAGAAGTCATCCAAAAGATCTTCTTCTATGTATTAGTATTTTAAACTGGAACTGAAGTTAGTATATCCTGCTTAATGTGCATATTGAATAAAGTGGGATTGCAGTATCATTTCTTGTAAGTCAATTAGAAAGACCTTTCCTTCAGCAGTTAAGGAATCTGAGTATTTATCCACGTGTTGAGGGAATTCTAAGTTGTGAGTTGCCAAGGCCTTTTACCAAAAGAGGTTTGCTGTGGATGTCCAGTAACATGGTTGTGCTGCAGGCACAGGGCATCATATTAATCATTTTGCAGGTCAACAGCTTGTGCCTAATGCTGTCAGGTCATGCTGGATTCACAGGCCGTGCCCTGGAAGCAGTCATTTTGTACAACACTCATCCTGGTAGTGGCCTAGTTGCTGGTTGTAAACAAACTCTGAACAAGTATCTTAAGTCCTTTATTGAGCCTCTCTTAGAGAGCTTCCTCTACTCAAAGACTTCCAGGCATCCATAGTTGGATGTAGGTCAGCACTGTACCTGTGGGACTACTGAATTTTTAAATGTGACTTTTAGTGTATGCAAGATGTGTTCATAAATTAAGGTTACTGCTTAGGTGAAAGTCATGACCCCAAGTGCTCTGCCAGCTGTGACTGTCCCTGCCCAGCCCAAGGGGTTTCCCCCACCCTGTCCATTTATAGAATCACAGAATATGCTGAGTTGGAAAGGACACACAAAGATCATAGAGTACAACCCTGCATCCCTGGGACCCAAGTCAGACCCCCGAGCCCATCAGCGCAGTGACTCCACAGCACAGCTGGTCTCCAGCTCCCCACAGCCTTGCCCTGCCCAGCCATGAGCCCTGCCAAGCTGGGCTCACCCATGGCCACACGTCCTCAGGCAGGTGCTTGATTCCCAGGGTTGGAGCTTCCCTGGTGTCTCCTGGTTACCCTGTTCCTGGCCAGGGGTGGGACAGGTCCTGCCTGCCAGGCCCTACCATCACGAGCCCTGGGAGCCTCTGGTGCTGGTGCCTTGAGCAAAAAGGGGGCACATTCTGACTATGATCTTTATCTATTCCTTATTCGGAAATAGAACAAAATGTCTTACCTCAAAGAGAAAGCATTATTCATCACGAGGATAATAAAACCGTACACCTTTTAATGTGTGAAACTCTTAGACTGAGAAGCTCATACAATGGGTAAGGCAAACACTTCAGCATGACATGCCTTAGCAAATATTTGTAAAGATGGGCTGAATTCACACTACATACAGTTGCAAATTCAAACTGATATATGAAGTGACTGAACAGCTGATCTGGTTTCAGATGGTGCCTTTTTTCTGATTACAAGATCTTTGGTGTTTCTTCTGGTTCATGTTCATTCCAAACCAAAGACATTTTGAACACAAGACACTGCTGGGAGGGGTTGATTTGCTGGCTCACTTGTTTTTAGGGATAGCAAAGTAAATATGGATTTGTTTTTTCTATGACTTTTTTTTTCTTTTTTCTTTTCTTTCCACTGTGGAGCAAACACCCCCGACGGTTACTTAATTTTAGATGTTTAAGAAGGAAGAATGTAGTAAACAGGTTATAGGATTTTCTTGATTTTATTTAATAGTATTTTTCTCTAAAAATTTTCCATTAACAAGTAGCTTCCTAGATATTCCTTGTTTTTCCACCATTGTCATTGCACATGATATAGGTGTTCTATGACCATGACATCTACCAATTGACTTATTACTGTATTCCTTATAGAGCTGTTCATACAAACATTGGTGCTCATGAATGTGGAGGGGGGGGGTTAGAATACTTAAAGGATCATGTGATGATGGCTTGCATTCATTCAGTTTGCAGACACATAGCCATTGCTGTATGGGGTCCTGGTCCTGTGAAGCAAGTCTCTGTTAGAAACAACAGGTGTATTTTTTCTCCATAGTGTTTAACTCCATAGGTATAAGAGTACCTTGGACTTGATGACTAGTGGAAGAATGAGAACGTTTGCAATCTGGACACCGTTGACTAACTGATCCAGCTGCAGCAGTTGAGAAGCAGGAACTGTGAAAAGTTTGTCAGTGATGAACATTTTCACAAGGAAGAAACAAATCATTCCACATTGCAAGGCGATTCGAATGTTCTTTTTGCCAGTAAGTCTGACAGTGAAGTTGGTGCCCATGAAGATTTGCAGTTCTTTATTTTCTCAAGGCTAGAAGAACACATCAGATTTATCACTTAAAGTGTTTTCTTAGAAAAAAAAAATCTGTACACAGGTTTTTATATAATAGCTGTCATAGCTGTCTCTAAAAGCATAGAGGAAAAAATAAAAGTTTTCCAGAATTCAAAGTTATTTCTCTTGCTCATGTGTTTACTTATATACTCCTACATAAGTAAACAAGTGTAATATAAAAGGGACAACAAGTTCCCTGTACTTGTTGTACAAGGAAAAATAATTATGAGTTTAATGTCCATCGGTTATGAAACAAATAATCAGTTCTGTGTATTTTAATACATATGTGGAAGTAGACAGGAATGGAGAGAGGAGGTTGTTTTAAGGAAATCACTATGATGTCAGTTCTGTTCTGCTTTTTCCATAAACTTTCTGCATTATATTTATAGCTACCTGAGGTATGATTTTCAAAGCATTGTCTACCTGTCTCTGGGGTTTTGTGAGGATAAATGTATTAGTGTCTGAGTCATCAAGATGCTCTGATGGTAAGGCACAAAATAATTGTGAAGATAAAATTAATATACTCTTTCTATATTCTTGTACACAGAGCTTGCCTTTGTTTCCTACTGAATTAATCTGGTATTAATCAGTGCTATCTTCACTTCTGTACATTGATCTGTGGCTTTTCTCTTCCTCTTCACAATCTCCTTGTAGGACTCCACAACACCAGCAAGTCAGGTAAAATATTTCTGCCTGTATTCTTATTGAATAATTTATACAGTGTTTGTAAGGCCAATGCTGTGTCAGAGTCTCTGTCATGTCAAGTGATTACACATGCACAGTGTGTATGCAACCAGCCAAGAGAAGAGCAAACTGTGAGATGTAGTTGCATTTTGAGGGAAAATTACTATAAAAGTCAGTGTTTTCAAAATTTTTTTTCAGAGATTTTTCAAAAATTTAGTCTGAGAAAACACCACCAACATCCTTTCTTTTCTTTATTGTAAGTTATTGTTCTTAGTGGTATATGAAAATGTTTTTGATTTAAGGAGATTGCTTAAGGATTAAGGGGGATAGTTCTTCATATATGACAGCTGTAAAGAACTAACAGAGCCTGATGACCCTTTTCCAGATAGAAGTGCAGGTCACCATCTAACAATGAATTTAAAAGAAAAAAAGTGACAATACTTTTGTTGGCCCATATTTATGTAATTATTCAATAAAATTGAAAGACAAAGAGCCTTGGAATGTATCAGGGAAATGCCTGAATAGCCAGCATGACTGAGAATGGAAAAATGCTAGATATGAAAAACCTGTCAAGTGCAATTTGAAAGGAGCTTGGACTTGGTAGCAAAGATAGTTTCCTTTTCCTAGGTTCTAGAATTTTAGATATTCTCTTCTTGGAAAGGGGGATTATATCAGGTATGCCAGATTCTTTCATTTTCTCTGCAGAAAAGTAATCCATGGGGCTCTGAATTTTAGGTAACTGCTTGCTTTATAAAGCAGAGATAGCTACCTCTGAAGACCACTGATTTACTTCACCTGCTCTGACTTCAAATATTTGCTTTAAATTTTGTCATGCTGCTCCTGTATGTTTCTTTTGGTGATTAACATAGTGTTAATTACTTTAAAAAGTTTTAAATAATTTCATTTCTATTCACAGTGCAGAATAATGCCGACTTAACTGCTTTTCTCTGACAACTCTACACTCTGTAACACAACCAGTTCTGTGGGTTTAGACCTATTCTTCTAAACCGGTCACACTAGTACCTAAGATTCTGAAAGAGTCTGTTTTAGAAAGAGCAGAATTAATTACTAACTACTCAATTCCTATACAAACAAGTGTTGAGGAATACATATAATGCAGGTATGCAACTGCAGTGAGAGCTGCAGTTGAGCTCTGGGTGGCGAAAACCCTGGGCAAGAGGCTGACCCTTTGCATAACAAAGGGACCGGAAACCTGTGGCCCAGCCAGGGGACCGGACACTTAGGGACATCAGCTAGGGGACCGGACACTGAGGGACATGGTAGGAGCTGAGACCCCCAGACTTCTTCATACTTAGACTAAGAGTATAAAAGCCCAGGGATTCCTTTGTTCTGGGTCCCTCCTTGGAAGCACCAGCTCGATCTGTTTTCTTGTTACTACATCATGATTAAATTATTTGAAGGATCTGGACATCTGAGACTCTGCTATGGGAAAACTGGGGTCCAGCTGGTGAGGAAACCTAGTTTGAGAGTGTGGGCATGTAGCTGCGAAGGAGCCTCAGTCCCAGCGCAGGTAGTGCGAGTGTGACTGCTAGAGAGGCTCCTGGATGGTCACACAGGGAAGTTTCCTTAATATAAAAATTAAGAGGAAGAATTGCTAATATAATAATTTTTCTTGGCCAGGAAAATTCTATCTGCTTTATTGGCAGTGGTTTGGTTTCTTCAGAGTACAGATAAACTTTTGTGGGCTGAGCCGATGCTGACTCGGGATTTTGAAAAACAGATGAGAAAAATAATGTAATATTCTCAGAAATTTGAAGATCCACTCCTTAATGAAAATACAACAGATTAGTCTATGTCAATATTGATACCACTGTTATACATTATTCCAGTTCTGTTGCAAATTTACAAAACATATCCCATTTCCAAATATGCACACTACTTATCCAATTATGTCTGATGAAATGAATGGAGTACGGCCTTCTCACAGAAAGTTTATGTAGACATTTACCCTGGGAGTTCTTAGAATAAAACATAACCTAAATATTAATAAGGACAAATGTTCAGAACTCAGAACAGATAAAACCAGTAGTAACTGCTCATCTAAATCTTTTTAAACATCTTTGAAATGTTACCTTTTAGCTCTTATGCCCGACTGCTCAAGAAGATGCCAAGAATTTAGTGACAAGTTTCTGAGACCACTGTCCAGTTTCCTTAAAAAGAACAAGGAAATTATGTTGGACTACAACTAAATTGTACTGGAAAATAATGATGAATTTTATAATATCAGTAGAGGAGAACCCCCCCTCTAGAAATTAATATAACAGTAGTTCTTTGATTCAGTGTCAGGGTGCTGCAAGGGCTGGTAGCCCCAAGGTATCCCCTGAGAGCAGAACAGAGGCCTTGCCAGGCAGGGCCTGTTGTATCGTCCCTAGCAGGGTCATTCATTCAACTATAGAACTGATGATTTGAAACTGCTAATATTTGCATAATTTTAAAATACTTTTGTGACAAACTTTGAACTAACAATCAAACTCTTTGAAGAAGACCTTTGTTATACTGAAATCTGAACCTAAGTACTCTGAGGAGGATTTTCTAGTCGCATAAAAAACAATCTTCCTTGGGGTTAAAATAAAAGTACTAAGTGTGTTGTCAACTTATGTTAATTACTGGTAAAAAAAACCCAACAACAAAAAACACCTCTTTCTTTTTTTGCCTTGCATATTTGCAGGAAATAAGAAAATCTTTTCCTATTGCAGATGTAATTTCTCATAAACACTGATGTACATATGAGATGATGACAACTGGAAGCACTAGCAGTTGATCAATCCTATCTGTGTCAACAGAAGGTAAGTTGGAATTAAGCTATTAATGTTGGAGAAAGTAATATCAAAACTATAATTTTTCAATTTTTTTTCCTAAAGGTCATATAGTTTGCTCCAATGACACATGGCTGGAGCTTCAGCTAAATTGTGTTGCATATTTTTTTCCAATTGATTTATAGTATTTGAAAGTATTACATCACACCTTAATATCAATCAAGTCCTAATTTTTATAAACTTAGTAGTTGTAGAAAACCAAATAGAGTGCTGACAAAGCATATGATGTTGAACTTGAATGCATTTGATAAATAATATTCAACAATATGAAATATTAATCATATATTTTCCTGGAGCTGTTAGCAAGACAAGCACTTTTAAACCTGACTTTCCCATGTACTAAAGGCAGACAGAAAAATTTTGCCCTGATGTCCCTATTTTAACCTTAGTTCTCTACCCAGTTCATATGCTCCTTTTCAGTTCTGTTTTCTCTATTCCACTTGGAACCATGCACAAAAACACAGTAGTATCATACAGTGGAGGAAAAAGATCTTTTGGTATTCATAGCAAACTCAGAAATACCAACAGAGTAGAATGACATTTATTTCTAAAAACACACTAAGTAGTTGCAGTCAGTAAATCATCTGAAAGGTATAAGCAAAATTGTCAGCCTGTTTACAGGTGGCTAAGTAGGCTGATATGACAGCAAGGTACATAAACTTGTGCCTATGAAGTCACTGGAAATACTTATTGAAGTAGCTCTTATACATATGCAGTGCAGAATAAAAATCAGCCTGTTTAAATAGCTGCTGCTCATATATACTTTCTTCTCTTCTTTGTGACATGGACCAAGGAAAACCTGTAATAGTTCCTGAATGAATACAGTTTTTAGCCTGGTACACTATCATTAATGGATCCTTATTTGAATCGTATAATCTACAAGAAAACAGTGATGATGCAGAGGCTGCTTCATGAGCCATTCAGACTTCCTGTTATGAAAAGCTGTGAAGGGTGAGAGGCAGCGACCTGGGTTAAGAACCCTTGCAGTCATACAGTTTTCTGATAGCACTGTAGGTGAAGCAGAACTTGTAGCTTTAATGCTCAGTTAGTCAGTCATTCCTTCACACACGTGGGCACTGCAGTCTGGAGAGTTAGACTTTCAGAACATCTTTGTGCAGATGAGATGGAAGAAGGAGATGGAGGTCCTTTGTAAACAGTAATCATCCACACATTACAACAGGAGTGGCAATTAATGCATTGTCTGCTCAGCATCATTGTACAAACTGTCTCTTTACAGTGAGAATGCTCAGAACCTGTAGCCAGTAATGTACTCTTTTTTTTACAAAATTTTGCAGAAAAGTACTTTTATTTTATGAAACAATTTTTGAAGTTTAGCATGAAATTCAGATTATAAATACTAGTATGTTTCTATCAACATTCTAAGAAACAAACATTTTGCTTTTCAAGCTTTCACCTTGCTAGTGTTTCTAGATGCTTCTTACTGCCTAAAATTTCAGTTGCTATAACAATGCTATCAAGATTTTATTAGTCTTTCAACAAAAATATGTCTCTGATAATGTATCATGTTACAAAGTCCTGAAATTTCTTTCTTTGAAATAATTCCAATATTGTCCTGGTGCACAAGAATGGGTCTTTATATTAAAATTCTTCCAGATTTGCCCTTTCAAATTATATTGTTGTTCTCCTTCTTTGCTTCCCATCTTTCACAGAGACATCTTCCTTTCTTTGGTAAAGGTCTATAGCACAATCACCTGTAAGGGTACAACATTCTGTCTTTACTAAACCTTCCTTGTCATTGTGATAGTAGTTCATTGTAGCCAATTATGTAAAAAAAAAAAAAAAAAAGTACTAAAAGATGATTAAAGAGGACTGTAGTTCTACTTATAGCATTTCCTAACTTGAGCATCCCTTCTTGATAATCTCACACTTAAAACAAATAGTCTTATTTGGAAAAATTTTCTTCTCTCAGAGTCAAGTTCTTTTCACTAAAACCTCAGCAGGAAAATTGAATGTTATGATTTGTAAGTCCTGCCTTGATACCTTAAAGGAATTTTCAAGCAGATATGCTCCCACTTTTCTTCTCTGGATTAAGGTTTTCTTGAAATCACATAGAAGCAGCAGCATCTTTTCCTTTGATAGGAAAAAGCATTCATTATGGTAGTCATGACATACAGTGTTTTGTGGATTCTGAGATGATAAACTACAACCATAAGATATTCTAGGAGTATTTCCAATTAAAAAGAGTTGACTTTGCACTGGGAAAGCTAAACTTTTATCAGAAGGTGGATATTTCATGAGAATCTTGTTTAGTTGAAAACTCAGGTTACCATTAAAAAGATATAACATTGAAAATAAGCTTGCTACGTTTTTTCTGTCTGTTTTATTCTCCATTGCTTTTCACCTTATTGCTCCTTTTCTAAGACATACTCCTTCTTATTAGATTGCACTATCTGATGTCTCTCTTTCAATTCTTTTTTTTTTGTGTGTGTGTGTTTTCTTTGCTGGATTCTTACAGTAAATGTTATATTTAAAAGCCAGGATGGAGGCAATGATACAACAGGAAATCTTATCCCCTTTTCACTTACAATTTTTCTGAAATTTCCACTTAATTGATCAAGTATCCAGCTAGAGTATCTGATGATACAACGTTGTTCCAAGTACTCTCAGTTCAGTCTGCTGAACTTTCACAAAAGCTCTCCAAGACCTCTACTGAATTCCATTCATTAACCACAGGTATAATATGTGCAGTGCTTCTTTCTTCCCATCCTCCTTCACTTAAGATGTAGAAATTAAGTATGTTCTCTTCAGCTTCTCCTAAGAATACAACCAACCTGTTGGATGTCTGTTCCACTATGTGCCTCTTACATAACTCACAATTAACATTTCTATTTCCAAAAAAAAGTAAATAATGACAGTATGTTTCTTTCTCCATTTTCATCCCTGCAATGAGAGAGTTTTAGATGTGTTCCGGGTACTTAGTTTCCTTCTGGTCTGAAATATTCAATTTTATAGCTATTGTGTATCATTAATATGAATTAAAGTAACTGAAGTAGCATCTTGGTAAACCTGACCATCATTTTGGCATGTATGTCTTATTATGCATGCAGAACATATAAAGGATCTATGGTTTGAACTTTTAGTATTTTAATGTATTGACATTAATTTTTTGAAATGTAGAGATAATTTATTACATGTCATGTAAAGACCAGAGCAACTCTGATGACTTTTTTCATGCATGCTTGTCTTTAAAGTCAAGCAGCAAAACTGTACTTTGAAAAGAAAGATTTCCATGGCAACAAAAGGGAAAGAAGACATTTCAAAATCACATGTCTTTTTAGCCAAGAGTATTCCTTAGATTCTTTTATTTTATTTGTTTACATGACAAGAAAACAAACCAAGAAAAATCGAAGATATTTTTTGACCAATTTTTCTACATTTATGGATAACAATGAATGTCAATTCTCTGTCGATAGCATTTCCCAAATCAACAAGGTTACATAAATAAATGAGGAAAAATAAGGTTTCCCAAGACCACTCTTAACAAAGCCTTTATTTCTTGAAGGTGGCTGCTTATCCTTACTAATAGTCTAATCAAGTGAAGCATGTGGAGTAGTGAGCCTGAAGAATTCCAACATATTCCTAATTGACTTCTGAAAAAATATTTGTAGGAGAGTTCAATTTCAGGATATTTTTCACCTCTGGTAGTTGTTGTTTTCTGTTTAAATAGAAGGATTTTGCAGGCATGCATAGCAATTAGAACAGGGACTGCTATCCTTGATGATCTATCAAACAGTGTAACTATCAAGCATAACTTTTAAGACACTGCATATGTAGATACAGGGTCAAATGGCTGCAGTGTTAGACTGCAAGTGCCTAGTGAAGTGATGCCACAAACCCCGATGGCAGAAATAAGGGTTCTATATTGTGTAGGCATATAGTCAATCATCTTAGGAAATAAATGAAAAATGCAAAATATTACAAATTTTGTTTGTAATGATTCTTCACAGTAAATCACATTTTTAATTTATATGTTGGTAGAATTGTACTTTTTTTATACCTAGGACACTCTGTATTCTTGAATTATGCTCTCAGTGTTTTCTGCCAAGTGTTTCAGTCCTTGAATTCCTGTGGAGATAGACATGCAGATGTACATACAAGTAGTGTATAAAAGCACAAAGTTTCTTACTTCAACTGACGGGACTCTTTCTAGTGGAAACATGTAGAACTTTGGTGGTGTTTGGAGACAGATATCAACATCATATTCAAAAAGATTTGATCTATTTAAATATTCAGCCTATGGAACAGGTATGGTCCCCAAATTTCAATTTCTGTACATTGGTATTGCACTGTACTTTGGGTACACTGGCTCAAAATCCAGACCATAATTTCCTTATTGAATCATTTTAATGCAACACACTACTTGTGACAGCAAGGGATAGGCTGAAGGAGGGAAATCTACCAAATATATTTCACTCTTCCTGCGTCTTTCTCTAATATACTTCTGTGTATATGCTGAGTCAAGCACACACTTTTTTCGTCTCTTATCTCAGTGAAGATAAGCTGTACATCATTTAAGGAAAAAAAAAAAGGAAAAACCATCCTGCTGAAATGCTGAACTTGCTTTTACTTTAAGTAGAAAAAAACTACTTCCCTGGTTACCACAAACATAGAAAAGGTTTTTTTTAAACTAGAGCAAGTTTTGTAGTACAGGCACTAGCTGCTCCTTCTTGCAGGATTTCATCCTCTGTTGTAATGTAATTTCTTGGTCATAAGTGTGTCTTGCTAACCAAGATGGTGCAGGAAATTGTGATACCTGTGAAAGAGAGAGGAGATAGTTGGTTGCAACATGTAAATATATGGGTTAAGTATTAATTCATTACAGGAAAATGATGTTAAGAACAGCAAAAAAAAACCCAGTTTTTTATAATTTTGGGGTTATTTTCTTAGAGGAAAATAATGCAAAACAGAAGCCAATCAAGCTCCCTATTCTTTAAGAATAGTTGGGCAACTGAAAACTAGTTTAATAATCATATAAATGTAATATATCTGATACAAAATTTTCAAGGATTCCTATAACTTTGTTTAGCTGATACCAAATCTAGCAGTGGCCACGTATAAGAGCAGAGTCAAGAAATTACCCTGAGATTAGCTCGGGGGTTGGTTAGAACATGGTGCTAATAACACCAAAGTTGTGGGTTTGATCCCTATATGGACCATTCACTCAAGCAATGGACTCAATGATCCTTGTAGGTCCCTTGCAACTCAGAATATTCTGTGATATTCTGTGAAGTTTCCAATAGCAAGACACGTCATTGAAAGAAGGACTCATGTAGGACCACTGTATTGAAATTTCTGACTGTTATGGTTTAGGAATGCTATACTCTAATTTAGTGTTCCCACTAAAATGAAAACTATGAGCCACTTCCCATGAGAGACAAACAAGGCAGAGATAAGAACAATTTACTAGAAACAATAATGAGATAAGAAAATGAACAGTTACAGCAACAATACTAATAAAAAAAACACACAAAAAGAGGGTGATTTATATGCAGAAAATGCTCACTGACTGACCCAGTGCTGTGTGGCCCCTATGACAAAGAACAAAATGGTGCTGGACCTTCTGTGTGCCACCTTTTTATTCCCAACAGCAAGTCACCCCCTTCTCAGAAGTGAGAATCCCTTACTTCCACCCTCCAGGGATGACATGGGTGGCATAGAATAGCAATCTAGATATACCCCAACTCTGCTCCAGGATCTGTCCCCTCGTGGCTATTGTGAAAAATTAACCCTGTCCTTGGCTGAAACCAGGACACTGACAAATCGGAATAGCCACAACAGATGGTCATGTTTACTGTATTTTTTTACCAAAATCATTTTAAAGATGTTAAGTAAGCATCAGCAAATAGATTAATAATTGCCAATTGGTATTGCTTCTCTGTGATGTGATTTACCTAACTGTAGGCTATTTGTTAAGTATTAATTAAATTAACTAAAAACTCGTTGTAAGTTTAAGGCCTTAATAAAAATTGAATTAGTTTATTTATTGCATTAGCTGCCTGCAGGCAGACAAATTACTTGCATGTCATCACAGTTTATTTTGTGCTATTATTTTGTGCTTTAAGAAGCACTCTGCTGAATATTAAACATATTATGATATTTCTATCTACCTCATTTAGCAAATTGTTTCACTCAGCTGCATGGCTGTCAAGTACATACCAACATGTCTGAGAAAGAATTAAAATCCAAATCTATTTCTTTTGCCACATCCAATGCAGTATATGATTTATATTGGAAAATAGAGTGTTAAGGAAGGGAAAGGTGCATCTGCCTGGAGCTACAGTTGCAAGAAGACTGTAACCTCATTTCCCACTTTTCTGTAGGAGCAGTGCCTTTACTTATGTGTCTGCCTCACCACTTTCACTTTTTTTTAGCTCTCCAAGGCAAGTGACACAAAGGAACATAGGAGCTAAAATTCTACTTTGAGACTGAAAGGCGAAGATTTCAGTGAACAGGGAGGTTACACTAAATCCCATCAGCCAAATTTTATGCACACAAAAGAAGGAGCAGAAATGCACACACAGACCTTTATTTACTGCACAGTCTACCAGTGGCCAGCCAAGGCAGAACACACTAATGATTTTAAAGGTTGCTTTCAAGACCCAGGGACCAGCAACAATGCCTCATTTTCCAACACAGAATAGTCAGAATTAAAGATGTAGCTGCTATTCTCCATTTCTTAAAGGAAATTTATTTTGAGTTTGTTTCAGGTAGGTACAATGCCCCCTTACTGAATATTTACATCTCGTCTGAGGTCTGTGACATTTTGTGTTTCAGAAGTGACTATTCATGATAGTGGTGTGGAAATGCCAGCGGATCATGGGCCAAAGAAAAACAGAGAGAACAGCTGAAACACTGAATCACCTTTGTAAGTAGTGGGTGCACTTACAGTAGTTCTAGAGTTAGGACTGGGAGAAGTAAATATCCTAGTAACCCCTGTGAACTATGCTTTGGGCAAAATAATGAAATAGACTTCATGAATATGGACTTTTCCCTTCTGGGGAAAATAAACCACCAGACGAATTCAGGGAATGCAACTAGTACACTCGTACTTCTATGGGACATTTTATCCTCAGATCTAGGTTGATCTGAAGTTGGTTTAAATCATTTAAAGCATGTGCAGTGTCAATGTCAATTCCTCAGTGCTAGCTACTCAGGTCACAGATGCACATTTATTCTTCCATACTACTTTACAATGTAGACACAGTAGGAGTCCCCTCATGGATATGGTCTCTTCCAGGGGGGTAAGATGTTAGGTTTCCATATAATTACTCTGATTTTCTGGTAATGATGAATTCTTCAAATATGTCCCATCCAACTTAGCCAATGCTGCAATATAGAAAAGTATTGCTTCTGTTAAAAGTAAATTATTCTTATCCTCAGACAAGGGATTTTTCTTGTAGAAGGTACAAGACTGTGATTAGGCGGTTTAAGTTCAAAATAATGTTTTAGGTTCAGATATTAGTCCAGGTTGAAAGTTCAAAATAGGTTTTTACTTGAGTTCCAGCTGCCTTTCTGGTTCAATGTAGGGGCTCTTCTGTCAAAAGCCCCAAAGAAAGGAAAGCAGTAGAGCATCTTTGGTTTATGTAAGGAGACAGTGCACTCCACATAACAGAAACACCCAAAGAACTCACTCTGCCAGTTATTTTCTAGTAGGCTATGGTTTCAGTAGCTTTCATGACTCACTCAGACTGTCAGTTCTACAGAGCTGCTGCAGCAGCTGAGGAAGCCTGTTGTCTTCACATAATCCTGATGAGTCACACTGTGATACCCTATGAATCTGATATGCAAAATCCTGCAGTCCTACATCATAAGAGTCCATGCAAATCCTTTGTCAGTTTTGATCTACATGAATTTGTAAACTGAGAATTCTGCTTTTATTGGAATATAATCATATGCTTACAGGCAGAACAAACATCTAAACAATAGTGTTCTTTTTGTTTCATGTGTAAGCCTTGCAAAGTTGTGATTTGCCAATGTTTTTGATGATGATTATGTGTTAAAAGGATTGCATTTGATTCTGTGTTCTCTTGAAAGGTCACTGACTCATGAAAAAATCTACATTGAACAGGAGTCATAAGTGAGATTTTCAACAATATACTGGAACCCTAGTAAATGAGGCTGAGGTTTTGTACTGACATTTTGTTAGAACTTGTTTGAAGCTAAGGGAAAGAGCTACTTGATTTTTACTGCTTTTAACGAATATGTTGAAAGTACTATAGCATTAATCTGAGAAGGAACTGTGAGTCAACTCAAGGCACGTGATTACTGTCTCTGTTTTGAAACCAGGGCATGAAGATCATGGTACTGCTAGATTCATTAATGCCAGACAACAGGTAGGGAACAGTGAGAATGTGTTTAATATTTCACTGTAAAGGAAGGAAAAAAATGAAAAATAACTTTCTTATGGCTGGCTGAATTTCTACCCTAATCCCTAAAAAGAAAATCTTTGTATGTCTAAGTGCATATAAAAACAGTGTTATGAAACTGGAGGGACTTACATTTGCTGGCCCTCTTTAACCTATTCTGCAACACAGAAGTCCTGGTAGTCAAATGATAGCATAAATAAGCAATGAAACATCTGACATGAAACTATTACATATATTAAACAACATCTAGGTTTATACTGGTAGGCATGCTCTTGCATGAAGTAGAACTTGAGGCCAGATTCGTTATGCATACAAAGTTTAACCTTGACTTCTGCCCTAGTACTCCTGACAGCATCTCAAGCTCTCGCAGGACAAGGTGTGAGATGAGAGTCAGGCTTGAAAGCTGAAAAAGGGTATAGGTAGCTACAACTTCTATAAGGGCTGGTATTGATTATCTGAATATTTGTGTTTCAGAGCTTAGTCAAGTGGATGATCTTTAACAGTTTGAGGGCTCTACACTGGGTCACTGCTGGATAAGAATTTGTACTATCTTTATTTGGGAGGTGGCAACAAGGATGGATCACTGTTTTATGACTTAGTCTGGTGTGTGCCACCCAAGGGGAGGAACACACCTGATTGAAGCTTATTTTTGCAGATCAGTAGTAGCCCACAAGGTTATTAAGCAGTGGTAAACACTCAGGCTAAGAACAGATATGTGATTAAATATATATACTTGGAATGAGATAGCTCTATGAAAGCTCTTCTGGGAAATACTAGAAATGTCTGAAATAATTATACTTTAGATGTGAATACAGTGAAATCCAAAGGCGTAACTGAAGCTTGTATAGATATGTGGGATTTAATGTTAAGCTAACTGCAGGAAGGAATTTTAAGAATAGTTCTTAGCAGTACGGGATTCCAAGTAATATGTAAAATCTGTCCAATGTCCTGCATAAACCCTCAGGAAGCTGTGCAATACTCTAATACTCCTTTGTCTGAATTCTTAGCAGGACCCAAGACAGCTTTATTAAATTTAGCTGAGACAAATCTTTCTTTTTAATGCTGACATAAGCAGAAGGTGGTTTATTTTTTCTGTTGTTATATTCAACTTATTGTAATTTACATGTTATAAATTATGTGAATTTGTTTTTTCTAAATTTTCTTACCTTATTGTGAATAATTTTATAATAGGACAAGGCTCTCCCCTTCTTTCTTTTAAAAAGTACATGTCCACGTTACATTTTCTTCATTTTGACCAAACACTAGTAATAATGTACAATATAATTACCTTGACTATAGGGAAACATGCAGCTATTCAGGTCCTGGATCATGTCTGAATATCTGAAAAACTAAAAAAGCAGGGAGCAGAGTAATATAGATGATATGGCATTACTAAAATGTCATTTTAAGTCGAAAGTCAAACTCAGGACAGAGTTAGTTTACACTGTGATATTGAAGTAGAATATTTTCTCTTTATCATGGAATTACTGCATTTAAATATAGTGCTAATCACTTTAAATGTCATGTAAGGTCAGGAAATATTTAATCTGTGTAAGTTATAAAGTGAATAATTTTTATAATCTATATTTCCATTGTCATTTGTAGGCTAGTGATATTTGCCTTATTTTTTTGGAGTCTAAACCAGAGCATTTTAACGCCAGAATTATAGAAGTTATACAGTGCTATATTTTGATAATTTAGATTATGCAAGGATTGCCAGGATTGTTTGGGCATTTTGGTGACCAAACACACTGATTCCTGGAATTGACAGTGTTCTCAGTCTGGAGTAATGGCACCTGCTTTTCCTGTCATCATTCATTCTCCTTTTCCTTACTTTCCCTGAAAGCAGATAAGTAGATATACAAGCAAAGTAAAACTGTGATTTGCATTTATGCCTCTTTACCTTCTTTTTCTTTCTCTTCCCCTTCGTGCTGTGAAAACACACAAAAGATGGACCTATAACTAAAGCAGCTAATGATGTCTGATTTAGCAATCATTTTTTTTAAGGCCATAAGTTACTTCTTTAATACATCACCATAGAATCATAGAATTATTAAGGTTGGAAAAAAACCTCCAAGATCATCAAGTCCAACCTTTGACTGAACACCACCATGCCCACTAAACCATGACACTAACCACATAGTACTGGGTGCCGAGTCCATTAATTTCTTGAACACTTTCAGGGATGGTGATTCCAATCACCCCCTAGACAGCCCATTCCAACACTTAACAACCTTTTCAGTGAAAAAATTATTTCTGATGTCCAACCTGAACCTCTAATGGTGCAATTTGAGGCTGTATTCTTTTGTCCTGTCGCTAGTTGCCCGCAAGAAGCGATCAACCCCTATGGACTATGATAAATGATGGAGAGTGGCTTAACGATCTCTTCCGCCAGCTCTCTCAATACTCTCAAGTGAATCCCATCTAATCCCATAAACCCATGAGTGTCTAAGTTGTATAGCAGGTCACTGACTACTTCCATAGGCACTCAACCTTGTCATCACTGTCCTTGAGCTCTATACTGTCAAAACACTCCCTAATGTACAGACACCCCACTGCCTTTCCTAACTCGACTGTTCCTTCTGAAGAGCTTATAGCCACCCACTGCAGCCCTCCAGCCACGCGAGTCATCCCACCGTGTTTACGTGACGACTATATCATAGCTTTTGTGGCTTACAGCTCATCCTGTTTGTTACCCATACTGCATGCATCAGTGCAAATGCACTTCATGTGTGCTATCAATTTCATCACCAAAATGTTTGCTCAAACTTCCAGGATGATTGTAACTAGTGTACTTTACATTTCTTTTCCAAATTGGTGGAAACCTGGTATCATGATGCTGTTGACATAGTACATGGGGCATACAAGCTAAGCAATTCTCTTTTTTAGAAGCAGGCAGGCAATGTAATGATTTCTGAAAAATTCCTAGTATAGACCTTCACCCCATACTTGGAATAGCTCAGATCTGATAATTGTCAAGGCATGGTTCTGAGCACACCTCTTTGACTACTGAGGGCATTTTACAGGATGGTTATGAATTAGAAGACCATCAAAGAAACTTTGAGACTGGTGAAAATTTAGTTTCATTTTTCTTGTAATAGATGGCAGGTGTCTCTTTAAAATTTGTATGTTAAAAAACCCCATATAAATATATTACTGAAATGCAACATTTCTGCTTTTGGTCATCAGCTTTTCAAATAACTCTCTTTATGGTGCTCTAGATTAGCATTAACCTTACTTCTTGTAAGGTTACAAATGTTTACAAAAGCTTCTATGTTTACAACTGTGTTGAAATCAGAATAATTTCTACCAATTAACTTTAGTGCAGTGCAGAAATAAGCTATATAATGTTTGATTTTTGTCAAATGGTGTGTTGAGTTGGTTTCATTTCTGATTCAGTTTAGTCTTTTAGTCTTTTATTGAAACATGTTTTTGGTACACTTTGCTACCATTTAATCCTTAAATGCAATTTAAATATTAATCCTAATAATTTACTAGACAGTTTGCATTAGTTGTTCATTTCCTTTAATTCATGTTGTCTTAGCAGACCAACAGCTGTGTTAACTCTTAATGAGGGTTACCGTCTGTAGGACAGAAAATTGCCTCCCTCAGTCTACTGGAAAAACAAGCACGTTCCTATACCAGCAGAAATCTTCAGCACCCTCCCATCTCTCCCTCTCTCTCAAAAAAAAATATTTTATATGAAGATATTTTTTTATTAGTGTCATGGTTCAGGAATAGTATTCCCAGATTTAGTGTTCCCACTGTAACCTTCCAAACCATGCACTGCAAGCTCACTTCCCCCTCCCTCTCTCCCTCCCCCATGCAGTGGGCTGGAGAGGAGAACTGGGGACACAAAAAGTAAACATCATGGGTTGAGATAAGAATAATTTACTGGAAACAGTAATGAAATAAGAAAATGAACATTTCTGCCTCCTGGCTACTGCAAAAATTAACCCTGTCCTGACCAGAACCAGGACAGTTGGTAATGTTTATTTAACACAGATAAATTAACAAGGAATTAATAATGAAAATCATTACATATCACAGATAAATTAACAAGGAATTAATAATGAAAATCATTACATATCTGTATATCCGTATATATCTTTCCAATTCTATGGAAGATTTCCGTGTACTACAGATAACTGAAATGCTGTTTCAATACTTATTGCAGCTATTTAAGAATTAAGAGTTAGTCATCACTGACCTACTGAAATCATCACATTACTGATTTTTATACCATATGGAATAAGTATTAGATTTTTTTACTGTGTTTGAAATCGGATGTTTACCAAAACTTTAAAATTAACCTTTCACAACCATTCCAGATGTTTTAAACTTAGAACTTGACCAAAAAAGGGAAAATGAGATTGTCAAGAGAATTCTTGCAAAATATTATCATTAGAAAATAATTATTTAAAATATTTGTCAATCTCTAACTGAAATTAGAAAGCCATACGAGTGTTTTATATTTACTTGGAAGAAATGTGATAGTATTTGTACAGGTCAAGTCAAACAAACAAACAAAATACTTTGTAATTTCAGTTAGGGAGATTCCATAACCTCTCTGGGCAATCTGTTTCAGTGCATGGTCATCCCCACGGTAAAGAACTTTTTCCTCTTATTCAGGTAGAACTTCCTGTGCATCAGTTTCTTCCCATTGCCTATTGTCCTGTTGCTTGGTACTTCCAAGAAGAGCCTGGCACCATCCTCTTAACACCTTCCCTTTAGATACTTACAGATATTGTTGAGGTTCCCCCTCATCTGTCTCTTCAAGAGGCTGAATAGGCCCAACTCTCCCAGCCTACCCTCAGAAGAGAGATGCTTCTGTCCCTTAATCATCTTTGTCACCCTCTGCTAGACCCACTCTAGGAGCTCCATGTCTCTCTTGTGCTGAGGAGCCCAGAGTTGGACACAGCACTCCAGATGTGGCCTCACCAGGGCTGAGTAGAGGTGCAGAATCCTTTCCTTTCACCTCCTGGCAATGCTTTTCCTAATGCACCCCAAGATATCATTTGCCTTCTTGGTCACAGGGACACACTGCTGGTTCATGGACAGCTTCTTGTCCACCAGGACACCCAGGTCCTTCTCTGGAGAACTACTTTCCAGCAGGTCAGACCCCAGCCTGTCCTGGTGCAGGGGGTTATTCTTCCCTAGGTCCAGGCCCCTGTATTTATCTTTGTTTAATTTCAGACAGATCTTCTCTACCCATCTCTCCAGCCTTTCAAGGTCCTTCTGAAGTTGCACAGCTGTTTTTTTCTCTGCTCAAATATGTCCCAGAGGCACTATCACTGTGGCTGATGGCCTCAGCCTTGACCAGCAGTGGGGCCGTCTTAGAGATGGTTGGCATTGAGCCTGCCTGCTGGACATGGAGGAAGCTTTTAGCAGCTTCTCACAGAAGCCACCCCTGTAGCCGCTACCTCTGGCTACTAAAATCTTGCCAGACAAATCTAAGAAAATTGTGAAAAAATATTCAAAGAAAATATTGCTCAAGTATTAAAGCAATATTGAATTAGTGCTTGAGTGCTGAAAATGAGGATAAGATTCAGAGACTGGACTATTCTCTTTCCTAAAAGCTATAATTACTTTTTTCAACATTAATTTTGTCCCTGGAGGCAAAATCAATGTTATTTTAAGCAGAAACACAATGTGGGCTATTACAATTTGACTTTATTTTCGCATTTAAAGGGACCAAACAATTGCTTTTGATTTTTCAGGCCTGGTTGTTTGCTGAGCTGGTAACCATATATATCAGTGACCAGGGCAGTTATTTTTTGAGGCTGTTAGGGCAATATGTGCTTTTCTAAGCTACAATTAAGACTGAAACCCTGTTGTGTGACTGAGCTATGGAAATCTTAGATTGGAATGGATCTGTAGCTTGCCTGATTATTTTTAAGCTTTTTAGTTCAAAACATGCTGGAATTATCTGAAATAACTCCATAGCCAGATGATGACAGATTACCCTTTTGTTAACATTAACAAAGGATTTCTATTTGATTGGCACTGTGTAGCACAACAGTTTTTGCACTGCATGGCAGTGCTGTAACCTTTAAAGACACAGTTTCCAGCAATCATATAGGTATATCAGGAGACCTTTTGGTGGATATTCTAAAAATTTCAGGACACATTTGGATGAATAGTCTGAATTATACAGCATCAAGTAAGTATGACCAAAATGCTCCCATCGCAGATAAATTGTTTTAGCTTTTTGGTTGCTTCTTCCTTGGAAACTGGATGAGGCTGAAGAGTGTGAGGGAAGTGAACATGTACTCATAGAGTCAACTTTGGGCTTCTAACATGTGCTCTTAATCTTTCTTGGGAGCATGTGTTTCTGCTGACAACTTAAAATCATAACCTTTATACTCTGAATGATGTTCTAAGGTGACTGTATAATGAATATCTCATCTCCACTGAAAATAGATAGGCTTTATTAGGTAGACCTTAGTCTTTGTCTTCTCCCTAAAACAAAAATACTAGTCATTTTCCTCCTGTCATGCTCCTCTATGACTAGTGTATTAAAAGGAGGGGCTATCAATTCCAAATATAAATCTCACCCATAATGGAGTTTTTAACCCATGTTACTGTTCTTACATGGTGAAAATAAGGTGAATTTGACTGGGGTTTTTTTATAGCGCAGAGGAACTTTAGTTTTGTACTTTAATTAATATAGATTTCTAATTAATTGCTATATATTTGATTTGCAATAACTCAGCAGTGGGCATTTTGTTTCTCCTTTTAAAGTTAAAAACCAGGTGGATTTTCAGAGAAGGATTTTTTCCCTACTGAAACTGAAAGTAATTTTCATAATTTCATGTTGGTATAGAAGCATATGTTATTAAGATCACAGAATGGATTTTGTTGTTCAGAAATAACTTCTATTGCCAAAGAGGGAAGAATTTGGAAGAGGGAAATGAAACTGTTATTGCTTTGTGGCTTATTGTGCAGTATCTCTTCTTAGCACAATAGTAGTTCATAACGAAAGAGCTGGAGAATTACAGGGAGATGGTTTGCTTTTCTAGCTTTCCTGAGATTTATAATTTATATAATTTTATTTATCTTTTCTAGGCTAAATCATAAAAACTGAGTGAAACGTACCTCACACAAACATTATTTTCTCGTTTTGCCCCAACAGAAGGGACTCTACCTCAGTCCCAAAAGCTACCAATTCAAATTACCCTCAGAAATCTGCATTGTTAGAAATTCGGATATCTTTTCTGATTATTGCTTCAAGAAAGCTAAGCACTGCACAAAAATTCCGCTCTGAGTTAAAAACAAAGGTGTGCCCTTGATCTATTTTCACTATCAATCCAAAACCCAGGAATCTTCAATTCAGCACAAGACACCCATGTGAGCATTAGGAGGACAGCTAATAGAAAGAGCTGAGCTTTCTACAACCTGATGCCAACATATTCTTTGCACTTGGTATTCTTTGTTTCACCTCACTCTCTTCACTCTGTCTAGAAGATACCTGGGTAACCATCTCAAACCAACCCTACTGGTTCTTCTGAACCTAAATTACAAGAACAGCCACTCTCAATGGTAAAATTGCTCAATTTTTTTATGCTATAACCAGTGGCTTTTTTTTAGTTTATTTCTTACATGCAAGACAGTGAGATTCCCTTGTGAAAATAGATACATATAACACTGTAAAGGAACCAGCTGCTATGGGAGATGTAACTTGTCCATGTAGTGTTGGAGAAAATACCAACGAGGTGAAGTCACAACAGCACTTACTCAGAGCAGAAGCTAGAATAGAGGACACTTCTTCCACAACAGCTCTCCAGTCTCCTCTCTTATTAGAACAGCTTCTGAAATACAAATTGATTTGTCTCATTTGTGGTCTCTAGGGACAGTACTATAATTGTTCTTTACCTAGAGATTACTTCTTTTACACTTTTATTTTCTTTCACCACATTAGCTTACTGACTTTCAAAGTTTTTTGTTTTTTTTTTTTTGCTTGGTATTCAAGTTTCCATTTCCTTCTTCTGTTATCCCAGCTTTAATTTCTTTCAATCAATTTTGTTTTAACTTTAGTGGAAATAAACACACTAGGAAGTAAATTCTCTGAGACAATCACTGTCCTTTCTATTTGTGTAAAAAGCCTAGCACTTATAATGTAACTTAGTAAGATTGATTTGCTGGAAGAGAAAACGAATGGTAGGCTGAATTATATTAAGGAAACAATGGCAATCTTACTTCTTGCACTGTTATTGCATTGCATGACAAAAGTAAAATTATGCAGTTACACAGCTCTTCTTTCTCCCTTTCCCTCCACTTCCTGCACCACAGAAAATGGAACTGACATTGCAAATAGTACTGTGAATTTATATTATACCTATCTTCACTACCAGGACTACCATCAGATATGAAATATTGATGTCTATTTTAAAACACAATGGACTCTCGTTCAAGGAATCCTCAATGCTTTTCTAAGTATGACTCCATCCTCTATTCCAAACACATTAATAGAATAATAAAAATACATCATATTTAGGTAATGATATTTAACTGAGAATTGTGGATGAGCAGTACCAAAAAGGCTTCTTAGTCTACCCAGAATCAATCATCAGGCTTACATCAAAAGAGTAAAACAGAATCTGAGTTTTAAAAATATAAATACTGAGTTAATTAACAACACTGAGGTATGCACAATTGTAAGAGATCATAAATATTCCTGTTCTTCAAGGCTAATCCAATAATAACCCCTTCCTCTGAGATAAAATTTATTAACACTAATATTGGTGTCATTCAAAAAGGAGTTGAACTTCTGGAACTTCAAAACACTATTCTGAAATATTCATACCAATGCTCTGAAAGTCAATAAGCATTTTTATATTTGCTTCAACGATGTGAAATCTGGGTCCTTGTTTTCTGATAAAGCAGATTTTCAGGTGCTAGGAAAAGTATGAGAATTTCATGGACTTATAACTGACTTTATGAGAATAATATGAAACACCCAACAGATGTTTTAATGTAGTAAATTCTGCATTATCTAAATCTGTATTGCTTTCTTAATGCTGAAGATAATGTACATCTATTTTTAAATGTGCTAAATAGCATCATATAGTGTTAAGAATAACTTGAAACTGTGTATTGTTGTTGGATTTAAGCCATCTCAGCAAACACCCTGGTTTTTTAATATTCCACGTGATCACACATTGTTCTATTTCTGACTTATTTTTCATAATCATCCTTCACATCTGTAAAAATAGATGTGCATGATATGTTTTTGAGGCCTGTTATTACAATTAGTTATAATGAAAGCTGTGTAGGCAGTCTACTATATAACTGCCCTAACAGCTAGCAAAGTCTAACTCTGTATAAGAGTTCAGCTATATGAATTGCACTGCTTTATATGGCCATTCATTTTATTACACCAAAAATCATAGCCCCTTTCATAGTTACTTTCATCTTCTAGCCTATATGATTTAAGCAGTATGCAGCCAACCTTAGTGAGAAGAACTGATGTATATTTTGTCCTTTGAATTTTGAAACAGTAAATAAATAAAGATGTTATCATGTAACCTACAGAGTCTTCCACGTCTTCAGGAAACTTGGTATAGTCATGTAAAGGGAAGAACTGTATCTAGCCACCTTGGCCTCCCAGGAGACTGGAAGGCAGAACTACCAAGCTGAATAAATACTTCTCTTTATTGCTGTTCTTTGATGTCTTCTCAGTCTTGAGGGACTTTGCCGATGCAATGCAACAGTTGACTCTCCTCCTACTCTATGTAGGTTCCTTACAAGAAAATGAGGTTATGTTTCCATTTCTAGAAGTCTGTCTGTGAAATGTTTCCTTTCTTGACACAAGATATTGTCAAGGGTCTTTTGGTACATGGTGTCAGAGAACATTATTTCAGACCTCAATGATATTTTTCTTGGGTTTATGTGGGAAGCTTTTAGTAGGGAGTGGCTGTGGAGGTGGATTGTGTAGCAAGAGAGAGATGCCCCGGTGTTGTTGTACAGAGACAGTTCCACCTGGCTTCAAAATGAACCTGCTGGTAGCCAAAGATGAGCCCATCAGCAAAGCTGGTGGAACCTCTATAATAACGTAACTAACAAAGGGTGAAAAACTCTGGGGAGCATTTGTGAGAAAGTAATTTAGATAATATTTCATATTCCATAATTTAGTCTTGCTCCAAGATATGTGCAAATTCCTATGTTTCTGATGTTGGCAAATTTTTGTAATGTTTTTAGCATTCTGCAAATCATATTTTACTTGCAAGAATTTTGTCTTTTGGTACCTATGTGGTTATTTCCAATGCTTTCTAACTACCTTATGGTTTCTTCTGAGAATACCTTGAATTTTACTCATTTGACTCAAGTATTCAGAAAAAAATAATAACTTGGGATACAGACTGAGGTTTTTGTTTAATATTCTTGGAGGAACACTGTTAAATTAACTTTATTGCTGCATAGACTGCACTTTACAAATTAAGACTATGATGTTTACACATGACTTTCTTTTCTCCATCTGGCATGCCTGCTTTCAGGAAGATCTTCTGAAAATGCTGAGATTTCAAGAGTAAATTATAATTATCATGAACCTCACTATCAATATGAAAAATATCTCTGAATAGCAAGGATGTAATGGACCGTTACCATAACAGTCCAAACCAGTCCTGTGCAAATCAAATTTCTTGGGGTTTTTTGTTAACTTGGAATATCTCTGAAAGTTTGCTAGTACTATCTGGGATGGTCCTGGAACTCTATTTCCTTTGAGAGACATTTTCACAAGGATTTTATATTGTCATAATTTTCCTTGTACTACATCAATGTCACCGACTTCCATGGGAGCTGAAGGAGTTGCGAAAAAAATTTTCCCTTTCTTTCTTTTTTTTTCTCCTTCCTTCCTTCCTTCTATCCTTCCTTCCTGCCTCACTCTCATCCTTTCTTGTTCTTTCAATATAACTTTATTTTTTGAACATGTGCAATGAAATGCTTTTCCACAGCATTTAGATCATTAGCAAAGTTAAATACAAACCCAAGAAACTCCTGCTATAATTGCAATATAACTAACATAAAAAATTAAATAGGATTATATTTGTGTTTTAGGAGGCATTTCAGCCTGAAGCCAAAATCAATGCTTTGTCAGTATACACTGCAAAGACAAGTGCATGCTCCTTTAATTTAAATTACCAACTATTCTCAAACAGCAGCACAGAATTTGAGTGCAGAGATGGAACTGAAGATAAATATAAGCAGAAGATCCCAAATTGAGCAATGCTTTCATAAATCATAAAGGCAATTTTAAAATCAATTTGGCATTTTTTCAAATTCCACTTCAGGTTTTAGAAGATGGAATTGAAATGCTGAGACCACTTGGTGAGATAAAATCCCAGTAACAACAGCTCTGCAGTTTGAATCCTATGCTACTTTTTTCCTCAGAACACATAAAAATAAGTCATAGGGCTCTGACATGCAGGCTGTGCACCACCGTGCTTTGAATCAGCTTCCCAAATAATTTGGGATAATTACTTTCAGGAGTTTCTCTGATGACTTTTGTTTCTGTTTAATTTGGTTTTGTTTAGTATTTTATATATGAAGTGATTTATTATGAGTTTACTTATTTAGATGTGGGTTTCAGCCTGCTATGAAAAACGGGTGAACACATACCGTTATTGCTATAAGAGCTTACCTGGTAAGAGAAGTGTGACTGTGAATTCCAGATGTGAGTAATAGTCCTGCTTTTGGCTGTTCAAATTTCCCACATACTATCCTTGCCTAAGTGGCACACATAATAAGGTACATCAAAACTCATTCTCCATCCCTTATGTAATGGGAGGAGTCATGGTTGGTTACTAATGGTTACCCTGTTAGTATTGACCAGAGATGTAACCTCTGTGGGACATTAAAGTCTTAGTGTATGTTTCCCTATGCAGTTTTCATGTACATAGGGCAAAGGTCACCCTGGTCCCAGATGTTATTTAGCACTGTGCGGTTCTGTTTAGAAGTAGAAATATAGTGAAGATGGTAAGCAAAATATGGACAGGGACATAGCAGTGCAGAATGTAACTTGCTTTCTCAGGAGGTAGGAAGAAATGTAGAGCTATTTAGAGTCGATTTCTTACATTACAGTCCCCAGTTTTTGGAACTGGGAGGCTAATGTCCCAAGTGTATTGGTTCTGGCTGAGATGGAGTTCATTTCCCCATAGCAGCCCTCACAGTGCTGTGCTTTGCATTGGTAGCTGGAAAGGTGTTGATAACACACCAGAGTTTTGACTACTGCTGAGCAGTGCTGGCACAGTATCAGCATTGTCTCTCAACAATCCCTTCCCCACAGCAAGGGTAGGCAAGATCCTGGGAATGGACACAACCAGGTCGCCTGGCGCAAACTATCCAAAGGGATATTCCATACCATATGACATCAGCTCAGATATAAAAGCTAAGAAAAGGAGAAGGAAGCGGGAGCATTCCTTTTTGCAAAGTTTGTTTTCCAGAGCAACTACTATGTGTGCTGAAGCCCTACTTCCTGGGAAGCAGCCAAACATTGCTTGCTGATGGAAGTAGTGAATAAACTAATTTTTTTCCCTTTGCTTTTGTGCATGCAAACTTTTGGGTGTTTTTTAGTAAACTGCCTTATCTCATCCTGTGAGTCATTTTCCATCTTATTTTCTCTCCCCTGTCCAGATGGGAAGGGACATGGTAGAGTGGCTTGGTGGGCACCTGGCATCCAGCCAATTTCAACCCGTCACATACATGTATCTCCAAGCTTACACTTTGAGTCAAGGATGCTAGCTCAGATCCAGCCTCTTACAGGCATTTATTCGGGGCTTTTTAGGCTGTAGAACTACACCTTAAAGGGGACCATAAGATAGTTTCAGTGGATCATTATGTAGTCCAAAGGGACTGTCCCTGTTTTCATATGGAAAGATAGCTTGGTTTACATTGTGGAATGGAAACTTCTCAGTAATATTTAACTGTTTTTCTTGCATAGGTACACAAATTGGCTGAACCTCAGAGACAATATGGATTTATTTTCAATAAAACTATGTAGAATTTCACCCCTGAGGATTTGATCCTTATTGTATGTATTGTATAAATGTATCAAAACAACAAAGTAAGAAGCTGAAGAGGATGAATATTGCTGAAAGTTATTGCACTGCAGTATTTTTCCTTTTAATCAATTAATAATTTATTTCTTTAACATTGTTGAGAAAAGGAATAATTTTTTTGTCCATATGTTCAGTATTAACAAAATTCCATTCTGTGACTGAACTTTATTTTAATATTTGGCATAGAGAAAAAACAAATTATGCATATACACATCAAGGAAATATGCTCTCCATTATTAAAATTAAAATGATTACATCAATAATAATTAAAATTTACTAGAATAATACAATTTATTTCTAAATTACGATATACCAAAACTATTACAGTCTCAGTATCCTGAACACTGCCCATGTTTTTTGTAGTTACTGTAATGGTATATGAATGACTTCATATGCCATGTAAAAGAACATATTTTCCAGTATAGTGACAAGATAATAATTTTTCGTTGTCCGGTGCTTGTATCATAACAAATCATCATGACAATATAACATCATAACAAAATGTTAAATCAATTGATATGTTTACAGCTGGCAAATACGTAAAATATCCCTACTCATCTGACTTTTATTTTATGATTGTGTCCAGAGACTTAAAGAATACTTTAAAAAAAACAAAAAAAACAAAAACAAAACCAAAACAAAACAAAAAAACCCAAACCAAACCAAAACAAAAAAAACAAAACAAAACAAAACAAAAAACCCCAAACCAAACCAAACCAAACCAAACCAAAAAACCCAACTGTCTAAATGCATGTTGCATTAATTCTTAAATACTTAGGAAATAAATTCTAGTTCCTAAGCTGTTTCTCTCTTTATAAAAAGATGTCAAGAACTGTTCTGTGATCATGACACCAGGAAACACATCAAAGTTTGTGCCCACATCCTTACAGGTCTTGTTTTTTCTATTAAATGGGGTGGCTGCACCTACACCTGACCTTTGAAAAAATGCTGTTCCTGCCACACACTATAACCTGAGCTCTGTCTGCTCCCACCCATGTTCTATGCATTCTATGGATATGATCTCTATGATATTATATAGATGATATTTGAACTACTAATAAATATGTTAAGCAATAGATCTTCATTACACAGATTTTTCATTAACAAATGACAGACACACAAAATAACACTTATCAGCATTCTAAATGGCATGGAAACACCCCCCCCCCCCGACATTTCTCTCCTTTCTGAATGGTGAAAAGGAACTTTTAATTTGCCTGATGACCCAGAATTCCCTTGGAATAAAAGTGAAAATGCTGGAAAAAAGGATAGGTTCAAATTAAGTACATGCACCTTTCCATCCTATATATATTATTATTGGCCTGGTAAATCCAGTCTCCCTCCAACTGCTGGACCCATGAAGGTGAAGGTAGGATATGCACATTGTGGGGTATGTAAATTGCATTCTGTATTCTCTCTAGCAGAAGAGGAAAACAGTGATTTCATCTCTCCCTGCAGTAACTGCTGCTCTACTCTCTGACTAATGTTTATAGGCTCAGAATTCTATTTATATTTGAAATGGCTTTTCCAGTTGCCAAGTTTGGTTGACTCTGATCAATAAATTAAACAAAGAGTAGGCATCATGGATAAGGTTAAGATAGATGGATAAATAAACCATGCAAATGCCTAAGACTAATTTTTTTCAGAAAACCAAAATAAAAGAATATCTGTAGATATTTAAGGGGTATATTAGCCGATAGTTTTGGAAGGATGAATATTTGTTCATGTTAAGAACGTACATGCATGTATAGAATAAACTACTTGACAGGGGCCATTAAATTTCTTTCTGTTATTCTGAACTAGTATCACCCAGGGGACATATAGAGAAAACATATAGAAAAAAATAAGAAAAAACTCAGTGCTGGAAAAAATGACAAGGCCTGTGGGAAGAGTATAAAGGTTCCCACCTGAACTTACACTGAATTTGCTAATGACTGCTTTGGACCAGTAGAACAACCGAGTCAAAGCTTGAATTTTCAGAGAGAGAAATCACTAACTTCAGATGAAGTTTTCTTTTAGGGAAATCAGATTTTATGAACACCCTTTAGTCTTTCCGTTTACTAGAATGACATATTCTCATTTGCAAAATAAACTCATGCAAATAAATCCCAAAATTTTAACTGCTTTACGATATTTTAACTACTTTTCTACTTATGCAACATATATAATATTTCTTGCAATCTGACACCTTCAAAGATGTGTACAGATATTAAATCAAAATGTTCATTTGAAATTGAAAAATATTTTTTGTCGTCTTAAATGGTTGAAGGATATTAGACAGATTGACTCAAGCTCAGCACTACCATTTACTTACTGGCATATAAATTTAACTGATTAAACAAACAAGTTGTAAAAGGAGATAGATCTGCCTCTGGGTTTCAGTCAAACAGATCATATAATTAGGACAATTTTTTTTTGTTTAAAAGCCTACTTTATGCATACCAGACTAAAAACTCATTTTGATATGGCTTGTCCAGGGACATAAACAGGAGTTGAGAAGTACCTTCAGTGATTAACAACCTCCTACTGCATAGCTGCAAAATGATAGTGAAGACCACAATGTCTGTCCCCTGATGGCTAAACTGTGACTCTTCCAGAGCAAGAAGTAGAGAACTACATACCCAAATGAGGTTGAGGGTTTATAGAAACTATGCAAATTGACCTTGGACCAGGACACTAGGCTTCACATCTTAACTACCAGAGTAATTATGTCACTAGACAGATAAGACAATAATTCTATGTCTTGTCTTGGATAGACTCAAACACCTGGCATGGGTACTATTTCATTAGCAGCTCGGTGGGAATGCTGCTATCTGCTGAATTTCTACTTGAGTGTTCCCTAAAGGGCTCTCATCTGAGCAATGACTCAGCCCGTTGTCACTTATCTTTTGAGACCTGAACTCACAGCTTGAGGTGACAGAAGTACAAGCATAATAGTCATGGTTAAGATGTTCTTTCCATTTTAAGTGCCTAATTTCTGCTGCTTATATCTTTCCAAGCCTTTAACTCCTGGAAGAAAATTTCTCAGTCTGGTGCTCATTCCAGAGGTAAAGTGCTTAAAAAGTTTGACAAAAATAGATTTGGGTTTTACTGAGGTATCTGAATGTAAGGCTAGAGGGGAGGGGTGAACCACTCCCTCTTACACAGGCTTTGTATTCCAGATACTTTTCTTGTTTCTGGAAATTATCAAGGTAATTAATTTTCATGGTCACACAGTTCAAACTGTCAGAAAACTGTTACTTCTCTATCAGGTAATATTCACTCCATACACATTTTGTCTTACCATGAGGCACATTTTCTGTGGTCTCACATACCCCTTGTGTTTACTTATAGGGCTTGGTTGGAAAGAACAGAGAATATCTACTTTTGTATAGAAGATGAAAATAAGATTAGAAACTACAAAGGTACTCTGAAAAAGACAACTGGGAAGATATTTTAGTCCTTCCTATAGAGAAATGGTAAAATCTATTTTGCCCTAAATTTTGGCATTTTCTAGCATTCTGGCAGATGAACATGAACCCGACACATTCTGGAGTCACAAATTGAATCTCCAAAAATTCCAGGATTTTCCTCAAACTGTTCTGAAATTAAAATGAATGCCAAAATCTTATTTTTACCTCCAAAAATTTCTGAAAGCAAGTTATTCACTCAAAACTGGACACGGTAGACCAAATCCAGGTTTGAAAAAATGAATTGTTTCCCAAGTTTGAATAGGTGAATGCTTCTTATGCACTACATCTCTATCTATATTGATTTTCACATATAATTCACTGCATATTCTGCACTCCATTCTGCCGCTGTTTTTTTGCACCTGCTTGTTCTGCATATGTCTCTCATGTTCCTTTCATGGTTTTCTACCTATCACATTACACTGTAAACTGGCAATTATTTTACTTGTGGGCATGGTTACCTTTAAAACACCCAGAATATATTTTTTATTCAGAGAAAATTTTCACACACCCTTTGGTCTTTAACCAAAGGTCTTTAACCATGTTTCCATATGTAGCAAGCAGCTATGAATCATTAAAAATGCACAATAAAATCCTTGTCTTTGATGACACTGCAGTTGTACTTTTGGATCTGAAACATGAAATTATTTAAAAAGTACTGTAACAGTTCATTGGAAAACAAAGTTTTCCAATTCATTGGAAAACAAAGTCACTTCTGCTCCATTTTTTTTACGATTTCTGTCACTGACATACCAAGACTATGGACTTTAAAACCCAACTGCTTGGAAGATACAAATTAACTGGACCGTCTGGTGCATTAACGCCTGTATCTCTTGGATGCCACAGTTATATATAAAAAAAAATGTATATAGAAGAGTCATAGCTTCCTGCTTTATAGGATGGTTCTTTGAAAGGTGCAGGCTGCACTTAAAAATGTTCTGGGAAGAACAAGCTCACAATTTTTTTCACAGATGCTATGATGGAGAAGCTCTTTTTCAGGCTACAGTGCTCCAGAGTATCTGGCAGAAATGAAGAAGAGGTGAGAGGAGCCAAAGACATAACTTCTACTAACTTCTGGAAAGGAGAAGAGTACAGAAGCAAATTGGAGACCCAGAGGAATATCAATTTCCTTCTTGAATCCTGTGTGTACACCCCATTCCTTCATTATGACTAAACTTCTTGATGTGCAATGAAGGAAAAAAACAAATCATAAAGGATGCTAAAGAATTTGTGTAGAGGGAGTTCTCAGCAACTCCCAAGAGAAAGCAGAGTGGGAGACTATAGCTAGTGAAAAGAAATAATCTGTAAGAAATCCTGAGTTTAATGGTTTAGTGGCAGTGTGCATGAGAGGAACCCTTGTAAATTGTGCTTTCCACAGTGTACACATGAAAAATGTGATATCCTCAACTCATGAATGCTGGAAAATTTTCATCTGAAATGCATCAAGATTTATGGATGGAAGATTTAAAAACTAGAAAACAGAACCCACAGAACCAATGGCTGCAAAATCAGAAAATGTTTTCATGCTGTGAGATTTCAAAATCACTTGTATAGGAATACTATGATTTAGTTTCTTATCCTGCTACATGGAGAAATGGTAAAATTATACTTGACTGTGCTGTGACTCTCAATCCTTCTGTAAACTGAGCAGCACACTGAATAAAAATACCAAGAAATTTTTTTCTCAACTGCAGAATTTTTTAACCATTCTAATATTAGAATCAGTCTTGGCCGGTGTACAGACTAAGAAATGATTACACTTACCTTGTTATCCATTTTCTTTTTATATAAATTTGTGCAGTTATGTGAAGAAGTTAAATAGATCCTCCCTTCCCATATACACTTGTAGTTTAGCATGGTAATCCATTATTGTTTCTTTGTAGTATTCCTATAGTATTTTGGCAATGAGGCTGGCCCATAGATGTTGTTTAGTTAGACTTTAAGTATCAAAATTCAAATAGATTTATTCCACTGTGGCTTGATTTTGTTGTTCCATTGACATTGTCTGCTTCACTGACAAACCGAAATCAAAACCAGTTAGTTTTCATTCTCTTTTTTTTTCTTTTTCTTTTTTTTTCTTTCTCTTTAGAGAAATGTGCCATAACTTAGCAAGTTTTTTCATCAGCAAGCATGTAGCCTGTTGCTGCTGTTCATCCTTATCAATATGAATAGTTTCTGTTTTCCTTTTTTTTCAACTTTCTTCCCTGTAACACCCAGGAAAAAATATCTTCTGAATATCCTTTTCCTATTTTTAAAGTCATGTTTATAACTTCTACTCTTATTCCTTGGTATGGACACTGAAGCAGAAAATGAGGCTGCACACAGAGAATTTGATTTTGGGACTTGTCCGCCGATCTTTCTGGCATTCCCCTTTTATTAGGGTTCCTTTGTAAACAGCACCTGCTGTTTGTCTTTTAGTTAACTGAAATTCCCAGAATCGTCCTAAACCAGTGTCTTGATCCCATACATTCACCTCACATCATAGGGTGGCTGTGTTCAGCCAAGAGAGAAAAACATGGGCTATCATGCAGACCGTTCAAAGTGGTTTTCCACTTTGAGAAACAACACTCTCTTTATCAAAAACACCAGTCAAGGCCAAAACATTCCTTTTTGATTCTAATTAACTGAGTGCAGTTTCTGCTGGCTTAACTTGTTCCCACACCTTGGTAATCTACATATATCATTAAGCGTAAAAGAAACAAAGTGTACAGCTTTCTAATGGTTTTGAAAAATGTAAGTTTACATTGAAGGCATTCGTGAAACCATGATTTATTCAACAAGAAAACAATTTAAAAAAATCTTTATGCTTTTCTTTCAAAAGTCTTTCATTTGCATCCATAAAGAGATGATTGATTATTATCCTATTACCAGTGATGCACATCATTATTCCAATGTATCTTTAAAATACAATGGAAAAAGTTGACATACTGATTTATTTCTTTCTTAAGTTCTTCATTACATTAATTGGAACTACTCTTATTAAAAAACATAGAGCAAACAAACAGATGATGAATAAAATAACCCCAGCATAATTTTTGTTTCTGTGTTTAGAAGTGAAAAGGGAACATATATGTTGTCAATAAAACTTTACAATATGTTTTAGTCTACTCATTCTTGTGAACGGTTGAAACATTCTTTATAAACAGCGAAGAATTAAGATGTTCAGAACATACGATGGTTGGAAAATTACAGACTTTTCCTTTTCTATAAAATACCCTTAAATGCTGTACTCAGTTTAACAATTACACAGTCAGACTAAACATACTGTGAAATATGTGCTGCAAGCTTCAGGTCTTTTGTGCTGAAGGGAGAATATTACCGTAAGGATCATGATAGGGTCATAGATACATTAGAATATATATGCATTCTAATATGGATTCATTAGGGCACAGATACATTAGAATTTGATTGCAAGTTCCATAGCAACTTGAATGGGACACTGTATTATAAACTTTTCTTTAAAATCTGCCTTCTCCTTTTTTATATTTGTTTTTTATTTTATATGGTAGGATGCCCTATGTGGGGCGTGAACACTAGATACTTCCTCCTTAAAGAATGCACTTAGATTTTGATTATCTCTAGTGCCTCATGACCTCCAAACAGGTTTGCAAGCTGAACAAGCTATTCTGGTACATAACATATTCTGACCTGCTCCTGTCTTCCTGAAGTCTTGTGATTCACATCCAGTCTGTGATGGAAAACGTAGTTTTCACATCCTTGTCTTAGCCTTTTTTCCCCTTCTTTTCCTTTCTAACTTAGCCTCCCTGAATATACATACAGATTTATTCTTTTTTTTTTACTAGGCGGCGAAGTCAAGAGGTCTATAGTTACAGAGGTACATAGCAGTGAGTCGATAGAGCAACTCTGTGATTTTGAAAGTGATTAATTATGATGGCCTATGCCCATTGGATCTATGTGATTAGTCGTCTTATATTATCCTCATCTTACACAGTTGACTCTTAGAGAGTATATAGTGATTGTGATGGTGTTAGGATTGAGTAGAAAATTAATTTTACTTATATTTACAGTTCTTACATCAGTTCTAACTTCCACATATAGATAGCACTCTTGTTGGAGAAACAGTTGAAGAAATAGGCCCAGAATAAACATTTTGGAATCTGGAAGATATTTGTGGTGAATAGTCATAGTGAGAGACTTCTCTGAGCTAATCACTGATTTTGAAATGTCGTTGATTTTTAAACAGCTTTTTCCTGAAATACAGGGAGAAGAGTAAAAGTTTTTCTGGCTCTAGGTAACATTTAAGAAAGAGTTAAATTTCCTTCTTGTGGCACATTCCTGGTGTTTGGGAAACGTGATAACTGATTTTTTTTCTGATGAAAATATTTTTAGATTTGAATTGTGATATTTACCATATAATAGGTTTATTTAGTTTTTTGAAGGTGACAGGACAGTTGCACACCAAAAAGGTGCTAAAATATAATGGTATTGAAACTGGGAAAAAAGAAAGGCTTATTTGAATAGTGTCAATCTTATTTAAAAACAGCTTGGGCTTTATCAAAGTTTCTGTTTCCCCTTGACACTTTTTGAGGTATCATTTCTTGCTGTTAATTGCCAGAGAAAAGCATACTGGCACTGTGAAGCTATGGAAATTGTGGAACATTTCTCTTTATGTATTAATTGCTGCTTACAGATAAGTATATCACATGTACAATACAGAGCTTTTTCTCTGTGTGCCACAGGGAGATTTCAATATGACATGAAAAATTGACTTGTTTCTCTGTTTGTATATTTGATCAAAACTACAAAGTTCTCTCTTGCTTTGCTTACAGAGATCCACAGAAGGAATCCCCAATGTGTAATCTGTGTGAGACCAAAACTCTTACAAACACAGAACTCTTGGGCATCTGTAGTAATGATAATAGACATTGAAGTCTACACTTGTGTCTAGAGGGTATTTATATATGCTGCTTGAAGTAGTTAACAAAACCTCTGTACAATTTTCTTTGGTTTGTGCAAAAGTATTTTTGAAAGATAACTACCCCAGGGTTACTTAGAAATTACTCTTAAATGAGAGAATTTTATTTTCTCCCTAGGTCTTTCTATGCTCTTAATAAATGGTGACACAAATGAAGTTAAAACTCTAATGGAAAGCTTAAGAAATTACTGTGATAACAGGCCAATATTAAGTAAAAGTAAAATAAAGGTCTTCAGCTACTAGAAATATTTTAAATATTATCTTCTGGTTTAAGGCCAGATTCCAATACAATTTTCAAGTTCATTTCTTTTCCAACTACTGTCTTGAAAAAGAAATAAATTGTTTCATCTTCTTCAACAGGTTTTCTGGACCATTGGCATATACTTTATCACTTACTGAATTTACTTGTAAGAATTTTGTATTGTTAGAAGGATGGCTAGAATCCACATGATGCAATATTCTGTGGGAGGTTTTTCTAGTTATTTGGTGGGTTACATACATTTCTAGCCACTTCCCAATGGTCTTGAATAAATCAGTTTCCTTTTCATTTTCCTTCGTAAACAAAGTGATTGCCTGTATTTTAGTGGCTGGTTGGCATTTGTGTCATCTGATTCTGGAAACTACTTTTCTAGAAATGGTGAAAAACCTTCTCATCTGCTATGTTGCAACTATAATTGTTTACACTTCAGAAAAACATATAACACAGTGTCAAACTGGATGACATTTTTTTCATCCACTTGGTAACACCTCTTCCCTTGTGGAAATGCTATGCAATATGCTGGGCAATGAATTGTAACGCCCACTAGATTTCCTGTAATTCAAAAAAATTTTGGGAGGGAGAGAGTTAGTTAGAACATGAGTAAATTCTAATCAAGTTTGTTGTTAGATGAAAGCGTTCATGCAGTAGATTGACTAGCAATTAACTACATTAATTGACAGTTGAATTCCTAGAAATGGCAAAATAGAGAGAATATTCATCTAACATTTATCTAAAAGACCTTTAAATATACCTTTGCTTTTTGGATTTAAAAAAAGTTTCAAAGTCAAATTGTAGCAAACTGTTGCACTGACACACAAATTTTTGAAAGAAACTGAAAATTTATTTTCCTGCTGCAGGATACCATTTCTCTCAGTCACGATACCAGTTTTCAGGAGATGGATTTATGGTAAACTAGTTTATGACATTTCCCTTTCCCTTCTTCTTTTTCTCTTAAATCCTGTGCTTAGTGCAGTCCTGTGCTGGAAAATCAACTTATTCTATTCCACTAGATTACAAACTTCTCCATCTACCAGATGCATTCTCAGTAGGAAAATAAGTTCTCAAATTGAACAAAAGGTTCCCATTTATGACATTAATAGATGCCTTTCTAAAGTAATTAAATAAGCAAATACAAATAAGTGGCATACATGAATAATTAATAGGCACAAAGTTATGTTTCATTTCAACTTAAAGCTGATTAAATGGCTTGCAGACAGTGTTCTTAGGATGTCGTAACACTGGAGGAAAATTTATATTAATCATTCAGAAGTTACTTCTGTTATAAACTAATTAATTTGTTTTATATCTTTGTGCAATTTATAAAAGCTTCTAGAAGTTACAATCTTTACTAAAAACATTCAGAGCTTAAATCTCATAGGATAAGTCATAAAAAAGAAATTTTTTACTCTTTTTAATAAAAAAACCCCTTTTAGCTAGACAAAAGTAAAATAATTAATTCACAAAAATAAAAGATTGATCAAAATCCTGTGATGCTGGCTGAACAATACATCTTTGTAAGGTTGTATGGCTGTGGTGAGCCACATATAATAACTTCTTTATGTTCAGGTGGAGCATGACTAATCAGTTTCTGGGATTTCAGTTTTGTTTTAGGATTTCATTTTATTCTGGATTTCAATCAGTGTTGAGGTAAGATCATGGGATTCAGCAGTCAAGCCTATTTTACCATGGAAAATCTCTCATTGATTTCACCAATATATATCTGTATCTATTAACGTTTCATATTTATTATAAGAGGAATAGTTGATTACACTGGCAGAAACACTGGGCTCTGTTCCTGAGTGGTCTTACATGGTTTAGGTTCCTGATGCCTGAACAGAGTCCATTTATCAAATGAGTGCTAAAAGTGATGATTATTAACACGAAATTGCCAGAGGCTTTATATAGAGAGACTGGAACAAGATTCCCCATGCCTTCAACAAGGTGAGTTGAGACTATGTGAAAGAACTAAATAGCAGATGAAAATACCTTGTTGAATAGTTGAAATCTGTTGTTTAAAATTTCATATCCAAATGTTGTGATAAACAAAGAATTATTTGAGAAGCAACTTGGAAACTTTCATATCATGTATGCGCTATATTTAAAAATAAATTTCCACTCTTTTGTGAGAAACCATTAAAGGATCATTGGTATACTCTCAATGCAGGGTATGAAAACCAGCTTTCAGCTCTTTATGGTGACAACACTAATAGAAACATAGAATGGTTTGGGTTGGAAGGAACCTTAATGATTATCTAGTTCCAATCCCTCTACTATGGGCAGGGACACTTTCCACTGGACCAAGTTGCTTGAAGACTCATCCTACCTAGCCTTGAACACTTCCAGGCAGGGGGCATCCACAACTTCTCTTGGCAACCTCTTCCAGCATCTCACTATACTCATAGTAAAGAATATTTTCCCTTATATCTAATTTGGATCTGTTCTCTTTCATTTTGAAAGTATTGCCCTTTGTAAAACGTCCCTCCCTAGCTCTCTTGTATGGCCCCTTTAGGTACTGGAAGGTTTCTAGATGGTTCTTTTTTCTAGCAGCTTTCTTTTCTCCAGGCTAAACAGCTCCAGCTTGCATAGCCTGTCTTAAAAAAGAGAGGTGCTCCAGCCTTCTCATCATCTTGATGGCCCTGCTCTGGACCCACTCCAACAGGTCCATGTCCTTTCTGTTCTGGGTATTCCAGAGTTGGATGCAGTACTCCAGATGGAGTCTCCTGAGAGTAGAGTAGAGGGGGAGAATCACCTCCCTCAACCTCCTGGCCGCCCAGGACACAGTTGGCTTTCTGGGCTGTGAATACGCACTGCCAGGTCATGTCAAACTTCTCATCCATCAGTAACACCAAGTCCTTCTCCTCAGGAAGAGTCTTTCTTCTTCATTCTCTTCTCAGCCTGTATTTTGTGCTTGGGATTGCCCTGACCCATATACAGGACCTTACACTTGGATTTATTGAACTTCATGAGGTTTGCACAGGCCCACCTCTCAAGCCTGTCGAGGCCCCTCTGGGTGGCATTCCTTCCCTCCAGCATATCAGCTGCACTACACAGCTTGGTGATGTCAGCAAACTTGCTGAGGGTGCACTCGATACCACTGTCCATGTGACTGAGAAAGATGTTCAAAACGCCGGTCCCAATACCGACTCCTGATGAATGCCACTTGTCACTGCTTTACACTTGGCCATTGAGCTGTCAACCACAACCCTCTGAGTGTGACCATCCAGTCAATTCCTTATCCACCAAATTTTCATCAGTGAAATCCAAGTCTCTCCAGTTTAGAGACAAGAATGTTGTGCAGGACAGCATCAAACGCTTTGCACAAGTCCAGGTAGATGACATCAGTCACTCTTCCCTCATCCATCACTGCTGTAATCCCATCATAGAAGGCCAATAAATTTGTCAGGCAAAATTTGTCCTTAGTGAAGCCATATTGGCTGTCAGCAATCACTACCTTATTTTACATTTGCCTTAGCATAGTTTTCAGGAGGATCTGAGGAGGATAAGACTGACTGACCTGTGGTTCCCCGAGTCTTCCTTTTTTCCCTTTTTAAAAATAGGAGTTATGTTTCCTCTTTTCCAGTCAGTGGAAGCTTTACCAGAATGCCACAGCTTCCCAAATACGATGGATAGTGGCTTATCCACTTCTTTCAACAATTACCTCAGGACCTGCGGATTTATCTCATCAGGTCCCATGGAATTGTGGACCTTCAGGTTCCTTGAATAGTCTCAAATATTATCTTCTCCTACAATGTGCAGTTCTTCATTCTCCCAGACCCTGTCTTTTCCTTCTGTGACTTGCGCAGTGTGGTTGGAGCACTCAGAGGTGAAGACTGAGGCAAAAAAGTCATTGAGTACCTCAACGTAAGTAGAGAGACATTAGTGAAGAAAAAGCAGATGTAAATCTGGCCTATATTTCTTCCAGAATAAAGTAAATAGCTACCTAATCAATATACTTGCAACCTTGAACCCAGAATTTTTTCTACCAAATATAAGGAAAAATGGGAAGGGATCTTGTGCGAGGGAGAAAAGAGAGGGCTTTAAGGATGTGACAGGGAATGAGGGAACTGGAGAAATTAGTTAATAAAAAATATAAAACTCTACTAAATAAAAATTTGAATTTCATTATCTCTGCTTTTCTTACAACATCTCCCTTTACTTAACCATGTCATAATAATAGCATCAGTAGTTCAGAAAATGGTAATGACAAGAGATAGGTGCTAATACAAAGTTCATTGTTTAAGTACCTTTAAATATAAAGGTGAGAAAATTTTCAAGCAGCTAACGTAGCAGAGGCTGCTGACAGGCAGGCTAGGTGCCAAAGGGGTTTGCCAGAGGGATTTGTGTGAGGCAGATTTTTAAATGAAGAGCAGAAGGTCCGTCACTGAAGCATAATATCTGGCAAGTAGTATCTATGAGAAATAGTTGTTTTTCTTGATCTCCAGGAGGTCCAAACTCAGCAAAAAAACCCAGGGAGCTTCTGTCTCACCCAGAGACAAAGTAGAGCAATTAAGATACTTGGATTCTTTTCCTCTGAGAGGCAGCATCTTCAATCTCCAATTTGAGAATGAAAAAATGCAGCCTGACACAGCAACCTTGATATATTGCTGAACCTCTTTCTGGCTTTTACTTTGGATGCAATCTAAACTAAAATTTGCTTTTTCTCTTTTTTGAGTGGTTCTAATGCTTCAGGAAGTATCACTTATTTCTTAATTTGCTGTGAGAGAATAGAAAATCTGTAGGGAGAAAGATAAGCTAATGAATTGAGGGGGGTTTTTTGGTTAGGTTTTTCTTTGGGGTTTTATCGTTGTGTTGTTTTTGTTTTTCAGGCCACCGTTTTAATGAAAACCATTGAAATTGATTGTAAAGCAGACTTCGACTTGGATTTATCCTAAAACTCAACCTACTGTTTGGTGCCTTTAATTTTGCATTGTACTGAAGAAACTTAAATCACTGTCTGATACGTTAGCTTTGAAACCTTGTCATAAGGCATGGTTTTAAATATACTACCCCTGCATATGTGAGAACTAAAGCAGATAGTTAAATGGAAAGAGAGAGAGGTGTCTATCACCAAAATAGCTAGTGAGGAAGGGAAGCTGTGAACGACTATGTGTCCCCTCAAAGAGTAGGCTTTATAGAAGGACCCACATTATTTCTACTTCTCTTCCTTTAATAGAAATTATTAGCAGAGTTTTTATAGTAGTGGGCATGTGCCAAAGTAATAACAATTTTTATTTTTATAAGCATAGATAAAACTAAAAAATACTGTATTTATGTGGAAGATGCTCTCTTTGCAAAGAGGCTTGTAAATAATACATAAACATGCCTCAACATATATATATATAGTAAACGTAGGCAGAATTTCCTTCCTCTGATCTGCATTGCAGATATCCTATCTACACTGGGAAATTGTGCTGCATATTCTGTAGTCATTTCGCATACAGAGTAGCTGACAGAATTTGCATTAGAGTTCCACAATTTATATGATGAGAGTACTTTTTCCTAGATATGTAGAATGACAGTTTACTTATACAGGAGCTGTGTTGGGTTTTTTTTAATGGAGCTTTCTTGGCCTCATTATCTATTTATTCATTCATTTATTCTTTCGTTCCCTACTTGTAACATTTATAGGATGCGTAGTATTGTTAGTTGAAACTTTCAGGATTTGATCATCAAGATAAACCTCATTATTCTACTTCATTAAAAAAAAAAAGATAATTTATGCCATATACTTCAATGACGACTTATTTTATATCTGAAAGAGTTTGCAGAATTGTGACCTTATATTCTAGTGCATATTTTACCCCATTAACACTTTTCAAAACTTAGTTTCAAAGCTAAGAGAAAAATTACAGAAATTAGATTTTTTATGTTGTTAATATGGCATTATAATTTCATATAGAATTTAATTACATTACTGAGGATTAATAAACTTCTTTATCTACACAGTAACACTTTAAATATCTAAAGGAATGATTACATATTATCATGTTCATTAACAAATAAGAATATCTTAATGTCAATTGATTTCAAGGAAAGTTAATGGATTAGTTAAACAAAAAGTATTTCAGTGGAATACTGGCGGAACCACCATGTATAGCTAAAGTTAATGATGCCTTTCACTTCATACCAATTATAACAAATCTTATTGCAGGCAAGAGATTTGAACTTTTGATATTTTGATGTCTTCAAGAATCCCCAGGCAAATAATCCTTTTTCTTTAAAGGCAAACTGCAACACAATCCTGTGCAATGAAAAATTGAAGTCTCCATTTTAAGAGAGCTTTAGGGTATTGGTTTTAATCCTCATTCTCTTAGAGTCATTTTGAAAGATCTAGAAAATCAAAATCGATAGTACAGAATGAATGCAGAAGTATCTGTATTCCACATCTTGTAAGAAATATATTATTTGTCTTCTTGTCTCTTAGTTCTTAAAAGAATTCATATTATGTGAATCTAAGTACTTCTCTTTTGTCATGAGTATCAGTCTTATCATTTCCATATAAGTCAATAAACATATTGCGATTACATCAACCCTTGCCTGCCTGAAAATTGAAAACAGACTTTTTACTCTACGGAAATGTTTTGCATTATGTTATGGTTTCTTTTATTTGTGCTTTGTTTTGTCTGGGTTTGGTTTTGTTGTTGTTTGTTTGTATGTTTTTGTTTTAATGTAAATTTCTTGACTATTTACTGTGCCATTTCCTCTTATTTTGTTTTAGTACTGTGACATGAACCTGAACAGAAGGTTCTGTTGCCCATACTTTGTAGGTTGTTTGCTACAAGAGGTTGCTGAAAAGAAATTTATCATAGAAATCACTATTAAAGATTGACATAGCTCTCCTTCACATCATGGTGAAAAAAACCTTATTTTATATCTTTCTTAATATACAGTATTGTAAGAACCTTTTGTGATTAAAAAATACAATTTTAATGGGGGATATAGTGAAGATAATTTTTTTTCTCCATAACAAGGGAAGATCCTTACAAAGAGGTAAAACCTAAAAAAAAAGTTGGAGACATGACTCTGCAAAGAATAATTGAAAAAGTCCAATTGAAAAGTCAAAATGAAAATAATTTTTCCTATCTCTCTAGCAGAGGATTCCATACAGACAAAATTAGAGATATAAATATATGTGTTTATATTCTATGTGTTACTGTCTTTAGTCTTGAGGAGTTTGCCTTAAAATACATTTTTCTGTCCATTAAATGTAGTCTAAAGAAGAACATATTAAAGACAAAATATAATATTGTTCTTTTGAACTGGTTAAATGTGTAAAGACTGTCTGCATTAAGGAGGAAGATGCTAGGACCAAGTTTGCAAAATTCAGAATTGTTTTGGCTTTACCTATAAGTTTACACTGCTTAGTTCTGCCTCCACTTCCTCCGGAAATTTGTCTTTGACATCACATATTTTCTGATTGTTATTTCAATAAAGCTTAAGAGGTAGACAAGAAGAATTAAAAATCACTTTTTCAAAAGAATTTTATCATGATCCTTCCATATACTGCTGTTTAAGTCATAGAACACACCTAAATGGGAGTATATATGCACTTTAAAGAATGACTAAACAGACATGAAATTCCAACTTTGCACTCCTTCATTTGATTTATGCTGAAAATTGGAGTTTTCTTGATGAGCTTTGCAAAGTTTTTCTGCCCTTAATGAATTTTTCATTTTTCAGATTAGGCTACAAAAGCAGGAAGAATTAGAAGTCAGTATGGGAATATTATAATGTAATGACAAAAATTACTTCCAAGACAGAATATGGGAAAACATAAGAAGTTTGGATTCTTTATTTGTTGAAGACATGACAAAGACTATGAAGCATGGTAGGCAGGTTGAGGAAGGTGAATATCCCCTTCTTCTCCACTCTCGTGAAACTCCACCTGGAGTACTGCATCCAGGCTCTGGAGCTTCCAGCATAGAAAAGACATGGAACTGCTTGAGCAGGTCCAGAGGAAGGACAAGAAAATAATCGGAGGTTGGACCACATTCTCTGTGAAGAAAGGTAAAGAGAGTTGGGGTAATTCAGCCTGGAGAAAAGAAGGTTCTTCAGAGACCTCGCTGCAGCCTTTCAGTACTTAAAAGGGGGCTTATAATAAAGATAGGGAGGGATCCTTTATCAGGAAGTGTAGTGTCAGGATTACGGGCAACGGTTTTAAGTAGAAAGAGGATAGATTTGGATTAAATATAAGGAAGAAATTCTCTGTGAAGGTGGTGAGACACTGGAAGAGGTTGTCCAGAGAAGCTGTGTATTCCCCATCCCTGGAAGTGTTCAAGGCCAGGTTGGATGGGGCTTTGTGCAACCCGGTCTAGTGGAAAGTCTCCCTGCCCACGGCAGGAGTGCTGGAAAGAAATTATCTTTAAAGACCCTTCCAACCCAAGCCCTTCTATGATTCTCTAAATTATTGTTAATAAATCTGTTATGAAAGAAATATCTGTAAATTGAGTTTAATCCCTTTTTAATTGTGTTTAAGTTTTCCACAGTTTTTCAAAGAATAAGCCATCTTGCCCACTGCCACAAGCCAACACCCAGCACTTCCTTACCAACATCAAAGATGTACATCAACTTTTTTAGAATAATAGTTTGAGCTCCAGTTTTGACTTGTTGTGACTTTTTTAGATGGAAAGTCTCTGGGATTGTCTGTAGTTGACCTGGCCTGCCCTGCAGCAAATTTAAACTAAGTGTAAGTTTTTCCTCCAATTAGGTGGATGCCAATCAAATCTAACTAGGTTGGATACAAGACACAGCACAAATGCAGCATGACTGAGAAAAATATACTTTATCTTCAGCTCAGGTGTGGAAGACAGCTGCTACTACATCTGAATATAAGGACAGTTGACTTGTAAAAGAATGGGAAGTGCTATCTTTTGTAGTTTTTCCTCCTAAATGTTCAGAACATCATAACCCACATTGTCTGCTGAATAATATTTCCTTTGGCATATGAATTTTGACACCTCAGGTGCTAGGGAACACTCCTAACAAGCAAAGGACAGTAATATTACATTTGGCAAAAGTACAGTGCAATACTAATGGATCTTGAAGATAAAAAAACAATAGCAGTGGCTAATAGAAGACTGTAGTGGGCTTGGCAGTCTCTCCATGATGTCCTTGATACAAGCTCCCAGTAAGCAGCACGTCTCTCCAGAAAGTGCATCAGTTCGGCAAATTGGTGCTTTTGTACCTCTCAGAAGACAGTTGCCTAATTCTGTTTAACTTTCACCTTTCATTAGTTGTGCTGGTTGTTACACAGGGAGAGGATTGGGCTGCCTTACTCAGCCCCAGCATCTCTCCTGATGTGATGGGTCTTTCATCTTCAGTCTGAAGAGGTTCTGCCCTTCTGCAGCTCCTTGCTTTTGCAGTCTTCCATTCTTCTACATTATTGGGCCCCTCCCTTCTCTATGTGTGCTAGTGGGGCAGGTTTTGGCTGTTTGGCCATAGGATGTGAGTCCACTGTAGACTGCACTTGGAACCAGCTATCCAGCTCCTCAGCGTCCTTGATGCTGCAGTCTTCTCAGCACCTCCCGCATCTCAGCCACCTGGGCACACCTTTTGCAGGTAGGTCTGCTGCTTGTCCCTGCCCCAGGAGAAATGTCTTGGCACTTCCTGTAGTCTGAGGTCTGCACTGCAGCCTCTCCCTTTTGCAGTTCCTTCTGGGTGCAGGAATTGGCCACCACCAGTGTAGATGGTACTGACTCCCCATTAGAAGTGGGAGCCTTGGCTTTCAGACAAGTGTGCAGCATTCTGCTTTGAGGGTCAGGTAGGATAAGTGTCCTTGAGCTGTGCAGATGATCACAGAATGGTGCCTGGTTGTTGGGACTTCAAGTGGCTCCACTCAGCTGGTGGAATATCCCTCCTTTGAAAAAGTGCCATCCCTGCACACCCTCCCACCCAAACTGCTGCACCACACCTTGGCTGACATGCCATGGCCTGTTTTTCTGCCCTGGTCATGGTGCTCCTTGTTGCTCATGCTCCCTAGGGCTGACCTTTGTTGGTGTGGGAGGCACCCACCATTACTGCTGGTTCCTGCCCACTCAGGAAACACACCCTGTATATCGTGATACTTTGCTTGTGGAATGCACCTGCATCAGAGCTGATCACCATGGAAAACTTAACCATGTTGGAAAAGGGATTAAGCTATATTTATTGGTAAAAATAAATTAGTATAAATTTCAAAACATTGTAGACATTGTTCACTATCTGAACAATACTAGTGCAGAGCAACTACCTTAATTAATTTTCTCTGCTATCCTACAACCTTCCTGTGACACTTCATTTTGCCCAGGATAGCTGAAGTCATTGTTTCTAAGTGAAGTTCATCTCTGTTCTTAGTATCTCCTAAGTTTCTCAAGACTGAGAAACTTAGTTCAATCCCTACCAGAGTAGTTCACGTGATTTACGCTTTCTCATACCAGGGTCTAGATTTCAAATTTTATATACAATGCCTATAAACATCTCTACCAAGTTGATTTAGTGTTGAAGACACAATTCAACATATTTTAAAAAAATATATTTCCAAAGCAGCTAGGTCCATGAACACTGGAATAAGCAACTTGATTTTCTGTCAACTCATAAATTTACAGAAACTTTTCTAGGAATTTTTGGAAAATTAGTTATTTTCGAGAGCTGTATTTCTAACAAATGCAATGGAAACTGACTGACTATAATACACACACACGCGCACGCACGCGCGTATGCACATACACACTAGTGAAACTTTCCTCCACAGAAATTCAGTTTGGCAATCCTTGATTTCATTGTTAAAATAATGAAAAGATTAAATTCCTGTCTACCTTATCAGTATCATATATACAGAGAATCTCTAGATTCTAAGGTATCAGCTTTTCCTTCATCAGCACTTTTTCTTGTCAGAATTTGACTGCTTTTTTATCTTTCACTCCTATATAAAATAATTTAGAAAGTGTCATTTTTTTTCTTATAATCCCAGTTCTGACAGAGCAAAGTTTCTAACATGCTGGAGTCATGCACATAAATTGCCTTTGCAGTAATAACTTTGCATCTTTTAAATTAAATGTCACTGTTGCTTTTTTTCATTTATCCTTTCAAATTTGACTGAATGAGAATGCAAATACTATGATCTTTCCCCAGTCGCACAGGAAATCCAACTGAAACACCCCACGTTCTCCTAAGAACATGTGGTCAAATACAGATTTTGAATCATTGTACATCATAATTCCCTGAGATTAGCTCAGTTGGTTTAGCATGGTGCTAATAACACCAAGGTTGTGGGTTCAATCCCCGTATGGGCCATTCACTTAAGAGTTGGACTTGATAATCCCTGTGGGTCCCTTCCAACTCAGAATATTCTATGAAATTCATCATCTTGCTGTTTCTCCTTCACTTGACTGTAGCAGTTTTCCCAGCTGTTTTGACATTGGCCTTGCTCATTAACTTATTTTCTATTGACAACTCAAGCTGCCATGAAGGCACAAAGAATGGTGATGTCCATATAAACTTTTTTAGTAAACTCAACATTACAATTGTGTTTAAGCCACATTCACTCAGGCACTACAACAAGCATCTAAGCCTTGTGGATTAAAGAGCAACATGCTAGAGTTCTGCTAACTACTCTCAATATGTAAGGACTGCAATCTATGAAGTCTTTTACACATGTGATATTATGCACCTATGGATATAATCTCTGTCTGACAGAAGTATCCTTTATTTGGAGATGGTGAATAATATTTTGAAAATAGGTATCATTGAGAACTGTATGAATTCCACACACCATATACACTATGCAATCCTAATGACATTAACACTGTTTGTCATTTAGCTCATACAGGATGTACACTAGTTTTATTTTACAAACTTACACTTATATAGATCTAAATGGTTACTTTACAGGTTTTCTTCTTTCTTTTGATTTATCATTGCTCATGCACTTGGAGGAAGCTTCACAACAGTCTCTAAGACTTTATTTTTATAAAGCTCTTACAGATTTTGAAAGCATTCTAAGAAGACTAAATTGTTAGTAAAATCTCTAAAACCTACTTGTTAAGGAGTTATGTGTAAAAATTCTGCTAAGGGATGATTTATGTTTTACCTTGACAGTACCACTTCTCAATTTGATGAAAGCAAAACAGTGCACTTCCAATTGCTCTAGCTGTTGTGAATAACAGCACAAAATAAGAAATATCAGCTCAATTCTTGGTTTCATTTTTATTTAAATAATAATTTTATTTTATTAAAAATAAGACTATCTACAGGTACACAAAAGCAGTATTTAAAACTTATTATTTTATAAATACCTCTGTTTTGCATAAAGCCTTATGCACTGTAGGACAATTGGTGACTGCAAAAAAATGTTCTCTATCAATCTATGTCATAGCCCATTGCTTTGTTGCCTTGAGTGTAGTGTACAAGCCAGCCAGAACACAATCCTTTTTTTCCCTTAGAAAGATAACAGCAGTGATCTACACTTTCTATTGCAACTGTCAAGTTCAAATAAAATGTGGATAGTAGATGTCACCCATAATGTTTTGGGAGGAGGTAGCAAATCTTTTTTAGCCATTTATGTTTTCCATGTCAATATTCAAGATTTAAAAACTATTCAAGGACAAATATATGAGTCAGTTTTTTTCATTCACCATTGTACATGCATATTCCTGTTGTCATATATCTGTGACCTGTATGTATTATTTTATTGATAATATTTGCACATCATCATAGTTATATTTGTAATTTAAGCAAATTTTTCCTCTCATACTAATGTGTGTTGGCAAATGCAAAAGTCTTAGAAATTTCACATAACACTCTTCAGAAATGCTAAACTAAAATTATTTTTCACTTAGGATTCAGAAATAGTGCATCCACTGCAACAGACTGGGAAGGATAAGGCAAGTCAATTATGCAGTGGGTATTCAAAATTTTATGGAAGAAATAAATACTTTTGTTAATAACAGTAAAGGAAAAAGCTAAATTCTTTGTATATATGCCTCTCATTAAAAAATGTGTAAAACTGGTTGCTGTCACAAAGACCATTTCAATTGCCTGTTTACAGATTCTGATTTAGTGAGCTAAATCACACAGGTGTAAATGAGGTGAAATCTGACTGTTCATATCCATAAAAAGGCCAATTTCTGCTTATAAAAGAGATACACAGGAATTAAAAGTAAATACATATAAAGCTAAAGAAGAAATTTTGATTGCAGTTCAGGAAAATAAGTTCTGATCTGATCCAGTAAAATTAAGTTTTTAACAGCATGCTTTAGTAGAAGAAAAAAAAAATCTTAAAATTTGAAGACTACAATAAATATTTCAAATTAAAATATTTAGTATGACACTGATCATTTTGATTATGTAAGATAGGAGACACAAAGGGTAAAGAGAGAACAGAAGATTTGCATTCTAGGTCATCTAGCTACAGCATGTAATCTTCCAAGAAACATGAAAGGATACTTATTCATAAGATGATTTTAGACAGAGGTACATTGTACCTCTACAATTACACATCAGATGACCTGCTTGTTGCAATTCAAAATATTTATTGCATATGAAAAAAATAACTCAGCAATCATACATTAGCAGTCCCAAGTTGCCCTAAAATGCTAAGATGGATGACTTTTTCAGACTGATGCAGATCAGTAAGACTTTTGAATCCCATGAGTGACTTCACTGGGGTTTGTTTAGCTAACAACCTAGAGAAGTGTCTGAGGATGACAATAATTTCATCAAGGTCAACTAAGCATGCCTGAATTTGCTAAACTGGAGCCCTAAAAGGCTTCATCTCAGCAATGCATTGCCAAGGTCCTGAAGGTAAAGCTTTTAATCAGAATGTTTTTGCACCGTTTATACTGAATTCCTTTTTGTTTACCTTTCTGTTTACTTTTCATCTACGGCTTGACAAGACACTTAGAACACATCATGCATAAACACTACAAAGGCTTGGTTAAATGCAATTCTTCCCTTTTCTCTGTGGCAGAAATCCCAAGTAGATTGACTATACTTTTCAATTAACTTGAAAGCCATTCTGTTGACATCAGTCTGAGAGGTATCTGTACTCCTCAGGCAAAAGGAGCAATGAATATGAGCAAAAAGTATGAGCAAAGCATAACAACATTTTTCCCAGTAGCTGCTGCTGAACTGTGCATCTTGGAGCTTCAATAGATACAGAAAAACCTTTTGCAAAGGCCAAAGACTATTCTTCATTTACAGGCTATTCCGATGCAGTTTGGAATGAGAAATAAGCCTAAGAATGCAGAAACATTAAATCTATACTTACCATCTCTCAAGAGGACAACTATGTTTTATATACAATTTTTTCTCTATATTTATGTACATGTTCCTTAGGAAGCTGATTCAATGGAAGCATGAATATACATGATCTTTTTTTTTTAATATCCAAATTTTAATGCATTGTTTTAAGTTATGAATCTATGATAAATGATAATTTTTGCATATTCAACTCATGGGAGATGCATGAATTCATCTCAGTAAATGTGTTTCTAGAAACATAGAATCAGTGGTACTTATTACATACTGTACCTTGTTTGGCAAATAGGATAGGACTCTTGTATGTGGATCACTTTTTACTGGTTAATACTTGCTCTAATGGTCTTCTGAAGGATGAATTCAATTAAAGGGTCATGGCTAATGGAGATGGGTTTGTGTTCTTGTTAATTAGGAATTACATTCCTATCACAATCAAGTATGCCAAGACATTCACCATTTACTGAAAATTCCTTTTTATTGAATGGTCATTTGGACCTCCACTTAAGAAGGATAATATGCTGTAATACCATAGGCACGAAGCCACACGTATCAAAATGGCAGAAGATGCACCTCTATGTAAGAACACAACATAGGCTCCAGTATCATTCCAGCAACATTGGAAACTTTCTTTGTGAATGCATGAGGCTGAAGCCCTCTCCTCTTAGTGGCAACTCTACATACTGAATATGAGCTATTTAAAATTTCCTTTTTAAGTTGAATTTTACATCAGCATATTTTATGAAGGAATCTCCCAAACATGGTGTTAAGGTTAATCCTTTTGCCTCTACACTACAGGTATTTTCTACACTATTTTCTGACAATTTGTGAGTATTTCTCTTGTTGCAATTTTCAAAATGTCAGATTGAAATGGAATGAGCAGCTGTTAAAATAAAGTCACTAGTTACATAGGCTTTGTTAGTTTCATGTTGTAAAACCTATATAGAGACAAGTGTTGGGTTCCAAAATATGATATTTGCAAAAAGAAATTTGAATGGTCTCTGCAGAAGGCCATGGGGAACAAAAGTTGAAAAGCCCCTTTTCACTGACCTCATATCTGTGGACTCTTCCTGCCTTCTTCAGCAGGATGTAAAGAAACTCCTTACATGATGTTATCACATGTCCTGCCCAAGCCAGAGAACCCACATCCTAATCTCATCAGATCTCTGCATAAAACCCATTGTGTTCCCCCCTTTTGCACACGTATACTCTGTATCCCTCGCCCAATACCTAATCTCCCCTGTGAAACCCCCAAGATAAAGTAGGGTTTTTCCAATGAGGTAATTCCTAAGACCCCAAAAATGTGTTAAGCTGGGTTTTTCCCTTACCTCATCCTTGTGAAACCCCTCCATTTTAATACCAGGAATATGTAAACACCCTCTTAAATATGTAAACCCTGAACCCTTTAGAAATGAACTTGTGAGTCCAAATAAACTATTCCAGTTTTATACCTCCCTGGGATCGTCTTAGCTTCATTGACCTCCGCAGACAAGAGCAAGAATAAAAGGGGTACTAATCTATGAAATACATTTAATTTTGATCCTTAGTTTGCTTTAAGCTTACTTCAAAACTAACATAATTATCTTTAAATATTTATTGATTACTTCTAGTTTGGGTTGATGGGATTACAATATATTTCACAAGTAAATAAACACCTCAATTACATTATCTTCAGATTCCTGTTCTAAATGGAGACTGAACTACATACAGGGGAGACTCGCTGCTTGCTCAGCAGAGGTACCAACAGTATTCTGTCTGTGTTGATTTTCCTGAGCAGTTTTCGTCCCTGAATAAACAGGCTCCTTTTAGGATAATAAAGCTTCCTTGGGTGATCTTGTGATGTGATAATGTAAATGTCATGTTCTTGCATCAAAGTTTTCCAGTCACAACCCTAGGCAATCCCTGCAAGGGCTTTCTAAGAAGTATATTTCCGCATCTGACCACCTGCTGTAACAGACTGCTGTCCATCTTAGCCAAAAACTTGAAACATCCACTGGAGCAGACACAAATGACAACTGTGAATATCAGCTTGCACTTGCACCTATTTCATATTAGCTTAAGATGTGAAACTGTGAGCTGCGGCAGCCGAGGAAACAGCCATACCACCCATCCTGCAGCTTGTGGTGCCATTGTGTAGCTGAGAGATGAGACTGACTGGTTATTAGCTAGCATGTGGCATGAATATTTCGGGAGTATAAACCAGAACACCTAAATTAATGACACCTCAGTTTTGTTCAGCTGAATTAATTGTGGCTTATTCAGATCAGCTCATGTTTTTCTGAAACAGTTCATTGAGCTCTAATTTTCTGATTTCCACCTCTGTCCTAAAATTACATTCTTGGATCATTAAAGCCCAAGAAGCTCAACAAGCTCTCCAAATAATTGGACAAGATAAAATTCTCTTTTTGAAATTAAGAACTACATTTTATTCACTAATGAATTTATTGCAGTAATAACAGAAATGACAACAGGAACAAAATAGTAAAGAAAATTATTTTCTGAAGGGAAATCACAGTTACCAGACACCTTTTTCTTTTTACTGTCTTCAAGGTAGTTTTAATTTTGCTAAAATAAGAGTACACAGACCAGTATGATTTCAATTTTCACAAAAAATACCATAGCCTTCACAGCACTGAGAAACCTCACTTTAATAATTTTCCTTAGTTATTCCAAGGTTTATAATTCAACTCATTGAGAACAACATCAGGCCCGTATAACTCCTATGAGGAACTATTCACTTTGTACACTTAAACATCAGATTACTTCTTAAGAATACAAAGTAAATTCAGATTCCTCAGGAATAATAGGCCAAGGTCTTCTGCTGTTTAATATAAATTTATAACATTTAAAGAAATGTTTAATTTTTACTAAAAAGAATTTATCAACCGTTGTATGAAAAGCGACAGGTCCTTGTCATTGTTGAGAATATGCACACTTACAAACATATGGGGACACACAATCCAATATTCTCTAGGAGACAATTAAAAAACATTTGTCAATACATGGCAGTATAGAATACATTAACAACTGACTGCTGCTAGCTTACAGTCTGAGGACACACCATAATAACTTGATATTCAAGTGCATGACTGGGAAAGCTGTGGACAAACCTGTTGTTTCTGTTTGTTTTTGGAAACAAATGGAACTTTTTATTCCCCAAGAACCTTTACAGAGGAAAGGCATTATTCCCTATGAGTATTACACAGACAAAGGTCCTTGTGTACCTGCTTAAGCAGAAAACTTTCCTAAAATTCATAGGTGCCAAAAAAACCCACCACTCCCCCGGAAGTCCTCTTATTACCATCTTGGAATGAGATCATGAATTCAGAAATAAATAATTCAGGGAGGTATAAAAAATAATTTATTACTCTTGAATAATCAAGCTAGATATAGTGAAAACGTTTGTGAGAAGTTAATTGGCAAAGTGGAGTTTTCTTGTTCTCTTTTTCTGTAAGATAAATTGTTAAACAAAATATCAAGGTTGTGTATATATATATATATTTGTTCATTTATTCTTTGTAAACAGCAATGTGCTGAATTAAGATTTATTGAGAATAGTTTACAAAGATGTACCTGGGAGATGTGGAAAATATTTATTTTTAATAACAAAAAGTGTTACAGAAACTGATAATATATTTTCAACTAGAAGTGACAGGTTTGTTTCAGATGATGCATTTTATTATCTTTTCTCGATACTTCAGGCAGCTAGGGAAGTATACTTTTAGTGAAAAATGGATAGAAAAAAGAAAGAACAACATTTCAATAAAATAAATTAAAAAAACCCCAAACAAACATGTCCTACTCCATGAAATTAATGTTTCTGTCATGTCTCTTTTGTTCCTAGGTATTATCAGAAGTAATTCTTACCTGTAAATTAAAATTGATAATAAACTATTAATGATAAAGTAGGGATAATTTGCAAATACAGTTTTGCATTTGAATTTTTCCTTCCAGCTTCTACCTTAACTTTTTTTTCACTTTTCTCACTTTTTTTTTTTTTAATCTCATAAGGATTAAGAACACAGAAATAGATAGTCTGCACATCTGAAGCATCCAGAATGTTGGTCTTCAAGAAGAATGCTGGATTCATAAGATTCAGGGCAACATTGTGTCCTGGTTCCAGTCAGGACAGGGCTAATTTTTGCAGTAGCCAGAAGCAGTGGTTGTTCTATACACCCTCACATCATTGACGGGGGCAGGGGGAAGGGATTCTCTTCCATATGGTGGTGGTTTGTGTATTACCACCTTCCACATGGTGAGCCTTTCTTCTACACTCCTTTACTAATATTGTTGCTGTTACCATTCATAGAATAATAGAATATGTTGAGTTGGAAGGGACCCACAAGGCTCATCAAGTCCAACTCCTGGCCCTGCACAGGACTATCCCCAAGAGTCACACCATGTGCCCGAGAGTATCATCCAAATGCTTCTTGAACACAGACAGGCTTGGTGCTGTGATCATTTCTCTGGGGACCCCATCCCAGTGCCCAACCACCCTCTGAGTGAAGAACCCTTTCTAATATCCAACTTAAACCTCCTCTGACACAGTTTCAGGTCATTCACTCAGATCCTGTCACAGGTCACCACAGAGATCAGTGTCTGCCCCTCCTCTTCCCCCCACAAGGAAAGTGTAGACTGCGATGAGGTCTCCTCTCAGTTTCCTCTTCTCTATTTCATTGCCATTTCCAGTAAATTGTTCTGATTTCAACACGTAAGCTTTACCTTTTGTGCCTCCAATTCTTCTGTGCATCCTGCCACAGGGGGAGAGGGAATTAAGCAAACAGCATATGGTTTGGTGTGTTTCAGTGGGAACACTAAATTGGGGAACATCATTCCTAAACCAGGACACATTGTAATTTCTGGCAATACTCATTTTGGTACATCAAATAAAATACGTGAAAACTCATTATTTTTTGTATAGAAATTATGGATTTTTTTTAAAAACTTTGTTTTCATAAGAAGTTTTATGGGAAAAAACCTTGGCTTTGTAACTGTATGTCCTGGACAACTTCAGCATCTTTCAGAAATCTCAAAAATGGTTTTGACTGTGTTTTAATTCACTTGCATGGAATATTGCTCTAGTGCCAAAATCAATTTCCCAAAAACCAATTGACAAAAATGGTATTCAAGATTCAAGTCTTGAAATAAAATACACAGCGTTCATTTTAACACTCTTTATAGTTCAAGATTCAAATGGTGAACCAGAGCAGAAACATCCTCTGATGATAATTTCTGGATATTCAAGTCGGTTCAGGAAATAGTAGTGACCATGCAGGTTTTCACTTTCAGTAGGTTAAAACAGGGAGATAAAACACTTCCACTGCAGCAGTCTTTCCTCCCTCTGAGATCAGTGTGTAGGCAGTGAAGGAAGATACTTTTCTTGTCAGTTGCACTCCTGTTTGAAAAGACTGTACTGACTCTAAGTCTTATTTTACTAAGCTTTTTATTTAGCAACCATCTGTTTGTGTGATATATCTTGTACTTTAAAGGGACTGTCCAGCAGATTTATCGACAATTTGTTATGTAGGCAGAAGGGAAAGAAATGTATATTAGATAACCCATGTTAATGCTGCCTGGGCTGCACTGGAGACAGAAATAGGATAGGCGGTTTATGGTACTTGATCTCAGATCTAGAACACAGTACCCTTGCATCTACATTTGTGCAGACATAGCCTGAGGTGTATGAAATTTTGGCCTCTCAGCCCCTTTCAGTAACTTTTTCAATTGATGAAATTTTTGGATAAAAAAAGGTATCAAATAAAGTTATGGTGTTTGGATTCTTTTCTGAAAATAAGACCTAGGCAGAGAAGAAAGACTTCATGTGTGAAGTTGATTGCAGAGCTGCTGCATGACCTCATTATTAGCCATAGATACTCCTACAGAGAGCATGGATACACACTGCAACTGTAGAGAAACATCTTATATTAAGCATACTGCAATTTCTGATTACTTTTGCTCATAATTTCACATTGCTTTGAGGAATATATTTATTTTAGTTTTGGGAGTAGAAAATGACAGTGTATATCTATAGAGAGGAAGAGTTTAACTGTTCTTTGTTTATAGAGTACACAGATGTGAGATAGTTATCTATAAGCTATGGTAAGAAAGACATATGCATAGGTCTCTAAAATAGAGAAATTTAGTCTTTCTTAAGTACCAGAAGCAGTCCAGTTGTAATAACACAGAACTTGATAAAGGCTCTCACTTTTATCCTTGTAGACACATGCTGCATCACCTCAAATAACTTCTGTCTTCATTTAGGCATGATGTGATGAAAAGTGAAAGCATTTTGCTGTCCCTCGTTGCACATTTTTCTCCTTGAAACTATGAGAACATGCAGTTTTGCTTAATATTCTTCAAAGGTTGACAGCTGGCATGAGTTATCTGCAGAGTTACCTATAAATAAGCGATCCATAAAATGCTTAGAAATCACATCAGGTGGTCAAGTCTGGAAAAGGCAATAAGTTGCATAGCTCTCTATTTTTTGAGTTTACTTCTACTTCCTTGATATAACTTCAAATTGAATTGTGAGGAAGCACAAACTGAAAAGGCAGTAGGTCTAAAATGGTCTGTCTCAAAAAATAATCACCAATTTAATTAAGAGAAACTATTAGGATCATAGTCATTGAAATAATAAACTTGTTACCATTCAGACATAGACTATTTTAGACAGAAAATGCAGTTTGTAACATACTTATACTAGACTTGTAAAATATTTTGCTTCAAATTATATTGTAAATATGGTTTAAGGATGGCAGTAACAGTCCAGATTTCATTATAAAAAAGAGCTTCATTTTTGTTTGCGAATAATCCAGGATTGAATCTAGATCCTTTTGGTCACATTTATTATCTTTAATTACTTCATGAAATCTTTGAATAAATGACCATTTATTAATAATCTTTTTTACTTTTTGCTGTTTATGGGGTTTTGTTGGAGCTTTTTGGTTTGGTTTTGGGGAATTTTTTTGGTTTATTTTTTGAAGGTTTTTTTGTTTGTTTGTTTGTTTTAATTACACATGTTTTTCCACTTCTTGACAAAATAATGGCAATATTTAAATAGAGAGTTATTGCTATAATATTACCCCAACAGTGAGTAGGCTGGAGGTGCACAAGAAATTGGGAAGGGACACAGCTAGGACAGCTGACATCAACTGACCAAAGGGGTATTCCACACCCTGTGTTCAGCAGTATAAAGCTGGAAAAAGAAGAAGGGGGGGGGACACATTAGGAGAGATCACACTTGCGTTCCAGAGCAACCATTATGTGTGATGGAGCCCTGCTTTCCTGGGGATGGATGAACACCTGCCAGCCTATGGGAAGTAGTGAATGAACTCCATATTTTACTTTGTTTGTGTGCATGTTTTTTTCTTTCCCTGTTAAACTGCCTTTATCTCAACCTTTAGGTTTTCTCACTTTTACACTTTTTATTCTTTCCCCTATCTTAATGTGGAAAGAATTAGTGAGAGGCTGGACAGGGTCAAACCACAACAATATACTTGAACCATTTCAAGAATGTCTATTTGTTGCTTAAATGAGACTGACTCTAACTTCTTGTTCAACAGTGCAGCTTCTAAACTTATAAGAGGACAAGTTAAATTCAACACCTTTCCCCAGAAAAATCAAAATAACAGGAAAAGATATGGATATCAACTGATTCCTGGTGTCCATGCTAAGTTAGATTTCGCTTTGAATGGAAGAAAACATAAAGTATCTGCAACAAAGAACTGTAAGTGGCTTCCTTAGAAGTTTCTGAGTAGCACATATTCTTCCACAAAGAACACAAGGTCACAAAACCATATAGATATTGTAACATAAGAAACCACAATGGACATTCACAAAAAGAAGAAGTGAGAAATCTGAAAGACAAAGCAGATATATATCGGATATATATAAAAATAGAAATTATATGCATCTTTTCAAAAACAGGAAAGTATGCTCATATGTCAAGTTATGCATTCATGGAGAAGAATAACTGGGAAAATATTGATCTTATCTCCTGTGTACGACATGTCAGTAAGCAATTTTGTCCCATTTTCTAACAACATGTATTGCATTTTTTTTTTCTTTTGAGCTTTGTACTGAAACATAGTTTTTAAAACAGACTGTGAAGACAATCCGGGGTGGGTAGGGCAATGATAGATGATATACATCTATCTATATGCATATCTAGAAGGCACTATGATAGATGCCTTCTTTGCTCTTTTTTCTTTTTTTCTTTTTTTTTTTTTCTTTTTTTTTTTTTTTTCATTTTTAGTAATCATTGATTCCATTTTCTTTATGTGGAAAGAAAAGACTCTATTCACATCATGATCTAATTTTAACTTGAAAAACTAAAAGTTAAAAAGTTCATTCTCAGTAACATTTTGTAATGCTATTTTAGTGTCTGTTCAAGTATGTCTTCTGAAATGGATATAAAAAGGAAATTTTGCATTTATGTGTCTTTCAATTTTGGAATTTATCCAAAGGAAAAACATGAGCTATTTACACTAAAGCGCATTATTGAAATGAAACTAAATAGTCTCACTTAATATCTGAAAATAAAATTAGTATGAGCATGAAAAGTTCTGCCATCTATAGAACAATCAGCCTTTGGAAGAGTTCTTCATTTGGAACACTAGGTGCAAAACATCTGACTAAATTAGAAGTGAAGGTCACTAAGTTTGTGAACAGAAGTACACTGGGTAAACTAGGAAGTAACTGATGTCTGGGGTTCTCATCATATCACATTCAGTAATACAATATAGTATAGAGACCTTGAATATTTCAAGTTCAGCAAACTGCCATCAAATCTAAAGTAGTTTCAATATGATCCTCCTTGGAATATTCATGTTTCTGCCGTAAAAGTCTATAGTCCAGTTTGCTTCATAAATAATACTGTTTATTAGAAAAAGGGAATGAAACCCAAAGAAGTAGCAACAAGTTTTCAAGAGAGTAGGCTGTCACCAAGTAAATGCATCTATGATGAATTTTAGACTTTCCAGACTGATGAGGTAAGAGGAGCACAAACCACCCTTGTTGCCTAATGATTGTTGCACATCAGTTGAGAATATTTTCAGTCTGCTCTTGGTCCTCTCTTGGTGGTCTTTGTGGATCACGTCTCTTAAGAAGTGGGCACAGCTATCCCAACACTTAAGTGACTGACATTTTAAAGTACTGTGACACATTATTGGTCAATTACTTAATGTATCATTTCATAATCAACAAGTAGAATTTTCATTAAAATTATTCCATCATCTACCAAAAATAAGCAAGGCAACAGTTAGTTTGTTTGAATGCAGGTTCTTGCCATTCTTTGATGTTATGTGAAGACTTTCTCTGTTTTGTTTACCACAATGCTCTCCTGCCCTCACCAGTCATTTTCTATGTTTCCAGATGATATGTAGGACTAATCTCTTCCAGCCTAACAGAAGTATTATCACTGCCATAGGAAGTTAAGCTTCTCTCCGCATTTCCTCCTGCTTGCTGTGGGTTTTAAGGGGCTTGGTCTAGCTTATGCTATTGCTGAGTTAAGCTAAATTCAAATGCCACATCCTCATTTACAAAGTCAACATCTTCCTTATGACTACCTTTTCAAAGCCTAGACCCAAATCTGAATAACAGTGCTAACCTGCTGGCTCTGCTAAACACATTTCAACTCAGGATGCACTGAGAAAAAACCCCAAAGTATGGGGTTTCCAGACAGCAGCCAGAAACCGTAAACATCTTAGAAGACTGGATCTTCACTATCCACACACATAGTCATTACAAGAACTTGTCTAAAACCAAAGGATTATCTATCCTTAAAAAAAATTCATACAGTATATTTTTACTCTCAGCTGGGAACAAGGTCAAGCATTTAACTTTTCAGCTTTTTATATTAATTTTTTGTAAACCTTCACTTTCTGTTATCTTTGTTTCTGCCTGTGTCACCATGTTCAGTACAAGTCTGGATTTCCTGTCTTTTTAGTAGCCTTAGTAGACTCAGTTGTAAATGGTTGTACCTTTCAATGTGACATTTAGAGTAATGATACAAGATAAACAGTTGGTGAAACATCTCTGTATTGTAGAAAGCTTTGTTGAATTAAAGACTCATTTAAGTAATTTGAAGCAGACAAAGAGTTTGATGCCTTCAGACAGATCTTGATAAGATAAATCTAAGCATCTTTGAACTGCTGAACATCGCAGCAAAGGTCCCTTGATGATGCCTGATATTCTACTCAGAAGCTTAGAAATACCAATGTTGGGTTTAATTTCTGATGTTTCCATCTGTTTTTTATATTATTTTTGGCCATTTAACTGATTTGCATAATTGCAATTATTGTGAAACAGCCTAAAGTTGTGATTTGATAGCTATAAAATGTTATGGAGTTGGATTAATGATATATTAGAAAAGTCACATTTAGTATATGCTTCAAAGACTAAATACATCTCAGTATTTCTCAGTGTCTTTGCTCTTCAAGACAATAATCAAATGTGTTTTTTCATATAGAAATTGGGTCTCTTGGCAATCTAGTTTTGTAGATGTTTTCAGCAAATTGAAAGAACTCTACTTCACACCAAATAAAAAATGGATTCAATTTCACTTTTCATGTGTTTGATACTAACACAAACAGAAAATAATTCAGTTAATGACTGAATTAAATAGCTGGCAAAATTAGATAAGGTTAATGATCTGTTTTAGTCTTATATTTTATGTGCCTACTGAGACTACTTTTTACAGATATTTATTGGGTGTTTATTGTGTACACAGTAAGACATAAGCCAATTTCATTAGTAACATACAAGAAAAACAAATTTTCCTTTTGAGCATTAAGTATAGCTACATATAGACACAGCAAATGCAAAAATCTTTAAATGAAAAAACAGTGAGATCTCATGTTTGTTTGAATAATATTATTTATTTGCATAGACCATAGTTATGGGTTCTTTTTTGCATTTTAACAAATATGGATTGCACTAGAGCAATAAATACTGACAAGTTTATTCACAAAGTGTAACTAAATTATGTTTATTATGGATTTTTTAATTTCTTCTTGGAAATATGGGTTATAAAGCTAAAATGCATATATTTTCAACAACCAGTCTGATTTTATTATTTCGATCACAAGGTACACCTTTATATATTTTAATGGGTTTAATAACTATTTTATAGATTTTTTTTGAAGTAAACATTAAAATAATGCACAGCAGTTCACATAATTCACACTAATTTTTACAGACTTTCCTTTTCTGATGACATATTTATAGTGTTATCATTTAACTATCCTTAAAATAGCTTAAATATATAGTATAATCCAATAATAATGATGCATTTACCTGGGAGTTTTTCTTGCCTTTTTTTTGTTTGTTTATCTGTGTGAATATGTCCAGGTTCATAATTGCTGCTAACAGGAAATAAAGAATTTTAAAGAGTCTTCATCTACTTGGAATTTTTTTCCCTGACTCTACTATCATTAAGTACATTTTAACTGACTTGGCACTCTTAGAAATAGATTGTCATAAAATCTGTATGGGTCACCAAGAATTTATACAAAAACATTCTCTTTCAAAGCCTGATACTAGTATCTCAGTATTCAATTCACCCCTTTACATTAGCCTCAAACTGCTGTAGACCTTTTGGATCACGTAAAAATATACACAAATGTGTGACATGTGCATACTTATACTAAAGCATACACACACACACATGTACATATATAAATATACATACAACCATATATACACATATATACTGATAGATAGATAGATAGATAGATAGATAGATAGATAGATAGATAGATAGATAGATAGATATACACTCATATGTATGTGTGTATATATACAAATATACATATCTTGACCCAAGGTAACTTAGGAAAAGGACATGATAAAAGAGAGCAACTTCCTGAGAATTTTTAATTGGGATGATCCAGTCACAAATGTCAGTTTCGTACCTGTGATTGGGACTTTCAGTGATCACAAACTGAAACACGGGAGATTTCTGCTGAACAACAGGGAACACTTTTTCCTGTGGGGGTGTCTGAGCACTGGCAGTGGTTGCCTGAAGAGGCTGTGGAGTTACTATCCTTGAATGTATTAAAAAACATCTGGATGTGGTCCTGGGCAACTGCCTCTGGGTGAAAGGGGGTTTAGATCATATGAATTCCAGATCCAACTTCAACCATTCTATGATTATGTGATAAAATTCCATTTGATAGCCAATCTTAAAACAGTGTCTTCCCAACCTCTTGATTTCATGGTTCTCTGACTTCTGTTTGTATGAGTTGTGGGGTAGTGCTATCATTCACAGAGCCTTCAGATCAAAAGGAAATGTGGAAACTTCCTGGTGTCAGTCTCCTCCTATGTTGCTTCCAGCAGAAAGACAACTAGTCCTTTAAGAAACAATATACCTAAACAGAAACAAATATTGCAACTGGGCTGGTTAGTTTGATAGTTTGGAAACTATTCAAAAATTCCATTTTTTATGTCCTTTTTCTAGCTTTCTTTTATCTCACTTTCACTCTCCTAATAGAGTTCATTTAAGGAATTATTTAAGAGCATGCATTAACTTTACACTCAACAAAACCCAGTGTAAAAAATAACTCCCCTTACACATAAACAGACAAACATGATGAAGAAACACCTATTAACTCCACAGAAATGTGTGTCAAGCAGTTCAGCAAGATGAAGAAGGTAGTACCTCTGGGAAGCTTCTAGTAAGAAGAGTATGATGAATGATGAAATGGGCTCTGCAATACATTCTGCAATGTTTCAGTTGGCTAAAAATCATGTTTATTGCCTGGTCTTTTTAAATTATATTTGTTTTATGGTGGTGTTTATGAGTAATAAAACAAGTGCTAAAAAATGGCCATAAAAGAACAAATGTTTGGAACTTTGCTAATCTTCTCAGGTAGGTTACATTTTATATCAACTTATAGTTTTTCCAGTGCTCAGATATTGCAAGTTCCATGTTCCAGGAGTACTTAAATAAAGTACTCAATATTGATCCAAATAGATAAAATCTTTTTTTGTTTAATTTTAAAATATGAACTAGACCAATACCTATCAGAAAATGAAACATGAGATTTCTACCTCTCCACAGAATTCTCAGCAAGTATTGATCACATTTAAATACTTAACTTTATTGACTCTTTTTTACTACTATTTTTCTTAATATAGCTATGAAATATTATTCTTAAGCATTAACTATGCTGAGAAGTGTACTCACAGACATGAAGTATATTATCTGATGTTTCAACTGCACAAATACTGTGAGCAGATAATGCTGTGAAAAACTTTCCTACTCATTCATCATCAATCTTCGATGTGGCAAACAGAGCAAAGAATTATATTTCTGATTCTTAATAGCACACTGTGTCTTTGTGTTTATGCAAAATATCTAACTTTAACTTGTGAATTTTGGAGTATTTGAACCAAACTTTTGTCTCAGTAGTAGGATGTTGTGTGAACTCCACATAAATTAAAAACAAAATAACTTTAAACTCTCTGGAATGTAATCCTTCCCCCTAGCCTCCTACCCATTATCAGTTTTCTTACATTTTTATTTGAAATGATACAGTAAAATAGCATTTTCAACTTTTCAACATAAATGCAACCTGTCAATTTGAAGGGAACACTATACATCTATAAAAAACATTCATTTTGGAGATTTCTAAAGATAACTGGATAGCATTTCAATCATCGAGAATTTTTCTGTATTGTCTGTAATTCCAAGGAAGTGTACATGTGAATTCTGAGAGCTTTTCTGAATGTTGATGTCAAGTTGCCTAGAACATCATGTTATCTTACAGCATAGAACACCTAATATAGAACCTATTATAGTTGCTGAGGTGTCTCAGAGTTTTTACTATAAGTAAATAAAGTATATCACCCAAAAATCGTGAAGAAAAGTAGAAAAAATTACTTTGATAGTAAATATGAAGGAAAGAAGAACCTATGCACCAGATTCAGTATCACATCTGCAGACTTTTTATAGTCATACATGTCCATTACACTCGACTCAGAGTACGATGTCTGACACTTGGTGCACTTCAGTGTATGAGTAGCCCAGTTAGGCAGATGTGAGCACTTACCATATAAAATACAAAATAAATGTGAGGAGGATTTTAAAAATCTTACTTGTGAGGAGGATTTTAAAAATATAAGTATTCAAACCTAGTAATTCTACTACAGAATTCCAAGAACACAATAAAAAATAAATTAAAAAAAACCTTTTCCCAAACATTTTTTCTTAAATACTATTAAATGGATACATATTATCACAGCATACCTTGTGAATTATTATTACTATTACTAAGTCAGAATTAGTCTCAAGATAGAAAAAATGCAGAATGAGTGAATGCAAAAACTAATTTTCCAATGATATACTCCGTATATTTTTAGAACAATGGTGAAAATAACTATACTTTCCAGACAAAAGAGTTAATATAAATAACTTCCTCAATCTATTTCAAAGACATTTTTGTGGTAATAATAACTATCCGTTTTCAGTATTTTGCATTTTATTTTACTAGTCATCAATGTCTAGTGCTTGAGTGGTTATTTTACTCCAGAAACTGGATATCAAGATTCAGTGAACACCTCAGGTGTTTAGTCAGTGTCAACTGTTCAATTTGTTACTGTTCAAATCAGTTTCTCAGCTGATGTAAACCTGAAGCACTCTTTTTACTTCTGTGAGGGAATACTAATCTATACCACTTTAAGAGATGGAAGCCATTTACCATCCCTCTTTACGTCTTCATGGTTCAACACTTAGAGTGAGAACTAAATGAGAGAAGATCCCTTGGAAGCCTTCCACTGAAAATAAGAAGGTTTATATATTCACAAAGGAGACCTTGTGTAGTGTTAATTGGAGGTCATCAGGTATTATTTAGTCTCATACTGCCTTAGGAATCATTTTCAAGTCTAGTTCTTACAAATGTTAAAGCTTAAATTCATTACCTAAAAAATCTATAATTTTTTAACAGATCCCTGAAAAGCAGTACAATTTTCCTGTAAATATTGAAATATTGACAATAGTTACTCATACTATTTGGTTTTTAATTTTTTCCATAATTTGCTGAACAAAATTGTTTACAAAGGAAAACAAAAGTACAGAATTTTTTTTTCAGCTATCGATCAATAACATAGAAATGTGAAAATAAATATCCTATGTGAAATTTTGCTCAGGGGAAAAAGTGTATGTTATTATACCAGTGTAGTGTCTACCATAATAAAAAACCCTATAGCCTGGTTCCTCTCAAAGTAAACAAGAAAATCAAACATAAAAATAAAGTGCATCTATTGGTGATCAAATATAGCAGACTAAGGTAGAGCTCTCCTGTTCACTAAATATTTGCAAACATACAGCCTCACTATGTTGATACCACCTGCTAACTACATATTGCTCTGTGATACATTTCATAATAAGTCTACTTTTTTCAAATGCCTTATCTTGTAAATTGTACAAGGTCATAAGATTTTTCTTATGGCAAAGTATAAAATGAAATAGAGAGTGATTATAAAGAGACAGTTCTGTACTAGCTGGAATCCTGCAACCGAACAAAATAATGGCTTATACAAATGGAATGATACAGTGAATAATTCTTATATAGGGTCACATGTATTCAATCTGTGTTGCAAGTGACAAATATAAGATCTTTGGAAATAGAAACCTCTTTCACAATTTTTTTGTGCAGTGAGATTATCTTTAGAAAGATAGGATCTCTGAAGGGTGAATAGCTTTTCAAATACTTCCTAGAATCCTGACAGCTTTCAGTTTTCTCTTAGTTCTTTAAAAGACTTGTCAGTTCTTGGTTTTTGGCAGGTAGATGCTCATACACTCATCAGCTGGCCTATGGCATCCCATTTCTCCCTACTCCTGTCAATAATCACTCTCAAGCTTGGCAGATACTGCTGATTTCTCCTTTACTCTTTTACTGCTGATTTGCTCACTTTAAAATAGCTGTTCTCATTTCTATGCCTGGAACACACATTTTTTCTTCAGTTCTCTTCTCCGTAGCACAGGAATCCTCTCTACTCATGTCGTTCGCTGCTAAAGTCATTCCTGTACCGCCTTGCTCTAATGAGCTATTTATTTTTCTGATGTGTGATGACTGTTACTATCATGTTTTCAGTGCTTACAAGTATGCTGTTTCCTAAAGAGTCATGTGATCATAAGAACTTGCTTTTAAAGATGTGTGTCTGGCTAGCTATGGATGTGGATATGTACTATCTGCCTAAAAGGTGCTTGTTTGCCTTAAAAATTGTGTCTGACATTGTATTCTATAAGTGAAAGATTCCAAGGGTGTTTAAAACACAGATCACGTGTCTACACATTTTTTCAAATTTCAGAAAGGTTTGCACCTCTGAAGGCACATAACCTGTGGCAGGACATTCCCCCCTGGAATGTGACCAAGACAATGATCTATTTGCAAATGTATCAGTGATGGGCTGTCTCAGTTTAAAGAGACTGGAGTGTTTTGCTATGGAGGATGAGTTATGAGGTAGACCAAACTCCTCTCTCTCAGCAATTGTAAATCCAAAATTAAGAGGCTCCAACTGAGAAAGTATGGAGAAAGGAAGAAACAACAACTTTAAGGATATATGTATATTGGCAAAACCAGTAAGAGAACACAAAAACAACTAAGCAAAAATCCTGTACCCAAAAAAGTTCCCTTCAAAAAGGAAACAGTTTGATACTTCTCTGTCCTCTAGCACGGTTCTAATCACGGTTGGCAGGGCTGTTGGATCACCGGAGGAGCAGAGCCTGCAATACTCTGTGTTGGTGGGCAGGGGGTGCTGTTGGGCTCTGGCGGGTGCCACGTGGGAGCTCCGGATCACAGGAGAAGCCAAAATGGAGATCTCTCCCCCCCACCAAGGAGGGGAAGGGGAATAAAGGGGAAAGAAAGGTGGTTTCTTTCCCATGAAACTCATGCTGTCTGCAGCTGGCTGTAGACAGGACTCCCCCTTTGTTCGTCAGTAAGCACAAACTCTCCTATGAAATCTGAGCAGATTCGGCTGGCAACAGAGCACACTGTAAACAAACCGAGGCCAGAGAACAGCCAGATGACCAGGTCCAGAGCGAAATGGCCTCCAAGCTTTTTCCAACACACCTTGCCCCCGTTAAGGAGCAAAGTGAAGTGTTCCCCATTTGTAAGGAGAGGAGGAGAAAAAACTCCTTCCCCCTCCCTGCAGGTTTGGAAGGGTCATTAGCCTGGAATGTAGTTCTGGCAGCTAGCTCCTTTGTGTAGTTAATCACCCAAGGCAGAGAGCTGTCCTGCCCATTCAATATCCCTCCCCCACATGCAGTAGGGGAAAGAAAAATTCCCATTTAGTTTTTTTAGAAGAAGTAAACCCATGGCATGGGCTGAGAGGGGCACCAGGCAACCAGTCTGGCTTCAACGCTGAATTAACATCCTGATGGTGTGGCAACTACTGGAGTCAGGTGACTATCAGTCTATCACTCTATATTATAAAAGTCCAGTCCACTTTCATACAGTTGCGTTCATCTAACATAACTCTTCTTGGCATGTATGAGTTCATATTCCTCCCTTGGGGTGGGGACACTCCTCAAAGTTTCCCCTTGAGGTTGAGAGAAAGAGATCTCCCCACAGGTGTCGGTATGGGTGAGTTACATCAATCTCTAATTAATAATTATTTCTTTTTGCTAGCTTTGATATAATTGCTTTAATATAATTGCTTTGACATAGTGCACTATTCTATCTTATACTATACTACTAGTAGTTTTAGCTTTTATGTTGTGCACTATTGAATTCTGATTAAGATCTTTTACCTGATGATTTGTAATAATAAACGATTCATTTTATATAAATATTCTCAGTTTACCATCATTAAAACTTGCAGGACAAAAGTGTTTCAATCACACTTCTATAATTTCTTAAATTTAAACTGTTGACAAAATCTGAGGCTAAGACTGGCTCCAGCCACACCTTGTCTCCTCTCTGAGAAAGGAAGGGGATCCTTTCTGCACCTTGTGACTCAACGGCAGGGCTTCTTTAGTGAACTTTGTCTAAGCCTTCCATTCCCGCCTTCGACAAACCAAAAGAGATTTTATTAGGGATCCCTGTAGTTTTATAGTTTTAGAGGTTTTTTTGCAACTGTTCTAAAGTTGGTTTTCTAAGGCATCAAATGCTACATTTATTAATTGAACTGGGGACTAACATGATGTTCACAAAACCAGATTGGGGAATCACAAAATTCGGTGTGGAAATTGCGTGTTTTTCACATTGAGAAAGAGATTAACCATGGTTTTTTGCAGTTATGGAGTAACTGTTCTGAACCTTCTAATTATGCTTTCTTTTACAGATAATTTTGAAATGTAAGTTTTCCACAGGGTATAGGTATCAGCAAGAAGCAGTATGTTCTTACCATCAAGACTGAGAGCTATTTTCTAAATTACCTTTCAGCTTCAACCAGGCACAGTAGGTCAGAGTTCCCCACATGCAAGCTGTTAATACCAGAAATCAGAAGCACCTAGCTGGTGCAACATTTGTTCCATGAAAAAACAGTCAGACAGGAGGGCTGCAAATACGAAAATGTCAAGAAAAGAACTCATCAGATATCAGGTGTTGCCCAGTTAATCTATGTTACTGAATTCCTCTATAATGAAATGCTCTTCTTTAAATGAATTAATTTTATTTTAAGAGGGGAAAATTAATTCACTGACCACCAGAAGTTTTAGAACAATTTTCCCAGTTTTCTGTGTGGTATATGAGGTCAGTGTATTATTACAGTCCCACTAAACTGAAAACTGGCCTACCTGTCATCAAGTAAACAATTTGCTGAATTAAACTTCTTACTCATAGCTGTGACTCAACCATTTTCCTGGGCAACCTCAATGCACACACCACCTTTTGGTGAAAGAAATTTTTCATAGTATCCAACCTAAACCTTCCCTGGTGCAACTTGAGGCTATTTTCTCTTGGTCTGTTGCTTGCAGAGGCTGACCCCCACCTCACTACAACCTCCTTTCGGGTAATTGTAGAGGGTGATAAGGTATCCACTGAGCCTCCTTTTCTCCAGGCTAAACAACCCCAGCTCCCTCAGCTGCTCCCCATTAGATTTGTGCTTCAGACCCTTCCCCAGCTTCGCTGCCCTTCTCTGGGCATGCTCTAGTACCTCAATGTCTTCCTTGTAGTGAGGGGCCAAGAACTGGACACAGGATTTGAGATGTGGCCTTACCAGTGCCAAGTACAGAGAGACAATCAGTGCCCTGGCCCTGCTGGACACATTATTGCTAATACAGGCCAGGATGCCATTGGCCTTCTTTACTACCTGGGCACGCTGCTGGCTCATGGTCAGCTGGTTGTCAACCAATACCCCCAGGTCAATTTTCACTGGGCCACTTTCCAGCCACTTAGCCCCAAACCTGTAGCAGCTCATGGGGTTGTTGTGACCCAAGTGCAGGACCTGACACTTTGCTTTACTGAACCTCATACAGTTGGTCTTAAACCATCTATCCAGTCTGTCCAAATCCCTCTACAGAGGCTTCCTACCCTCAAACAGATCAACATGCCCAAACAACTTGGTGTCATCTGCAGCCTTACAGAGGGTACACTCAGTCCCCTCATCAAGATCATTAATGATGACTGCGTTCAGCAAAAGAGGTACCCAAATACTTCAGTTCAACAAAAGATCATGTTCTGTTAAATTAAACAGAAAAGTAAAAAAAATAGGCCTATGCTCAGATTGCATTTAAGACCTGTTAAAAACAGTATTTCAGTTTGTAGGATTACCTTTATCCTCATTGTAAATCTATCATCTTTGTAGTTTTCATCCAAGAAAAAAAAGGCTAGCTCTCCAGGTATCCGAGACTGGTGCCCTTATTGAAAGGTTGGAAGTTTTGATAACGGAAAAACCAAGATTTCCAGGTGAAATGAAAACCGATTTGCCCCCACTCTTCTGTAAGATAGCAGGGCCTTTTCACCACTGAGTCTGAAAGCCATATTTAGCTCACTGGAAAAAAAAAGACCTAGTAAGGACAATGTCCTCTAGAAAATGTGATTTGTATTCAGGGATTTGGTCATCTCCCCGTGAGCAAATGCAGAGAGACCTATTTATTAACTGGGAAAAAGTATTTCTGGACTAGTTTGACCTCTGGGCTACCTGAATGTGTCTTTTTATAAACTGCTGGACAAGAATACTGGTAAGCTGACAAAGAAATTATTAAAAAACCTACAGTATCAGGCTATACCTACTTAACCACAATAAAGATAATTATGAGAAAAAAAGATGAAGTTACCCTTTTACTTTCAGAATCAGAAGACAGAGAAGGTGATAAAAAGAAAGAATTTATCTTTAAAACCTGGATCTCTGGGCTCCTACAATAACATGAAATTAATTTAGGGTTAAAATGTTCTTAATTGTTTGTTAATATCTGTTATACATCTTTATACATTGTTTATACATTTGTTTACACATCTTAAAACTTCTGATCCCTTTTGATCCCAAATACATATTTACAAAAATTTATTCTGCTCTGTGTTTCTTAGCATTGCTATTTGTGAAGGAAAAGCACAGCTTCCACACTTGCATGAGCAGTAACAGAAGCACGTGTAGACTGCTATGACTGCATCCATGAGTGCCGCAAGCCAGACTTCATAAATCATGAAAAAGATATCTTACATAGAGCTTAGTTCTGGGAAGTAGTGACTCAGCTATGCAGACTGGTTAGGGGCAGGTGCGAGCTTCCTGCTTGTTTGAATGTGAATCTCTTACAGTCAAGAAGTTTTTAAATTTTTCTGGCATTTTGACTAAATTAACATAGTTTTCTTCTACAAAAACAAAAAGGCATAAACAAATAAAACATGTAGTCAAAAGTTGACTCCAATTTTAACTAAAACTGTCAGCTCAGAAAAAATAAAATACATAATTTCCGAAAGTATTTCAAGGAGAACTACTATTTTGATTCAAGCAGAGTCAATATATTTTAAAATATGACTTTAATAAAACTATTAAGTCCACACAAAACAGCTTAAACTATCTCTGTGCTCTTTCATTAGAAGCTAACAAAATGAACAGTGCTCACGGGAATCATTGTCTAAAATGCGTTATCTTCTCTGTATTCTTTCCACAGCCCAGGATTTTTATTACGTGTTGAATGTCTGCTGGCATTTAATACCCATTATCTGAAAGCAAATATCTTGAAGGGTTTCAGAAGTGATCCTAATGACATCCTCAGACTTTAATGTAAGAGAATGAATGAATATTCCAGCAACTTTGTTGTGAAAGGCAATCATATGAGAAATATGTCGAATTTCTTAAATGTATTGACAGATTGATTGATGAGATATGGTAAAATTGCTCAGGAGAACTGCAGAGAATACAGTGTCATTACCTGCTAATAAATCAACTGGAAATACCAAAGGAAATGCAAGCCAAGCCAGCAACGTTAGTCTCGCCAACGCCCACATTTCTACTTTTATTGATTTTTAGAAATAATCATCTGTTCCAGCTTGGTCATGACTGTCAGCATGGCACTAAACCTGTTATCTGTGATAACTTTTTGCTGAGGAAAACAATGAACAGAAAAATGTCTCAGTCACCTTTAATCTCCATTTGCTCTTCAGTTCCTACACAGGAAAGCATTAAGCCACATCAAGAGACAGTTCAAGAACAACTCTGGCTGTGAGAACAGCCTGCTTTTGAAGTTGAATTACAAAACATTTTATTTCTCAGCCCTTTATGAGATGTCATGTTTATTTTTCTTTTTTTTTTAAATTATTATTATCCGACTAATCTAAACTGTAATTTAATCAATGTAGTAGGAAACAGTTCTGTATATTTTCTTCCACCAGTCAAACAAGTTACTTAGTTCAACACTTTAAATATGGGTATTGCAATATTTTAACTCATACAAAATTCATCAAATGTCAAGATTTGATTTTGCAAAGTTGCATTCATATGGTGGTAGTTTTTCAAACAAAATCTCTGTGGTTTTCTTGATCGTTGTTATTATTTCTATGAGACATTACTATCACGGTTTAACCCCAGTCAGCAACCAAGGCCCACACAGCCACTTGCTCACTTCCCCCACAAGTAGGACTGCAGAAAGAATCAGAAGGGTAAAAGCTAGGAAATTTGAGGGTTGAGATAAAGATGGTTATCTGTTATTATCAGCAAAAGCTATTCACGAAAGCAGAACAAGGAGCTAATTCACTGTTTCCCATGGGCAGGCAGGTGCTCAACCATCTCCAGGAGAGCAGGGCCCATCATATAATGGTGACTTGTGAAGATAAACATGACCATGCCAAGTATCCCCCTTTCTTCATTCTTTCCCCCACTTTACATACTGAGCATGATGTCATTCAGTCTGGAATATCTCTTTGGTCACTTTTGAGTCACCTGTCCCAGCTATGTCTCTTCCCAACCTCCCATGGACCCCCAACTTCCTCACCAGTGTGGCAGTACAAAAAGTAGAAAAAACCTTGGCTCTGTGCAAGCACTGCTCAGCAATAACAAAAATATCTCTATATTATCAATCCTATGTTTAGGACAAATCCAAAACACAAACCCATTCTAGCCACTGTGAAGAAAATTAAGTCTACCCCAGCCAAATCCAACACATTTATTTATATTAATCCTACTGATTCTGCTGAGATAAACTGATTACTTCACTTTAATCAGCCTTAATCTTTGCCAGGATTCAAGGAGCAGAAGATCCATTCTGAAAACGTGAGAATTTTAACAACCTCTTGACAATATTCATTCTCCTGCACTGTGCTGTTTTATCAGACGTTCAGCGAAGCGGAGTCTGAACTGATATCTGCAAAGAAAAGACTGGGTTTAGATCAGTTAGAGTCAAGCAACATTTTGCTCTATGTAGATTTTTATTTTTGTTTTTGAGTTTGCTCTGAGTCCCACATGGATACATTTCACTTCCTAAAAAGTCCCTTCCTAGACATTTTCTTTTTTATTGGAGTCTGACAGGCTCACATACCAAAAACTTACTTAGTCATTTACTGCAAGCAAAACAGAACACATATTTGGAGAAAAATATAATCTATACCCTAGGGAAGAACATAGAAAAATCTCTCTCTATGAAGTGTTTAGGGGCAAGGAATAGAGAGGAATCCAAGGGCTAAAGTGCTTACTGTGGAGTAGGTCTGGTAGCCTGATTCCAAGGCTTCCTTATAATATTAACTTCACCTTTTTCATCTTACTGAGGATTTGGATAAGAGAGCATTTCCAATGCAGCACAGCTTGTGGTTTTCAGCTACAGGCTGAAAGCCTGGTAAAGTAGCCATTCTTGGAGCTCATGAAATGCAAGTAATGATTGGATAATCTGCCTTCCCTGACTTATCCTCTTCATCAGCCCAAGAAGGATACTGCTTTTTAAATATGGTAACATAGGTTGGGATTTTCCCACATTTATGAGCAATGTATAATTTTTATTCAGTTGGCAAATTAATTATAGCTTTAAATGTTAATCCTGTTAATGCAGCACAGAGTAGAAATGTTATGTAGTCCCATAAAAAACCTTATTTTAAGGTTTTCTATCTTAGGCGTTGAAATGCAATTTAGATGCCACCTGATATATGTGAATTTCAATTTGGAAAGAATGGTTTACACTTGTTGTGACTAAGGTGTGATTGATTTCTTTCTCTATTTATTTATAGGTTTATTAAATGTTTCTTTCTCATTTGCAACCACAGACAAGAAATTGGTACATGCTGTTTCATAAGAAATATAACCCTCTCAGTACAGAATCCTACTTTGTGTTCTTCATAGAAAGAAATAAATCCCTTGATTTAATATACACTGTAATTGTTTTTCCTTAGAATAAGGATTATTATTTTACTAAAGATCTTCAGATAGAATTGGCATATTCATTTTACAACCACAAAAAAAAAAATCAATTTCTGTGTCTTTTTGACAAATGGAAATGCTGTCAAGATTTTTCCATACAACTGTGGTGGCTTGGCCTTGGCTGGATGGCAGGTGTCTACCAAGCCATTCTATTACTCCCTTTCCACCTGGCCAGAGGAAAGAAAGAAAAGATGAAAAACAACTCATAGGTTGAGATAAGGCAGTTTACTAAAGCAAAAGCAAAAGTTTGCATGCACACAAGTAAAGGGAAAAAATTAGGTTCATTCTCTGCTTCCCATCAGCAAGTGATGTTCAACCACTTCCCAGGAAGCAGGTCTTCAGCATGCATGGTGGTTGCTCTGGAAGGCAAACACTGTAAATGCAAATACTGCTCCTTTCCTTGTTTTTGATGTCTGAGCTGATGTCATATGATATGGATGATATCCCTTTGGGTCAGCTGGCCTAGTTGTGTCCCTCCCAGGATGTTGCCCACCCCCAGCCTACTGATGATGAGGGGAATGTTAGAGAGACAGCACTGGTGTTGTACCAATGCTCTTCAGCAGTAGCCAAAGCAATGGTGTGTTATCAAGACCTTTTCCAGCTGCCAATGCAAACAACAGCATTGTGAAGGCTGCTAAGGGAAAATGAACTCCATTTTAGCCAATACAATCTCCACCCCTTATTTCATACCATTTGCATCAGATTACATGAATGGATGAAGAATGAATTTTGCAAGGACCTGGAACAGAATCACTGCAGTCTCTCCAACATTCCCACCATCAGTAGGCTGGGAGTGGGCAAGATCCTGGGAGGGAACAGAACTAGGCCAGCTGATCCAAATTAACCAAAGGGATATTCCATACCACATAAGCTCAGATATAAAAGATAACAAATGGAAGAGGAGGCATTGTTATTGCCTTCCAGAGCAACCACTACATGTGCTGAAGCTCTGCTTCCTGAGAAGGGGCTGAACATCACTTGCTAATAGGAAGTAGAGAATGAACTTATTTTTTCTTTGCTCGTGCATGCACAAACTTTCACTTTTGCTGTAGTAAATTACCTTATATCAACCTACAAGTCATTTTCCGTCTTATTTTCTCTCCCCTGGCCAAATGGGAATGGGAACAATAGAGTGACTTGGTGGACACCTGGCATTCAGCCAAGGTCAAAACACCGCAACACTCAAGTCCATTTTTTCTTTTTTGATATGGACAGGAGACACTATTTGCAATATCACAGCAGAGTATATGTGAATGCAAACCACAAACAATTAATAAATGTTATACCATAGGTACTCATGTGGATCATCATTAAATTCACAAAACCAACAAGTCCTCATTCACAGTGTAATTATTTTTGAGTTTTACTTAAAAAGGAAAACTTACTGAAAGAAAATGAGATTGTATATGAAAAAGATTAAAAAAATCATTACTCTGACAAAAGAATGTACCTTACCAAAGCTGATCTTGGAACATTAGAACTGACATTGGATGGCAGAATGACACATACATATATTGTTAAAATTTTTTAATCTTCCTTCCTGTTTATTTTTCTCACTGAAAATTTTGAAAGGTAAATTTTGTTGGAGAAACAAACAAAGAAATAATCAAACCCACAAAAAACTCAAAAACAAAACAACAACAACAAAAAACTAAAAGCCAAAACTTAAGTCTCATTTTTGTTTTTGATAATTGCAGTTGGGCTTTGGTTTCGTCAGCATTTGCATGGTCCTATTTGCAACGTGATTTTCACTGATGACAGGTGATGCTTCATGACATGAAGCATTCTGAAAAGTTCATGGTTTTTAAGTGTAACATGGGACATGCTTACAAAAACAGAACCCTCAAAGTTAGACACCTGGCAATTACGTTTTGAAATTCTTAGAAGGCAAAAATCTGTTAAACATGATCAAACTTTTGTGCTGGTTTAAAGGTAAACCAGCAGGAGAAATGACCCCAACTCAAAAGAGATTATAATTCAGAGTTACAATTTAATAAAAATAATACAATAAATACAATTATATGGATAAACAATTGGTTTTAATCCACAAAACCCAGATGTATAACCCAACACCCTGGGGCACAAATAGAATGATGTTCGTTGGCCTCCGTGCTGAACCCGTTGTGGTCCCCCTGAGTCCAACATAAAAGGAAAGGAAAACCTGTTGGTGAGAGTGCTGGTGGCAGTCTGGTCGAGGGTGGTGGTTGCAGTCCGGTCGAGGTTCTGGTCCTTCTCTGGATCTGACAAGTGGGGCCCAGAAGTCCCAAGACCTCAAGATTATGTACACTCAGGTTTGAGTGGGAATGCCCAGTACCTCTCCCAGGGCGGGGAGTTCCACCATGGGTGATTGTGAGTTGTGAGATATTTTTTGAATCCTTGGTGGCCCATTAGCAGACATGACCCCTCAGGCTGGGTGTGGAGGTGCTAATGACTTCCCGGAGGGGAGTTATCACACCTGAGTCATCAGTGTGAGGATAGGAACATCCTTCTATCTCACAGGCTTCTTAATACCCAGCTTATAGCCTGAGGGGTCAGGTGTGCTCTGGGCACCTGCTGCAAATGGTCTATTGTTAACAGTTCCTGGGAAATGACATAGAGGGTGTAGAATACAGTTTGGGTTACACCCACACAGTGATGAACTGGTCCCAGCTGCTCTAACTAGGACAACTTGGTATTTTCTTTTAAAACCAAAATGTCTCTCACATACCTGAGTGTAGTATATTGAAGTGAAAATTTTGTGGCTATAATGGTTTCAGCTGAGATACAGGTTTGTTTTTTTTCATAGTGGCTTGTAAGGGGTTGCATTTTGGATTCTGAATCATCAGCATTTTGAAAACAATGCTTATAACTAAAGATATTTTAGCTATTGCTGATCAGTGCTTACACAGTGTCAAAGCTTTTTCTGGTCCTCACACCACCCACCAGCAAGGGAGCCAGGGATGCAAAAGAAAGTGGGAGGGGACACAGCCAGGACATCTGACCCTAAATACCCAAAGGGACATTTCATACCACATGGCATCATGCTTAGCATATAAAGTTGGTGGAAGAAGAAGGAAGGGGGAAATCTTCAGAGTGATTCCAGTTGTCTTCCCCAGTCATTGTTATGCATGATGGAGCCCTGCCTTCCTAGAGATACCTGTCTGTGGGAAGTGGTGAATGAATTCCTTGTTTTGCTTTGTCTGCCTATGCAGCTTTACTTTCCCTATTAAACTGCCTTAGTCTCAACCCTTGCGTTTTCTCACTTTTACCCTTCCCATTCTCTCTCCCATCCCACTTTGGAGGGAGTGAGCGAGCAGCTGCCTGGAGCTGAGCTGTCCATCAGGGTTAAAGTATGAGAGTGGTATGCTGTCATTTTTATACCTTTAAAAGGATTTCCAATACAAAATTTCTTCAGGCAAATTTCACTGCTGAAAATTATTATCTAAAGAGTGAAGGAGTTACCAGAATAAATTTTTGTACATGCTTAGATAAATTAGACATGTTAAACCCAAACCTGGCTAATTAAATGGTGTTTTGTTCACTTTTATATATATGTGTACTTGTACATTCAGCATTTGAAATTTTTCTCCTAGAATACAGTCCTGAGAATAAAAATCTAGAAAGTACAAAATGGCAAAGATGGTGTAGACATTACTGATATTCCCATATGGACTTTGAAACTGCTAACATAATGTTGAGATATATATATATGTGTGTGTGCAGATAACTGCAAAGTGCAAGTGCAAATATTTAGTTACCCTGGAACTCAGATCAGGATAAGGTAAGTGTAACTGTACTGTGTGTGTACGGAATATTTAATATGGCTATCAAATATAATTTTTAAACTTAGTAGTCAGCATTACATTAGCAGACTGCAATTGGCAAGTGATGTCCTTCCTTCATGCTTTGCACTTTTTCTGTCGAAGAACTGCTCTTGCTAGCAAGCAGGATGTATAACAGGTATACACAGAACTCATTCATATAGTAAAACAAAAATTCAGCTGTCAAAATAAAGAACTGTTCTGGAAAGGAAGCAGAGTTCAGAAACAGCCTGTGCTTTTGTACCAGATTGTGCTTCACAAGCACTCTTGTGATTCTCTTCTCACAGTTCCTCAGAAAAAGAACAGATCTTCATAAGCACTTAGAGTTTCAAACAAGCACTTGAAGAGTGTAAGAGATGCAGCAATCTGCGATACACCTGAACAGGAATATAAGAAGTTTGTCCCACCAAAGCAATAGGTTAATTCAGCTACACAGTAGAGGCAATTTGAATGCTCAGCTTGTCTACTGTACTTGTAAGAACTATTAAATGTGAAAATTGACACAACGTCAGTGCACACTTTGTTTTGGTGTTCTAAGAGGACCAGGGAAATGCTCCCTGTGATCCTTCCTAAGAAAAGACCTGTGGTCTCACTCAAGCTCCACAGTCACCTACCAGCAGTAAACTCAGAAGAACTGTGTAAAGCAGTGTCCCAAATGTGACAGCTTTGCACAGTCTGCAGTGGGAAGCTCTTGATTCTGCTGGGCGTGTCGCTGACTACTTCTATTTTGGTAAAAACTGAATAAACTCACCCTATGATCTTAATTTTCAGGATAGAGAGAAAGGTTTTAAACACTTTTCTAATTGTTTTATTCATCAAGAAATACCATAATATCAAAGAAGATATAAATTCAGTCTTTGCTAATTGTTGCTCACCTCCTGTGATGAACAGAAGATGAACACTTACCTTTTTGCCAAAATACAGATCTTTCTACCACTAAGTGGCCTTCTTAGATCTACTTAAGCACTAAGCTTTGCATAAAAAGTTAAATCCTAAAGTGTGAGAAAAAGAGCTCACTAGCTAGATAAATTTGATAGGAACTTCTGTAAAAATTATCTGGTAGAAGATTGTAATGTGCTTCAAGAAGCAATCAAATAATATCCTAACCACAGGTATCTTCCCCATGGTTACCAATGCTTGTTAAATATGTTATTTCTAAACTTCATGAAAGAGTTTCCTGAAATATTTTTGGCAGGTCCAGCCATGCCCTGTGGTGGGGCCGCTGGAGCTGCTGGAACCGGCTGTGTCCAGGCAGGGCAGCTGACCCTGCACCCCTGCAGTGCTGCTGCTGTTGCCACCAGCACCTGGGTACCTGCAAGTACAATACTGCTTTCCCAAATTTGGTTATTTGTCATTATATTAGACGCTGGAATTGGTGCATTGCTAGAACTTTTGTAACTGATTTTTTTGACTGAAACACAAGAGTACACCCACAAAGCGGAACCCAGAACACTGACTGGTACTCGTGTTTTCATCCAACTGTGCTCTCTTCTGATCGCGACAGTAAGTGGATGTACTGAAATGTGAGGAAAGTTCTTTACTATTAATCTTAACCTATCCAGGAGAGTTGCCTTTAACTTTTCCCCCTCTCCCACTTTTCCCTTGTCTCTGTCTGAAGACAAGTCTGATTTTTGGGAGATTTCTAATGCACATTTCTTGGCTCAGGAGGCTAGTGAGGAGAATTAAGTATCTGGGAACAAATGAGATAATAGTCCCTTATTTAATTTGGACAGTGATTGTCCAGTTGTCACAAACTATTTCATATTTCTATTTATATTTTAAATTATTTGCCGTAAATCATAGCTCAGAATATTTTGGTCCTGTATAATTTATTACGTTTTGTATTTTTCCTGAAATAGAAAGATACTTACTCAATAGATGAACTGGCTGTGCCTTTACTGATAATGACAGTCACAGAAGAAAAATATTATTAGGAAACATAGAACAAAAAGGATAATTAGCCTAATATGAATTATAGTTATCACATTTCAACATGCAGATTTGTTACAGCAAGCTTTCTTATGTCATAGTTCATTGTCTATAAATCAGTATGAACAGGCTGATAAAACTGACCCAAGAAAAAAAAGAAATAAATATACAAAAATCTCCCAAACCACAAAAATCACAGTCCTCATTCACTTTCATATGTGCATTTCTAACTTCAAACATGAAAAATTTTATGTAAATAAAAAAATCTTTTAGAGATAAATCCAATTAGTCTGGCAATGGAAATGTTTATTGAACCTTTTAGTAGACAATCTTCAATTTTAATTTTTTTTCACAAACGACATGTGGTTTATTGCATTTTATATGGGCTAAAGCTAATGGTCAATACTATTTACTCAAAGCAACCACGAGCTGCAGGGAAAAACCATTTTTTCACTGAATGAAAAAAGACTTAAATTCCAGTACCGTTACTGACTTCTGTTGCTCAAAAAGGTCCCCAAACAATCTGATGCATGAAGATGATAATAATGTGGTAGGATAACTTAAAGTGTGATGGTCTGTGATTATCTCATGTGATCAGACACAAAAAACAGAGGTTAATTTTCTTTTCTCTTTTTGGCAGTTTTCTTGATTAAAATGACTGGCATTTTCTGTCCTTATCACTTTTAAGATGAACAACCTCTGGAAATTGAAATTATCAAGGAGCATAAATTACATAAGAGGAAAATGCTGTGAACTTTTCAGTCTCTAGTATTGTATCTGTATAACTACCAAGTCAGCAACTAATGCTAACGAAGGTTTTATTGCAAAAAGCAAAAGCAACATGGATGTCATGCAATAAATACTTAAAACAGACTCCTCAAGATGTCTTTGATTATTCTTTCTGAAGAAGATTGACCTTCATGTACAGTTACTGGTACCTTTATATTTTTATGGAAAGGCTTGAGTGAAGGGTCAATTGGAAATAGGAATTGAACAGTTGCTGCACTTAATGAGACTTTTGAACCCTTGCTTTAGGATGGATAAAATTCACTCTGAAAAGGGACTGTGCTTATGCTGAGGTATACGAGCAGCTCCCGATTTAGTGGCTGGCTACTCCAACTACTGTTGAAGAAGTAGGCAGATAAAAAACTGCACAACTCTGACCTTCTTATTTACACTCATGGTATGTGGTAAATCTTCAGTCCTCTGCTAGACAATGTAATTAATGTCAGAAACAAAATTTTCTAAGTATTGGAGATGGGAGGATTTTAACTGCTAACAGAGTTTTTTCTTTAAAAGTTTCAACCATTTGTGGTTCACATGCAGGCCAGTTCTGAGACCCCAATGGTCACAGATTACCAATAATACCATGGCTTTTTTTCAGTAAAAAAAATTGGTTCAGATATTTAGATTAAAAGAATATTGTAAATATATTTTTCTTGCTCATCTGCTCATGTTTGAAGCACCAGCTTGCCATGACTCCATCAGATTGAGAAGCAGTGAGCTTATAAACCTCTTCTACTGACAAACACCTCAGCACACTGGTACCTGATTCTGTGTCACTGTAGCATCTTCCTTTTCTTTTTAGGAAGTTCCTCAGGCCATAAGGAATATTATGAAACGGATGGAGGTTTCAGCTCAGGAAGGCAGGGAAAGCACAACTGATCAAGGAAGGTTCATGTAAGCAGAGGGATCTTGCACACACTGCAGTGTAGTCTGCAGTGGAAATGAATCATCCAGATGAGTTAGTTGGGCCCTGCACTGTGAGATTCAGACATGCAGAACACCAAAGGCTACACCCCAAAATCTGTGTGAACATTTCCATACTTTCTATAAGGCAAATAAGAGTATCTTCATCTGTGTTTCATCATTTTTCACTAAGCAGCAATGGAAACTGTAGGCGAGATTTTTAAATTTATTTTACCTACAAACTATTCTGCTTATGTATTGCATTGCCTCTGTTATGATTATGATCTGCTATGATTATGAGACAGTAGAAGCAAATGAACACAAGCAAAATAAACTCTTTTTATGCACATGTACTTTGCAATGACCAGGAATAATGAAACATACAGAAAATGTCATATTGAACGAGCAGCCATTTCAAAATATAACGATCTCAAAAGGAAAAAATTTAATAAGGTGCCAGCATTTCTTTATGGAAGCAAATATTCATTTTTGATGTCATTAGCTGTTATCCATCCCTTGGTATAAAAAGCTTAATGGTGCAGAGAAGTTTACACAAGCTTTTTGCAATTGGCTGTGTTGGATCACTAACATAAGTGTGGACATATATATGGAAACATACGGGTGAGGAAATAAATTACTTCAGGTTAGAGTTGCCACAGCAGAGAGATATGCATTCATCCAATCCTTAACAAATGTAATGGAAAACATTTCATTTTTTCTTTGTAGTTTATGATGTGTACTAACTTCTGTTCTGTTAAAAAGATTGCTTCTTTGTGCTGTTATCATGCTTCAGGAATGGTACTCCCCAGTTTAGTACTCCCACCAAGATTCTCCAGAACCATGCTTCTGCTTGCTCACTCCCCGTCCCCCTCTTCTGTCCTCTCCCTCCCACCTCCATGCAGGTGGCCAGAGCGGAGAATTGGAGGAACAAAAGGCAAAGATTATAGGTTGAGATAAGAACAATTTACTGGAAAAAGCAATGAGATTAGAAAACAAACAGTAGCAGAAACAATATTAATAACAATAGGTATAAGAAAGGAAAAGGATTCACACAGAAAACCTACCAGATAGCTCCCCTCCATGTTTTCTCAGTTGGAAGGAACCTCTTCTCCCCAGAAGACAGAGACAGTCCTTTCCCCCATCCCTGGCAATGATATGAGGTGATATGGAACAACCTCAGAGTCCTGGCCATGCCCCCTCTTGGCTACTGCAAAAAGTAACCCTGTCTTGGCCAAAACCAGGACAACTGTCCTGGAGCTGGACAGAGAGCATAGTGTAAGTATATGGAAGAGGGAGAACTTGCATCTGAGAAAAATTGAGAAATGTTTGTGCAGAGAAGTTTCTAGAGCATGAGGGTAGGAGATCCATGGAAAGAATATATTGAGTGTGTGAAAAACACAGCCAGCACTGACTTAGTAGCACAGTAGAGAACAAAGTTCTCAGTAGATCAAGGTGCTCAAGCAGGGCATGGGAAGGAACACAATGAAAAATACTCACAGGGGATGCAGAAAGATCTGTGTCATGTCTTCTTCAAACCAGAAAGTCTCCAAGAGGCTTCTGGCACACATGGGAACATGTAAAAATAAAGTAATAGTGATGATTGAAATAGAGGGAGACAAATTACCCTCCTTCTCTGGGTCACTTTGTTCAGTTGTTTTTTTATTCCATGAAGGAGATTCTGTCAGCAGGATGCAAATAATTGAAAGCATAGAGTAATTATTTATTCACTAATACTTGCAGTAGATAGGTAGGACAACCATATTATTCTACCAAGCATTAGTATAGTTGCTCTGAACATCTCCCTACTACATCTTGCACTCTGCTCTTCTGACTGGACTCTCAAGCCATTTAATTTCACTCTAAATTTCCAGCCTCTTCTCAGTCCTAGATCCTACTCCTGGTTTAGGATTTTTGCTTACTAAACACCCACCAGCTCTCCTAACTCCTCCTTAAGGCTGTCTTTTTCAGATGTCTTTTCCATTTTTTTCTCATTAGATACTTGCTGATTTCTTCCCTATTCCATACTCAACACTTCCTTGCTTCCTCTGGTTAAAGGTTATTTCCTTATACCTTTTGGTGACTACTGGGGTGGACTTCTCTGAGGACAGGAAGGGAAGACGCAGAGAAACAGCCCTCTGTGTGGTAGTGCCCTATTCCTGACCTGTTCTTCTGTAGCTGGGGCTGTAGAGTTTCCCGAGGAGACCTTAGTCAGGCTCTGAAAAATAGTCCCTGAACTAAAGTATGCGAGGTTTCCGAAAATATATAACGTATTTAAGGCAGACATGATGAGGGCTGCATTTGCTGTAAACACAGATGCTGTTTACATTGCTTCTCCCGAAGAATGCAAATCCAGTCAACGTGATTAAATGCTATCATCTGCTGTAGAAGCCTATCGGTGGTATGCTTCATGAAAAAGAGGGCAGCAATTTTCTTACCCAAACACAGATATCTAGTGCCATTTGAGGTTCTCTAAGTTGTCTGAAAAATCCTTAGAATGCTGGCAGACACAACCAAAAGAAGACCCACATCCTTGTGGATGACAAGCTGGTTGTACACTAAGCGTGCAGAGAATCATAGTGTCACTAAGTTTAGGCAACTGAGCCAGCTAAAGTGCTCCTTAGTGATCCCTGACTCATGAACTTCTGTTTGCACAGTTGAGTAGAGTCTGCTGTAATCAGCAATCTGAGAATAAATTGTATTTTGTGGATTTTTACTTTTATTGCATCTGTTATCTGTCTAGTTGTTTGCCTCTTGCAATAAATGTTATCACAAATCTGTTAGTTGATCTGTAGTGATTCAGGCTTTTTTATGCAATTTAGGTTTCCAAGTAAATTCTCTGCTATGTTGATAAGATCTTTATAAATAAAAATATCTTTTCATTTCTTTGAAAACCCTGTCTGGATAGAATTTTTGGTGGGGTTTTTTTTGTTTGTTTGTTTGTTTTTTAAAGAAACTGGTATCTCAAGGGATAAAAAAGCTCATTTTACAAGCAGACCAGTCAGACCAGTTACAATTCAAACTGAATCTTTTAAAGTGTTGTGCAATAAAATGTGACAGGAATAAGCGTAGGGAAAATCTTGCATGCAACTTCACTAGGTCCATAAATTGTCCATAGTGACCCTGTTATTGATTGCACAGGTATAGCTGTGTTGACTACATAAAGTCATACTAGAGCTACAAATAGAAAGGAATCAGGTTCTTAAAACTGTGGTTCCATCTAAGTTTCTCCTTTAATGTTAGCTTAAAAAACTGCTGTCCTGTGTCAGCATGAGCACTGATATGATGAAACAGTTTTGTGAATTCACGCAGTTGAAAAATATTGCTGTAAATAGAGGTGTTATTTTGCAGCTAATCTAGTTACTGTTTCTCCAATATCTCTCAGTGCATAACTGCATAAAGAAATGTTCCCACATTTTTGTATCTTTTTTGTCTCCTTAATGGATTAAAAAATAAAAAAAACTGATTTCCCTTTAATTTGCTGGAGGTTCACAATGACTCTGATTTGTTAAAAAACCACTAAAGATTTATAGCAATTATTTAAGCATTTCATCCTTTTGACCAAATTGAATATGGGAATACAAAATTATCTACCTTGATTATTGATCGATGAAATAATCCATTCCCAAAGATCTTGTGAGATACAAGTAAATAAGTAGGTGCACTAGGAAGTTTTGATGACAAGAAAGACATATTTCAAGAGGTGTTGCTCACTAGTCAACTTTTTTTTTCCCATTTGATTATATCTTTCATTTGTTTTTATTGTAGATCCCCCCTGCTTCCTTTTTTTTTTTTTTTTTTTACTATCCTTTTTCCATTGTACCTTTGCAACTTCATCATCTGCATCTCTCCTTCATTCTCCTCACTACTAACTTCCCATATGCAAACCTTTCCGTGCAGGACTTAGTTTTTCTAGTATAAAAATTACTGTCAAGATTACAAAAGGAAGAGGTCAAGTTTTAAGGGGAAAAGAAAAAAGCTAACAATATGCCTCAGTTCAGGGCAGAGATTTCAGTTGTTGTCATCTTTATAAGACTCTATTTTTCATACATGAGATCTGGTAAGCATAAGATAAACGTGAAAATGTGAGCAGAGGAAAGCTACTCACTGGGATCACTTAACTCTCTTTTTAAAAACACCGCTTTTTAAGCAGTTATTGAAGATATTAAGAATCTGGAAAGTGAAATTATGGCCCTGTGAAGTCCTTTGTTAATTTTTTCTTATTGAGGGCAAATAAAGAACATATTGCTGGATCTTTATGTAGTAGTATGGCTGCATGAATGAGGTTCTTAAGAGAATTTGATTGGCTCTTGCCTTTGGAAAACTTTTGGCTGAATGTCCAACTAATTAGCAGCTTTACAGAGCCACAACAATGACATAAATTTTTGGAACTATTTTTAAGATAGTGCTCCTGGGAATACTCTGTCCAGGCAACAATTATGTGCAGAGTTAGTAGTTGCACCAAATTGCAAGACAGTCTAAACTATTAACATATTTTAAGATTACCATTCCATCCTGTTTGACTGAGGAAATTGTTATTGTACTGTGTGAATGGAATATGCAGGTAGAAGAGGGTAACTGCAGGGAAGATGACTGCACTCACACCTAATGGGTAGAATCCTCTTGATTCTTGGGAGCACTACGGTGTAGTTTAAGTAGCTACTTGGTTACTTAAGGTTTTTGGAAGTTCTAAATCCATGTTTCTACTTGTAGCAAATTGTTTCAGTTAAAAACCGGTATTTCACAGGAAAAAAAAGTATCCAAACTATTAAGCAGTGTCTTTCAGAGCGTCTAACACTCTGGGAGAAATGTGTATTCTGGGTGGTCTTTCCAAATTCTGTCTAATCACATTACTCTGATTCAAGGCAAACAGAAGTTTTACAGATAACAGAGGCAAAAATGACCATGAATACTGATACATTCAAGTTTGGAAAATAAAATAAAATTACAAACATTCTGGATTTTTTTGAAAATAGTCCAATGTATTTGTTGCCAAATATCTCTTCCTTTAAAGAAAACTTTTCATTTTCCTGTATTATGGCATGTAAGATACCCTAAAGCATGTCTCCACTTTGAAGATATAAGGGGGGGGAGTGGAAAGTAGTGGAATTAAAAATCTGTAATATAGACTGTGGCTTTAATAAACGGCAGAACTTAGACCAAAGTTCACCTGGAGACCAGGAATCTGCCTGAAATAGACAAGGTGAAGACTTGCAGCACTGAAGAGAGAGTAAATGTGACTACACATCCCTAATTTCATTCATTACTTTATCACCTATTTCATTCATTAAACAATAATCTCAGTTTGCAATCCAGACTGCCATTTGTGATTTATATCTCTCTTTTCTTAATTCTCTTATGTCTTAGTAGGTTACAAATGAGGCCCATCTAGCCTGTTATTCTGTTTATGACACTTGTGAAGAATGAGCATCTCATGGGAGAAGGAGAAACAGGAAAAACATTTAATAGCATTTCTCCACTATACTTTGGTGGTCTCAGTGATATACAGCTGAGACTACCTGAATCCTATCCACATTCCTCCCCACACTCCCTGTTGTGTTTTTGTTGTTGTTGTTTGTGTTGTGTGTGTGTGGTTTGTTTTTATTTCATTGGTTTATCTTGTTTGGTGACTTGGTTGGTTGGTTTTGGTTCACCTTTTGAATCTTCATGTAATTTTAGCACTTTAAACATCCTTCTGTATGATTGTGGCTACTCATTAGGTGAAAGATACCTTGTCTGTTAGAAGCCTTCACTCTCACGCTCCTCTGCTGTGTTGTTGCATTGCAAGGATAATGATCACGTGCTTAAAAACCATTGCATTTTTCAGGACTCAACATGAGATATATACTATGAAAAGATCAGAGTGCTGTGGGAATAGATAATTGAATGACTGCTCAAGTTTCAAGTCGCTCTTCAGATTGTGCTTTTTCCAGTTCCACACAATTGCCATAGACTAAGGCACAGGCACTTAGGTGCCATGGTGTGAGTCTGTGCAACACCTCTCTGGAACACAGGGGATCATCTGCAACCTGGCATGCAGAGAGATTTTCAACCTATATTAAAGTATTTTACCTGCTCTGGGAACTAGCACAAAACAACAAGAAAAAGATCAGCCTTCAGGCAAAATAAAGAGCTGTTTTAGCTCTTAGTAGTAGTTTGTATTTCTATTTCCTCCAGATAGAAAAACTTTTTCATTGAGAATTATTCTGTCTTTTCATTTCTCTGCCAACATGCCAGCTAACAAGATGAAATGCATCCAGTTTGTATTTAGAGTTAGCGATAAATGTAGTTTAAGTTCTTTGGGATCCCATGGAGAGACAAAGCACAAGTATATTTTCCCAGATGTATTCAAAGGGATCATAAATGACAAGTTAATTTGCAGAGTATTTGATTTAGGAATTCAAAGGCACTATTTATCCCAAGATCCAGCTTCAAAAGAAGATAAATGCAGAATCAGGAAAAATTCAAGGATGTATAGAAAAGTTATTTTTCTATTTGTCTATTAAAATACGCTTAAGGTGAGATCTATGGAGAAAAATGTGTTCATGAAGTTACATGGAACATTTTTTTTTAAGCAGAGAATTCTCAGAGGATGAATAATAGGAGTATTTAAGGACAAAAAGTCCTAGAAATAGGTTAGTTCACCCAAGCAAAATATGAATGGATTTTTAGCAGCACACTAAAAGTATCACAGCTTGTATGCACTGCAAATACATTTACAGGGGGGAGAACAGAAAAATGAACTAAAATATCAGACAGCATTTGTAACCTCAGTATTAGTTAGGTAGCATTTTTTCTTCCTTCCTTTTTGATGGTACCACTGATAATATATTTACTAAGGAAAAAAACACCTCTCTTATTTAAAGAAACAATCAATTTGCTGCAGACAGGAAAAAAAATTGCTTTTATTTTGAAGAATTTTACTCCTGCCTGTCAAAGAAATATCAAAATGGGCTGGATGTGACAGTGAAGTGACACTACAGACACCTGCAGCCTATCTGTATGAGCAAGAAAAGGCTACTGCAACAATCTCTTGAGGAATTTCTTAAAACAACCTCTGTTCCAGACAGAATCAGGAACAAATCCAGTTTAAAAAAATGCAGAACAACCAGAAAAGAATTCCTTGGCATGCTACAGCAGATAATAATCCTGCAATAATAGAGCAAATATGGAAAAAAAAATAAATAAAAAGAGCAAGCTTCCAAGTTTAGATTTCTAAATAATGTCACAAACAACCAGCACAGAAAGAGGAAAAGAATACATCTTTCTGCCAGCTGAAGTATTTTAAGGTATGCTAATGGTGTGCTTTGAAGGTTGCCCAAATGCGTTGCACACATTATGTTGCTAAGCAAGAAAACAGTTGAATGTGACTCCTCACGTTGTTAGCAGTCAGCAGCCCTACAAATACAGGCCAAAAATATACTAAATAAGACAGAGCCTCTGCAAATATTATAAAACAAGAAATAGAGGACTGTTGTGCATTGTGGTGGTTGGAATGTTTTCTGGCCCTAGTACTGGCATTTGAAGGACATACGTGGTATTGAGCTATTTTTTTCTGTAGTTTCGAGTATTGAACCAGTCTATCTCAAAATTTAATTTATGGAAACCCTATGCCCGTTGTGAACCATTTGGACTTAATGATGGATGTTTGGTGAACCTGTGGCATGCTATTTTTTCCAGATAGCAAAGACTTGGAGTTGAGAAATAAACCTTTAAACAAAGACCATTTATGCTGGCCTGAGTTCCATTCTGCTACTTTTTCCATCTTCTGTTTTGGTGCTGCAAAGTATATCAAAACAAAGTTTGTCATGCAACAGCTGCTGAAAGGACATTTTCTTTGTCCAAATAACCTTGAGGTTTCAATTACAGAATTTATCTAAAGTGCTCATCTTTATAAGAGTAATAAAGGATGTGTAAGAAGTCTATTTGGACCAGCAAATATTGTGTCCTTAAGCTTCTAATATAACACTAGATTACAAGCAATGGGTAGAAAGACGTAACCTTGTCACAGATCAGTTTTCAGCTTGACTACTTACTGACATGTGTACAGAAAAAGTTGCTTGTGCTTGTACAGAGGAGTTGTCATTCTTGCCTTCAGCCTTGCATACGTGTCTCACCTGTCCAGAGGGAATTCAACACACAGTGCAACTTGAAAATGCAAAGCAGGAGAATTGAGTTCAGTGTAGCTCAAACAGGGAAATTAAAGTAGTATCAGATTAGTTCATTTTAGTCATGTTGGGAGTTGCTCCTATTAAGCAATTGAAGCAAACCACTGGTGAGCTGTCAGGTGTGGTTATGCAAAGCATTCCTGTGGTTGTGATTCTCACTGCTTTGACACAGATGGGAAGGACAGATACAAGAGCCGATGAAGTGTCCGTGAGATCAGCTTAGGCAAGTAGGAATTACACTGCTAATCAAATCCAGCATCGCAAATCAGCTTTTAAAATAATTTTTGATGTGAAAACAAATCCTGTGTGCACACACAGCACTATGGGAGAGCAGAAAGGGCAATTTCCAGAGAAGCTGAACAAGTAGAGAGTTCAATGTAGTTGAGTGGATTTCAAAATAATTATACACTAACTGATTGAGCTGAATTAAAACTGATTGAAATCTGATGAAAATGGCAACAATTTTTGTTTTGCTTGTCTCCCTCATAGTTGTGCATGTAAGACTGTTCATGAGTAGTTGTTTATAGTAAACATTACAGAGGTCATGATTTTGTAAGATTTTTATTTGTATGTACTTTTCCCCCTTCCCGTCTCATTTACCCTATAAATCATCACCATTCTGACCACAGTACTCACAAGCTGGAATCAGAATTTCCTCTAATACGAGTAGAAATTTTCTTCTATGGCTCCATAATTTTGTAGTCTATTATTTAATTTTTGTTACCTCAACTCATGATAATAAAGAAGGACTGGATTTGGGAGGAATAACACTCTTTCTTAACTTCTACAAAATCCATTTTGCCAAACATAAAAGAATGGTATTTTTCAGTGAGACTCATCAGATGACTTGAAGGCTGTAGCCCATCTCCAAGATATAAGCATCCACCTGGCTGATGGTTTTCTGGAAAAAGTTGGAGCAGGTGTTTGGAAAGCAGATTTTACCATAAAAGCCTTTGCTTGTGAATGGCTTGGCAATGAGCAAGTTGCAATGGCATCACAGGTCTGCAGACACACCTCTTCCTGAGCCTGCACAGCCCAGCACTGCCAGAGTGCCTCTTCTCTCATGCAGGAGAAGGCAGTCCAGAATTGAGACTCATCCCTCCCTGCTGTTGAGGCTGGACCAGTTTGTAAAACCAGTTTGTAAAACCAATGATGAGACGCTTCACTGCAGTTAGCCAGGCTTACTGGGCTGAACAAATCACATCTCCTGGATAATACTGCAGCTCATATGACTCAAAGACACTGTGAATGCTGGAAATATGGGGCTATAATTCAGCACATAATTCTGGTCAGCACACAGTCCTTGTAGTCCAATAAATGTTACATAGTACACAGGGATATATATATAGGATATATATATATGTATATATAGGGAAAGATAGCTCGGGAAGCATGAGGTTTTTGCTGCAAATATGAGATCATTGAATAATCACCTCTTCCAGATTAGCCCTGTTACTTTCTTAAGAATGAGTGAGCTGCTTTTGGATGCCTGTCCACTAAATATAGGAGGTAAAAAATTCATACTCTCATATTTGCAAAATGAATTATCTCACACATATACATGTATATATTAATACGTATTTACTATATTTTCTATGATCAAAGACTCACAAGCTCATTATGCAGTCACAACCACACACACTTGGAAGATGAATTTTGAAAGTAAAGATGAAATATTTTCCTTAAATATAGATACTTTTGTCACATGAAGCAGGATGAAGCCATAGTTGACTGAAGTTAGGGTAGGGTCTAACAGAGAGGTTTCTAAGAGCTCATGAAGGCAATTAAGGAGCAGATCTCACCTTTGTTCTCAAACATTTTAGTCACTGACAATGTAGGTAAGATGTGAAATGCAAGTAGTCAAGTAAGTTCACAACAGCTCTGCATGTCTGAAGAAGAAGCAGACCTTTATGATTTTGACCAGAAAAGAAAACTACCATTTCTTAAATTATCTTCTCCTTTGCAGTTAATAATTTTAAACTCTCCAGAGACCCTAAATCTTCACATTGCATCCAGTCAAGGGATTAAAGCTACACATGAATGAACCAAACATCGTTAGCCAATACTGTTCACATGTTATCTTTCCTACATATACAGAATGCTAAATACCTCCACTCTCTATAATCAACAGACATGTTAAAAACTTCACAAATATGTCCTTATCAAGTAAGTCAAATAAACAAAACTGAGATTTACTTGCAAAAAGAAACTCATAATTTTCATAATTTTTGGTGGAGCCATTTTTTTATTAGATAAATGGGGTTCACAGATGTGGTTAAATGGCTTACCCCTTTATACAGATGTGAGTCATCTGTTTTGTTTTTTTTTTTTCATTAGTTGGGTTTTTTGTGGGGTTTTTTGGGTTCTTTTTTTATTTGTTTTGTTTTGATTTGGGTTTTTTTTCATTATTTTTTTTAGTTGGTTTGGTTTTTTGCTTGTTTGTTTTTATGTAGAAGCAAAACATACTACAGTTTGCTTTCAAGACAAGCTGAACCTTGTAGATTTAAGTCAAAACAGTGGATTCTGCTGGTTTTGTAATATAACTGTAATGTCTTGTATGAAACTTGAGAATTGGATCCCAGTATAGATATAAATTAAAAACTATTCCCTACAACCCATTTGAAGCAAGGTTGCTACGCTTTTCACAAATGTCGCTGTAAGTAATTTTTTAACACAGTAAACCTGTATCTCTTGCAGTAGTATGATTGCTGTATTTTTGCTTTCCAACCTTGCCAACTTCTCATTTAGAAGGGTAATATAAATACTTTTTTCCTCTTCTTTTCAGATTAGGGACATTAATCTGATTTACTTTTTTTTCTTTCCAGATTAAGAACATAATCAGAATTCATTGTAGTGAGCAGTGATAAGCCAAGGAGAAGAAAAGATAAATGTTGGGTTTTTTTAGAAAAAAACCCTGCAATTATTAATCTTAGTTTAATAGTAGTATACTTTGTGACATTTCCTTCGTAATATACACACTAATTATCTTTCCCTCCTACAGCATTTTTCCACTGCTTTTTTTCTCCTTTCTCCTCCCATCACCATCTCCAGTTCCATAATACAGAAAAGATATTCTACAGTTAGTTTTTCAGTTTTTTCATTTGTCATTTTGTATAATAAGATTAGATTTCATAGTCTACTCAGGGTAAGCCTTCAGGTATATACTGATAAAGAATGGTTCTACTAGAGGATGTGTATTTTGCTCTCTTCTTTCCCCTCTGATTGCAACAAGCAAACAAATGACTTGCATTGACACTACAAAACATGTAATTTAGCAGTATAAGAAAATTGGGATGTATTTATTTTTGGAAACACAAATACACTGTAATATATATATATTTCTAAATAATAATCAAAGTACTTAATTTTAAGTATTAAATATTTAAGCAGTTGTCAAATATCTTTAAGAAAAATTAATAATTTTTAAAAAACCAAATTAGACTTAGAGTTCCATAAGGATTTTGTACATATCGTCTTGCCCAACATCTTAAGAAACAAATAATAAATTCACATCTTTATTAATTGTATAATCCTGGTGAAAGCAATACAGTTACAATAGCTAAAGAGAAACAACTTGCCAAAACACAGTGCTGCTAAAACTTTTCCATATGGTGACAAATGGAAGGGCTAAGAACATTTTCTTTTTGTTTTTTGTCTTTCAGAGTAGATTGTTTGAAAGTGGGGCATCCCATTGCAGTCATCAAGACACCACCTCTTCATCTTACATATCTTCCTGCTGCTATGCTGAGTAGTAGAGCTAAAATAATAAAAGGTCACCATATGATGTTATACAGATTAACTTTTTGGTTTGCATATAATAAAACAAATTTGCTTATAGTTTTTTTCTATAAAACCAAAGGTAAAACAACAATTCTATGTATCTATCTGATTGCCCATCTGCTTCAAATAGTTTTTGAATCTTTTAACTAAATGGACAAAACTAAAGGAACACTGGATCTTAAGCATAAGGACTTCATTTAATTTACACAAAAATTCATGAATTTTTTTTTACAGAAAACCCTCATGAAAATAAGGATGTACAACTTTCAGTGACTTCAGAACACTGATATCAGATTTCTTTCTAATTATGAAATACATCCTTCAATGTATGTCTTCTTCCCTGTAATGAATGAGTTTTTATACTGTCTGCCAATAACAGTAGAATTCTTTTAGCTCTTTGAAACACCAGATATTGAGACCACTTCAAAGCATGAAAACCTGACACTGTGCATAGACTTACAATCCTAGATTACCTTAATTAATTCATTTTTATTGTTCTAAATCTACTGAAAATATGAGATGATGTGTACCTGAGAAGAAAATTTAGTATTGCCCTACATAAGAACTAACTAGAATCTTGTATAACTTTTACATGTACTTCATGCAATTCAAAGCAAATGAGTTAATGTAGATGAATATTCTTGTCAAAGATGCCTGATCATAAGTGACCATGAATGACTCGATCATATTGTTTAATATTATTTATACTATAATAAAACAATTCAGTTGGAAAGGACTTATGATGATTACCTAGTCCAACTGCCACTTCATGGATGTCCAAAAGTTAAAGCATGGAATTAAATCATTATCCAAATTCCTTTTCAATACTGACAAACTTGCAGCATCCACCACTTCTCTAAGAAACCGGTTTCAGAGTTTGGCCACCGTCTCAGTAAAGAAGTGTTTCCTTACATCCAGTCTAAACCTCCCGTGGTACATCTCTGAACCATTCCCACATGTCCTATCACTGCACATCAGGGAGAAGAGCAACAATAATTAAAATAAAATCATCACATCAGGGTGATAGTAAATGTACTACAAGTATGGTATTAGAATGCCTCAGGATTTTTTAATCATCTTTACTTTTTTTATTTGGTTTTATTTTGATAAATGGGAACCTCAGCTGTAAATAAACTTTTCCTTCTGTTTTGTTTGTTTGTTTGTTGGGAAGGTTGTTGCTTGCCTGGTTTTTGTGATTTGGTTTTTGTTTTTTTTATTTCTGATAAAAGACTTTGGAGAAGATAATATGTATTCCAAACAACTGGGCTAGTGGTTGTGGCTACTAGTCTTAGATCAAGCATATATATTTGAACAATCACAGCCAACACAGGAAAAAAGTTGGGAAGGTAAGAGTCATCTGACCTATTTTAGACATTTCCTTTCAGATGAGATGAACTTGCCCTATAAGTGTCTATCTTTTTCTATTGGCAATAACAAAGCTTGAGAGCATGAACCTGGATAGAAACCTTTACAATGAGAAACTGGCTGTGTTTAAATAAGGACACATTTAATCCTGTTGTAGAAATCCATCTATTTTTTATATTCTTGGTCTTACTGCCACTGCACCTCTACAGTGATATTAGAGTAAGCACTACTAAGAAAGATGTGAGTGTTCTTTGACAAGGATATGTACAGAAATATTAAATGCAAATTATCCAGACTTTTTAACACTTTTTAGATCAATATATCATTTTTAAATTGTCTATATATCCCCTTGAGATTTTTAAATATCTACTGAAATATCTTTAATTATATATTTTTATTAATATATACTGAAACTTTATAAACGTAGTTGATAAATTAGCAACTATACAGTTCCAATTTAATAACAGAAATCAGTTATGTGCTTCATCTTCCTGATGAAATGTAGAAGACAGTAAGAAATATTCAATCTTTTCTCTTCTTATGTTAGTCAGTTAACAAGATTTCTTTTGTTGTGATAATTAGATTGATGCCTAATTGTGATATGTATAATTTATATTACTTTGGGTTTACTGATCAGTTCCTAATCCTCTCATTCTATTTTTTGCAATTCAAATAGCTACAGAGTTATGTAACAGTTACCTAAATCAGTGTTTGCAAATTACTCTGGGAACTGACCTCATTGTTTGGCAATTGATTAAATGGTTTTATCAATTTCTACTTCTCAGCTTCTCCTTTTTCTCCAGCTATGACTTTCTATTGCTTCTTCCATAAGTTCTTGGAAGATGATTTCTTTTTTGATATATATTAATTTTTTGAATAGTAATAAATACTCAGCACTCACAAACCACAGTCAATAGTTTCTGTTAATAATTGAAAACTGTCTGATTTTGCAGAGGAAGTCATAATCTTCCTCTCTATATGTTGAAATAGATATATATAATGTAAACTTACAGTTCTTGGCTCTTCCGTATAAGAAAGAGATCTTAACCTGTCACAATTTTGTGTTTCCAGTATGCCTATTAGTAAAGTGAGTTATTCCATAGCCTGGTTAGTGTGAGTACTTCAAGGGCACTAGCAGTCATCAGCAGCTGACAACAAACTCCAATAAGAGTGGGGACATCCAGGAGAGAGTCTCTCTTTCTAAACTGCATTAAAGGATTTGGCTCCAACCCACTATCGGTACATGCCCCTGACAAGTTAGTTGAACTGCCCACCAATACAGCAGACTGTTCAGTGGAGTCACCATAAGGGGACTCTGACAGGCACAGGAGTGGGGCACAAGCATCTCAGCTTTCCTGAGATGTTGACCAACAAATCAAACAAAACAAGTTCAAGGAACAGCCCCCTTTCATGTGACAGGACATTATTAAGGTGTACAAGTATCTGAAGGGAGGGTGTCAAAAGGATGGAGCCAAGCTCTTCTTGGTGGTGCCAAGCAAAAAGACAAGAGGCAATGGGCAGAAACTGATACACAGGCGGTTCTACTTGAATATAAGGAAGAACTTCAATATGCAAGTGACCACACGTTACAACAGGTTGCCCAGAGAGGTTGTAGAGTCTCCCTCATTTGAGACATTCAAGATGCATCTAGACACAATCCTGTGCAATGTACCCTAGGATGACCCTGCTTGAGCAGGGAGGTTGGACCAGATGGCCCACTGTGGTCCCCCCTAACTTTACCCATTCTGTAATTCTGTGAAATAAATGTTTCTTTAAAAAAACCTTAATAAATTTCTGTTACTGCAAATGTATATGGAGCTCCCAACTGTGGTTTTAGATAAACTACCATCATTTTTTAACCACTAGCATCTTTAAGCCCAAGAAAATAAATTGATACATGTATTTGAACACACTTGCAGAAGGGACGAGATCTAGATGGACAAAAAACCTGGGCCACTGTTGAGGCCACATTGAGTTTTTATTCTATTAGCAGCATAGAATCCATTGATAAACCCTCTTGAACTACATGTGAGTATGCATGCATAACACTGCATATTTATTTGTAGGATCAGAACCTTGGGTCCTAGCATTCATAAACATATCCACGCAAAAAGTGTTTTTCTAGAAATCAATAATCTCAGAAATAGGCACATGATTATGAACAACAAAAAAATAGATCAGTAATCAATAATTATTAACAGACCTCTGAAAACCTATGAATATAATAATTTTCAGATTTCTTATTGCTAACACCAATGACATCCCATGGGTTGCATAGTTTGGCCGAAAGGTGCTTATAAAGTTCAGCTAACCTAGGAACTCCGGTAAGGATCCTTTAGGATGTGAAATATACATCCCATCAATCTTTGCTTTGTTTCTGTGTTGTTATCTTGTTGTTTGCTTGGGTTTTTTTGAAATGCCTTCTTAGACATTTGATACAATTATTAATATGAAGTAATATTTGAATTAAGCTATACATTATTGTTTCTAACCCAATTAAGCTATTTTGAAATAAAGTAAATAACTAGGTTGAAAACACACAGTTTATTTATTCTTGAAATAAAACATGACACTAAAAAGAAATGAGCAAGTGTTATTAAAAACTTTCAGCTGTAAGCTAATCAGTGTTTAACTGGCTGTGGAGCAGCAGTGCAATCCACATTGCAATCTGTTACTGAACATGTTGCTATTAAAAAAAAAAATTCAGTTAAACATGAAATGTTACATAGAGCTGCAATTATGAAAGTTAAATTAGAGTCATGTTATTCTGAAGATTAATGTTTTAAATAAATGTAATTCTAAGGGGCTCTGTATGGCCCAGCAAATATGCGTGATCTGCAAAAAGCTGCAATGTAAACATTTAAGTAAGTGGTTAAGTGAACAGTTGCACTCTTGTGAACATTTTTTCCCTCTATTTTTGTTTCAAGGATGAACTCTGTGTATTGCTTGACATATAATCCGTGAGAAATTCCTGAAGCAGAATTTTCTGCTCTGTAGGACTTTACACTTTCACTTGCCTGTTCACACAAACCTAATGCAAAATCAATGCCTTTCCTCCTCTTATCTTTCTGTGGTTTGTTTGTGATTAGCCAGCACACTTAAAAATATTACAGGGAGCTAGCAGATAATAAAACAGACAGCATAAATGAAAATAGCATATGATCACTTAAACCTTATTTTTATTTGGTCTTTGGATATATCTCCACATATAAAACACGGGTTATTTTGATTCAAAATATATTGAATGACAATTTTTTTAAAGAAAACCCAGTAAACTCAAGCCATTAGATTTTTTTTATTATTATTCTTTAACTTAAAATGGATATTTTGTCAAATCATTCATTAATTTCATCATTCAGCAGACTGAGAGAGCACAGTGGTTTGAAAAATTTCCTTCATAGGGAATACAGAAATGGCATATTGACAACACATTATTTTTACTTATTAGCAGTACTGGTTATTTATTGGTGATAAGAGAAGAGACATGGAAAAAAATAAACTTTATCTTCCCAGGAACTATAATGTATATTTCTTTTTTTCTGAATGAGCAGACTGATGATTTCAATGTGGAAAATGTATAGACAAACTCGAGTTAATTCTCAACTACCTGGCCCAGTTTTCAACTACCTGGCCCAGTTACTGAGAGCAGTTTGGACATGACAGGACACAACTGGATGAGGGCAAGATACCCAAACACTGCTCAGGACCCCAAGGATGTTTTTTCAACTTGTTTTCAGCTGCTTTACTGTTGTCACCTCTACTAGATTACTGAAAGGTAGTTTGTAATCACACTTGGACTGTGAGGTAGATTTACTGTCTTCTATTATGTCCAGCATACTGTGTACAGCTGCAGTGACCAAGTCATACACAATGCAGTGGACAATATTTTGACCGTGACTAAACAAAGTGGATTGTTTTCACAGCTTAGGCTTCCTCCCTTCTTTTTTTTCCCTCTCCTTTAAATTGGCTCAACATACAGTGAAGCTACCATCACCTGATGGGAACTTCTGCAGTTTGGTTATCCAGCAGACCTGCAGTGAAATTACTGTAGGTAATTAGTTTAGGTGAGAATTACTGAAATCCAAGAAAGTCCTGCTCACCTTCCGATGAAAACCTAGGCAATGCTTATATCAGAACACCAACATGTTCTCTGTTAAGGTTGACCACAAACTCTGTCTATGACCTGGGCTATCATAATAAAAGAATGGATTAGAAAACTTGAAACATGGTGGGACCCTCTAACTTTGTCTATTACAAAGCATGGTTTCTCGTGACCGTTTTTTTTTTCTATATTAAGTTTTACTATAAGTAACAGAAAGACTTGCTGTTCTTCTAAATTAATTTTTCTGCTCACTATTTTGTCTCCTCTCTTCACATTGGATTTCCCCAACAATTTCACTCAATGTTATAATCAGAGGAAGAAGGACAGAAGAAGCTAAGGGTTATGAGAGAAGTCTGCATTTTCTCTTATAGAAGAAAAAGATTTTGCAGGCAATCAGCAGATTCTTCTGAAGTGCTAGATGCTTACTATCTGATGCTGAATTATCCTCACAATATAATAGCTTCATTCTTTGAGGCACTTCAGTATGAAAGGATTGGAGTGTAGTGTCCAGATGATTATTTTAATCCCCTGGGTCACAGGAAGACCAACTGCTTTGCTTCAGATATTAACAGGATGAAGGAAGAAACTGAAAGCTCAAATCCCAAGCCCCAGACTAATCCCGCAAACACTGAAATGTTCCATCTTCATGTGCAAGAGCTTAGAATAAGTAGATTTCATAAATGGACAAAAAAGGAATGAAATACTCTTTGAGGATCCTGTAAGGTAAAACCTGTTAGTGGGTTGACATGCAGACTCCTAGATGTGCAGGAACCTTCTCACAGGTATGTAGCTCATGAAATCAGCAGGAATTAGGTGCAATGTAGAAGCTGTTTAATAGCAAATAAAATGAAAGCGACATACAAACAGATAAATAAAATAAAAAGCATTTAAAAAACTTGAGACAAGAGGATACAAAGGTAAAATGAATCTTTGCATTGAATTAGACACTGCTTGTTTCTCGATTATCTGCACACAGAAACCAGAAATTTCTGCCATTCATATCACTTATTTCCAAGTTAATTTTGTAGGTACATGGCTGTAGGAGCCTAAGTCCATCAGATGTTAGTTGCTCTACAAATAAAATGCAAAGATTCTATGTTTTCAGTTTTTTAATAATTTTAAAACTACTTCAGAAGGATAATGTATGACTTCATGAACATTTCACATGACTGTCTAAATATTGAAAACAGTTTCAGAATTTTATTTATGCTGTTGCAGAATTCAAAACCTCTCTTGCATAAACTATATATCATATTAATGTGTCAAATAATATATAAATGGCCAATCAGACTAAAATTTTACTTTTGTATTAATTATTAGGTACTTTTTTAATATTTTTAAATTGACTGCCTGATTTGAGAAATTAAAATTCAGATTTTAAAGATCACTCAGTCTGAGCAATGTCAACAAATTTCACAATTAGTTTTCTGGGATACATCCCCTGTGATGTGCAAAAACCTTTCTGAAATCTTAAACTATACTTATCTCTGACACTCTTTAGATAAAATTTTTTACTTACTATTTTTGATAACTGTGATTGTCATATATATCTCTTACTCTATTCTTTTTCATTTTCAACAGCTGGCATTACAAGCAATTCCTATGTCATTCTTGTAATTCTATCCCCTGTATTCTAATTAACCGTCAGGTTGGCATTTGGAGTCTCGTGGTGGCTGAATTTGTTGATTAAGTTTCAGCTTTCAGTTTTTCAGTCAGATTTGGAGCCAAACCACTGTGAAGTGATTGTTTTCTCATAGCATTCTAGACGAACAGAAGACTTCTACTGTTTTGGAAACTCACTTAATAAGTGAGTGAATTTCACTCAAAATCAGTGACTGAAATCCAGCCATATCATTTTAGCTGCCTTCTCTGAATATTTATCCAAAATTGGCTTGCTGCTATGTCACAAATAAGTGAACAATCTCAGAAACTGTTCTTACTTGAGGCAGGTGGTAGTAGTATCAAAGCCCAGAAGACTTCTGACTGCTGTCATGACTATAATCACCTCTGAGTCAAACAAATATTTAAGAAGAGTTTGAAAGATATGCACATTTAGCACAGTGTGATGGAGAGAGTGAGAAAGTAAGTTATAAGAACCTCAAACTCATTGAATCCTTAGCCATTATGTTTACACAGCTTTGACTGAAAGTTTTAACTGTTTCCAATGAGGTATGCAGGGTACTAATCCAATGAGATAAGCTAAAGTAGAGAAAACAATTGCTATTCCCTTCCAGATGGGAAAAAAGCAACTATTGGTTTTGTTACTCTGAGAATGGCTTTGCCGCAGATGAACATTTCAATTCTAAAATGTCCAAGATGCTGTGGAGTGAAATGTTACTGTTCATACTGAGATCCTAATTTTGTTTGCTACCATATTTTCATGGCTACAACGATTTTCATTGAGTTTTTCTCAGCTTTGCTCTGGACTTAATGAACTTGAATAGATATTAGAGGGTTTAACACTAGAATGCTTAGAAGGTTACATTGTCGTATTCAATGAAATAAACCTCTATATAGAGATATTCATAGTACCTGATTTACACAGCAGGTATGATCTATAAAAGAATCCCAGATTCACCTCTTTGCAATACTAATCTTTAAAGGAGCAATGTTTCATTGCTGTTAATGGAAAGTAGGCAGAAAAACCTTCCCTTTACTCTTTTCACGTGACACAACTTTTTGAATTCCATGGGGATAATAATCCTTAGTCCTTTTCCAGGACAGCAGTTGGGGGTCACTTTTTCAGACAACTGAAACATGCTTTGAACAGAATTAAATAAAAGATTAGTGTTAGCAATTTAAAACTATGATAGGCCAAAAGATACATAGAGGATAATAATGGAGGTATTGAAATAGAAAGCATAATTTAAAACTTATCACTTTCAGGCATAGTCCTGAACAAATTCAGATGCACCCTAAAAATAATATTATTAATAATAATCCTCCAGAAGATTAAACATTAGACAAATGGAAAAGCAACCTGATGAAGGTTAAGACTAGCTGAATTAAGTGATCAGTTTACAAATCTCTCTCCAAAAGGCCGCATAAGTTATGTTTTTTTGGTGACAATTATTTGTAAATAATTGTGTAAGTTAAGCTTGAACCAGAAGGGCTTAGTTGCATTTTGGATTTTTTATTCCTGTTTCCTGGTAGCTGATCTGAATAGTCCTTTCATAAGCTAATTTTCCAGACTGTTATTCTCTATTTCATTATTTTAATCTTTAATGCTCCAAATATCAGGTCCCTGGATATCTTTGATAAGCAAACTTTTGTCCAGATTCCTTTCCATTTCACTATAGATAATAATAATAATAATAATAATAATAATAATAATAGTAAAATGGAAAACTGACTTCTACACATTTTGTAACCATCTGACCCCCTTTTTTTGTTACTTCACATTACTTATATACCACCATGATCACTCCAGCCTGTTTTCAGTATCATTGGAAAACTAATAGTTCACCATACTACTCCAAGAGTACAATGGCTTTTGGAGACAAGAATAATTTTGTACACAACTATTTGACAAGGGATTTTGTATCAAAATTTTCAGAGGAAATAAGAAGGGGTAGACTGTCATCCTTCTCCTAGGATTCAAGTTCATGACACACTCGGGTTTCTCCTACTTACAAAGGCACTTTTCTCACATTCCGTGGGATAGCACAACAGTTGGTAACTAAGTTGTAGCACCTTGTATATAGTTCTGCCTAGAACTTTTTACCCTGTACTTTTCATCATTTTCCAGCATGCATGTTGCATGTTCTTTTCAACTAAAAATGTTCTTTTGTTAATGGTTCTGAAGTAATGGGATATGGTGGACTGTAAGTGTATTCTCTAGTCTGTAAAAGGAGAAAATTCTAGCAGGCACTAGGCAGGACAGCGGTCATGTTGAGACACTTCTTACAGGAAACTGAGTACAGATCTCAGAAGTATAATAAAATTACGTTCCTTTCAGAACAACGATTTGCAAACTACAGCTGCATTATTTTTGGCAGTTTTTCATAAAGCAGAATGACCTTGAAATGTGAGATGGTTCTTAAACAGAGAATATGATCAACATAGTCAGATTCAACAAATATTTTGTAAATATGTTTACATACCAGTGACTGGTTCAGATGTCTTCTGTCTGGTTATGTACCAGTGCATATGCCTTAAGGAAAAGGGAAGTGAGTAAGAAAAATCTTTCTTATCCTTTCCCTTTTAGTCTCCAAATGCACTTAATATTTGATACACTTTCTGGGGTCAAGGCTAGGTGAGTACTCCTGGCTTTCTGCAAAAGTAGTTTTGGAAAACTTGCAGAGTGCTCATATGTTCTTTTACTTTTTTAAAAAACATTGTGATTTCATACAAAGTTTATGGCAGATAGTAAAGATGATTATATACCACTCAGATGAATATTGTTCTGCTACATAAAATTTATATTTCATACACTGGGAACACAGGGACTATAAATTCATAATGATTACTGGTACTTCTGAACACTACTGTGGTTGCAGAAAGCACTTTATTATCTACTACTTTAATGTTTGGAGACCTTCACCCTTCTAGTAAAGTAAAACTAAAGTAACACAAACCCTTCTCTTTAAACTGAAGTGCTTTCTGTTGAAATGTTCATAAATAGCAGAACTAAAAAAAATTACCATCAGCAAACACCATTTATTCAAGCCTTAATATTTCCTGATTCTTACATCATCCTACTGTTGGAATAGTGATTACTCAAATACATTTTAGACTCAGGTGAATCATTTCTATTTTCAAGAATTATTTCCCTAGGAGTTTTTCTCTGCATTCAAAGTGTTGTATTATCAAATTTCCTCTGGTTCTTCACAAACATCTTCAGTGGTAATGATATAAATTTGAGAATTTAAATTCTGATAAATTAGTATTTTTATTTAATAATTGTAAATTACTATGATGCTTTGCCTTTAAATAAAAGGATATTCCTTAGTAGAGAATATTTTGCTAAATTAGTTACTCTTGTTTTTTCTTTAAATTAACACAATTTGTAAAGAATGGTTTTCATTAAAAGTTTCCATGCTTTCTCCTTTTCACCAAAGAAGATCAAATGACCAAATATATTAATTTTCAATAGTAGTATAGAGATCATATCTTTACTTCTGTTACCTATTGTTAACTTGATGCAAGTTTGGAGATATATATAAAAACAGATATGCTACAATGCTGTCTTTAATTAGTCTTATTTCTCTCATCTTTCTTTCACTTTTCTAATCCTACCACATTCCCAAAGTTCCTTAAAGTTGGTGAAAATATCATATGCTTACTTATGCATATAATAATTTACAAGATATGATTAAAGGTCTTATTTCTGAGATATAATTTTTAAGGCTATATCCCATATTGTTTTCCTGACATGGAACTATTTCCTGATAGCACAGCCTCCTTACACTCCTTCCATCTTCTTTCTGATCCATGTGTCTTCTAGAATCACCTCTGCTATATTGATGCAATAATTTTTTTGCTCTCTTAAACAGAATTCCAGTTCTACATTACAGAGGATAAAAGGTGGCAATTAGAGCTTGAAAAACTGGCTGAATTTAGTATTGTGTATTCTGTACCAAACTGTGAGCCAGATATACATAAACCTCAGTCTTCTATTCATATATTTAAATGATTAAATTACAGCATACTTATAAAACTAGGAAACAAACCTCCATTTTAGTTACATCTGTAAGTTATTTGGCAGATTGCCTTTATGTGTCTTTGAGTTCTCAAGGTAGTAAGCAAAAGATTGTGTCCCGTGTAAAAATATTATTTATTATTTATTTTCACATTATCTGATTGAAATATCAATCTTCCAAAAGGAGGGAAATGGCACATAAGAAATCATAATGAGAACAGTTACTTCTAATTGCAATAACTGACATATGGAAAGGAATATTTCTGCAAATGTTGAACTCTTTAGTTTAAATGTTCCTAACAATCAAAATTTCATTCCTAGTGTGTAACCCATAGAGCTCCAGTGAGTGATAAACAGAGTCTCTCTAAAAAGACCACTATTGATTTTCTATGCAGTTAAAAGAAATTCTGATTAAAAAAACAAAACAAAGCAAACAAAACAAAGTAAGCCTATTCGTTTAGATGGTCTCAAATTGTCTCATAACGTTAGAAAGGTTTGTTTTGCTTTTTTGTGTGTTTTTTTTCAAACAGGATAGGAGGAAGGTTTTACCCTCAAAAGTTTAACACTCAGACCTCAGTCCAAATAACACACACCAAGGTTTCTGCCTAAATGTCTTGTTTCACTGTAAGCCGAAAATATCAGAGGATCAGGTTCTTGAGTGTTATTTTCAGGGACACTCAATAAAAACAAAACAAATTAAATTGGGGTGTGAATTTAAAATTGACTGGTTATCTGCACTAAATCTTTGTGTGGACACCTATTTAAGAATAAAGTAGTTTTCATTTATCTTTATTAACTCCCTAAGTTTCCAAATAAGGGGTTAACACTGTTAAACTAACCAGGCTTGCCATTCTGATTGACTTTCCTGAATGTTCAGGAAAGAGAAGTGCTCACTTACAGAACAGGAGCTATTGCTTTACAGTATTTAAATTCTTCTGCATCTGGAAAGCAAAAGATATGAAACACAGGCAAACATTTGTTTCTTTTAAATGACTGAATTTTATTTTAGTTAAGAATGGCCAAGATAAGGTGAGATCTTTTTCTGTCTGCAGCAATTTACCCATGCATTATTTTTATTCTTATCTATCTGTTCATAAGTGCATACCTATCCCTATGGGCTCTATCAGTCATGACTTGAATTCAGTGGACTTAAAAATACCAACAAGAGCAGAATAATTCTCACTTTTTGGGCAAAGAGATTTAAGAGTGAATTATTCAGTCAACAAAATGTCTGAGGAAACAGAAGTGAAAAACATATACTGATATCACTCACAACAGATCCTGCCATTCTACTTCTGGAACCTCATTAATAGCTAACTTTACTTTTTTTTAAGGGTTAGTAAAAACGTTATATTACAAAACCTTTTACCTTTGATTCCAAAGGGAGAAAGCGATGAAATTGGGATTTAATGGTGTTTACTTCCAGTACATAAGCAAAATCTGAGCCTTATTGTGTTTTTAAAGATAAAAATGGGGGGACATTTCAAACTTCAGCTGAGGTATATCTCTTTTTTGCAGACATTTGTAAAGTAAATCACTTATTTGCACACCATGTTGTCAGCTACTAAGCTGCCACCTGAAGTATTCTGTGACACCTGATGAAACTTATTTTCAAATTTTAGTTGTGTTTCTGTTCCTTTTTTTTCATATATCATGTTCAGACGAAGATAATGTTCTACTACAGTTTTGGCTTTGCAAATCTATTGGGGATTATCTCCTTAGAAACATCATATTGTACCACAGAAGTATAGAGAGAACTACCATGTAAATAAAAAATTTTAGGGCATTAAAAGTCCTTTATAGTTCACTGTTCTTTGATCAGACCTAAATTTTAAATGTATTTTACTTGCAAAGGGAAATAACATGTTATGTTATATTAAGAGAGTGAAATCAAATGATGTGAAAATAGTTCATTTCTACCCAGCACTGCCAACAGACAGCTAGTAAGTCAGCTTAAGCAAATAAGACAGGTACTTCTGAACTGGCACACGATTGCTGCAAATTGACAACACAACAAAAGTAAAATAAAAATTAGTCTAAAATAATACTACTAAAAGTTAAACTTTTATTTTTTTGTGTGTCTTTTTATAGTCTGTGTTTTTTATCAAATGTTTCCTTTATACTCTCCTCCTCCTTCCAGTTGCATATATATCAGAAAGTTCATGATTTTTTATTAAAAGCTTTAAAAAATTTTCAGAAACTCCATTGGAAAGAAGGATTGTTACATGGTATTCATTTGCTGCATGAGGTCTAAGTGATTTTGTAGCTAATTTCTGTCATCATTAGACTTCCCACAGAAATAATCTCCAGTTGTCAGATTTACTGGAGAGACAGGGAGGAAGGGAGCAAGAAGGCAGAGAATTATTAATAATTTGACAGAATAAGTCCAACATATGGCTGAGAAACCTTTGATTTTACTGATTTCTTCTTCTTACCTTTCACCTTAGTGTTATGAAACTGAGGAAAAATGCTAATGAGCCTATAATTGGCCCAAATCCCAGAAGATTATTTTGGGGAATTTGTATTTCAAATGCATGAGTTTTATTATTTTTGCAGGTAATTAGCAGATCAGTTAAACTAAATAATTTCCTGCTGCTATAGGCATATGCAGTCAAATGCAAACTTATTTTACTCCTACATACACCTACTTCAAAATTATTTGTGAAAAGGCTGAAATTTAAAAACACTGTGTATGGAGGAGGAAATTTAGTTATGCTCAGTAATGATTTTTTTAAACTAATTAGTTTTATAAATCTTCTTGGGTTTTGCTTTTGTTATTTGTGTACGTATTTTCCTTGGAGAAGATCTCTACACATTTTGTCTTTCATTCCTCCAGCTAATGCTAGCACTGCAGAAAAGGTAGAAGTATACCTAGTTCTTATAACACAAAAATAACTTTACATACTTTTCATAACATTACCATTACATAATTCTGCCCCCCTCCCCCCCCCCATTTAAATTTAGGATGCTCTAGAAAGAAAAGATATTTTCACAAAATGCTCTCCAGGACTCAGCCTCTTTAAGGATCTGAAAAGTATGGGAAGGGCCAGAAATTAATACATCTTAATTTAAATAACTCTGCTTCAGTCACAGGTCATTAAAAAATGGGGATTAATAGTGGCCTTAATAAAAAAGCTTGTCTATCCTAATGGCTTAGTATGGATACAAACTCACTTGAAACAATCCCAGACTCAGACCTTTCTCCCTCCCTATTTCTATAGCATCATGTAGCCCTTGTGAAATATGTCCAGTTTAGAGTCCTATTTCCAAGGTGTGGCTGTACAAGTAATGAAGGGGGAAGTTTTCTGTGAATGAGTTTGTACTTGATACTTTTTTGTCCTCTGAAATTCCAGTCACAAGCCCTGAATAAAGCTGTACTGCTCAGTTTGGAATGGTCATAGTAGCATGAAGGAAATGAGAAAACAGTGTGAGAGGGTTTGTTGCTTCAGGGCTTCTGGGATGGAGGTCAGGGGAAAGTTAATACATCCAGCAAGGTCACAGCCACAGACTGCCAGGCGTACTGCTGTGGAAGAAAAAGCATGTATGGTAAGTTTCCAGTGATGTGGATTCCCACTGTTCTCCCTTTCTAGCAGCTACTACAAAGTGGCATTTCTAGACTACAAAAGCTGGCATGGGGTAGAAGGATACACTGTTTCTGCAAGCACACAATGATCACACACAATTTCTGTGTGAAAAAGCAGATCCATCTAAACAAAAAACTTACACAGATCTTCTAGTGCCAGTGTTAGGGAAATCAACAATAAAGGAATGGGTAGCCAGCACAGGGTGCAGTCACAAGCCCTTATTTCTACTAAGCCATAACTAGTCAATTTGCTACAGGCAAGACAACTATTGGGATAGTGCCATTGGACACTTATGTTGCCATATTGTCTGAGATATGTCTGCTAAGCCATGAGTTTTTAAAATTTGAGATGTGCTTGAAGGAGAAAGCAACTTCTGTTTCTGTTCTCTGTTTTTGAAGCTTGGATGGTGTCCATGCAGTCTGCACTCCTAAGCAAAGAGGAAACGTTCCTCTCCAGGCACAGCATTCTCTGCTTCAACAGGCTCTGGCCAACCACTAGAGAAGGTTCGCAGCAATCAGGGAAGAAATGATTAAACTCTCCAACTGTATCTTTGAATGCCTTTGAGTTATTTCAATTTTTTTTTTATTGTATGAAATTTTTTAGTAGTTTGCCCTAATGTGTCATTAATGCACAGATTGTGTGTGCTATTTTATCTTTGTACTTCTTTAGTAAGGCCTCTTAATAGGCCACTGTTTCTTACCAGAATTGGACAGTAAACAGCTTCTAGCAGCTCAGTTATTAAGTTGGACACATTTACAAATTAAGCATAGATAACAAATAGAAAAATTCCTAACAAATTAAAAGAAAATATAGAACAAATAAAACTGAATTTTAAAAAAAAGTTCAAATTAGAAAATGTGTTATAGATTTACACCTCAAAAGCCAAAGAAAAAAAATACATCTGCTAAACAATTAACTACATGTAAGGGAATCGAAAGAAAGCAGCTATGTGGAAAGAGCAATCTTTCCACTTCCTGCCACTGCCAAAATGAATTAAATGTATAGACCTAGGGATATGAACGAGGTATATTTTGAACAGGATTTTAAGGCCATCTCTTAAGACACAGGGCAGTAATGCCTACTGAGTCTTTTCCCATCTCTTTCTTTCCTTCCTTCCCTATCTCCTTTCTGTGGGTATTTTTGCTCTGACATAAAAAGCCAGTATAGGAAGGTATTCCTTGTTTACTTGAGTAAATGTGGAGTAAGATAATAGTGTAGGGAATCCCACTTTTTTTAAGTCTACTGTTGCTCATATTCATACTGTTGCTTATGTACTTCTGTGAATTTCTTCATCTGTCAGCCAGCAAATACATGATGCTGCAAACATCAGTGGTGTGCTGCTAGTTACAGAAGCTAGCATGCTTTAGCCATGTGAATCTGATGAGCTGCCTAGTCAAAGGTTTACTTGAAGGTTCTGAGCACCTCACTAAGATGCATCTTTAAACTGCAGATGAAACCCCAGTTTATTTTGCTGTAAAAGAGTATGCATATGGTTTTATTTTCACATGATTTGGCACTTAACAGAGTTTCAGTCTGAACTTGTATTTCTGCCAAGTCCACAGCATTTTTACTTGATATCTTAACCACTGAACTCCTAAACCTTCTGTGCAGTCCTACAGAAGTGCTTCCTATGACCACATACCCTAATAAAAGGCAAGAGGTCAAATGTTTTTGTACATCAGTCACGAGAACCCTATGAGTTGGGGCACTATTTTCTTGATGTTCTCCTCGGTATTTTGTGGGCAGAAAACACCGTATAACATCTTTGTGACATTTCTCATACTTGTCTTTTGAGAATATTAGAAACCAGGGACTGATTCCTAAATGTCTTTTTCCCTCTTCTGGTTAAAATATATATATTTTAAAAAGTCACAGATAAGTATGTCAGCTTTGCAGAACTGAAGCAAAGGCTGCAGGCATGGGAAGCAATTGAGCAAAGACAAGTTAGGCACAAATAAATAATGAAACCTTACAGTTAACTTGATGTGCAAGCTCATCTCTAGAGTATGCCCAATTTACTCAGATATTCCAAGCCTGGGGCATACGGCCCACTGGCAACCTCGCAGTTGTAGTTTGAAGAGGGTTGAGCACCTGGAGATTACGTGGTGTCAGGAGAGAAATCATTTTGAATGTCTTTCCTGCTTCAATGACTTTTATAAATTAAAAATGTGTGCCCTGGGCTTACTCTTCTCAGACTGTAAAAAATAAACTTTCCAAGTTTGTTAATTTTAAGTTATTACTTTGCATTTCTTTGGATGCATGTCTTTTTTCTATCCCTTGACTTCATCAAACATACTTGGAATAGCCACATTTTACCTAGTGATTATAATTATGCCAGAATACCAGTTGGGCTTAAGGTGTAAAGTAGCAATACAAAAATAAAAGACAAGGGAAATGGAGTAGCTTTAAGGAATGTTAGTCTTCCTAGTATGCAAACAAACTTAACAAACAATTGCCTGTTGTAAAATGTATGAATTACTAACAGAAAAACTGTTGAAGTTGATCCCCAATGGTAGAATGTTTTCTAAAATAGTTTTGGTTATGTTATGCAGTTCCATTATGGTTTTTAAAATAACATGAGCCAAGTGCAGTTGTTTTGAAGGAGGCAAGAGGAAAGGAAAGTATTGCTTTTGGGACTTTAACTGAGCAAGCTCTTAGAAAAAAAAAATCTTGAAAGTTAATGCAAAGATCAAAAACTTTCAATGTCAAGACATTAAAGAGCATCTTGATTCAGCACTATTGTATTCTTCCCGATGCACAAGATAGACACAAAGTCTTATGCAATTCCTAGCATTCCCTCTGCAGTAAGGGATCTTTTCACTCCCCTGTGACATTTAAAAAGAGTTTTCAGTCTCACTAGCTAAAATAGCGGGGCGAGGGAGAGGGGTTTAAGGGGTGAGTGGGTTGGTTGGTTGGTTGGTGATATTTTTTTTCTTGTGACACACAAATGTTTTTTCTTTCAATCTTGTGACATGTGTAGGAACAAGAGACTATGTGTTACAAACATTGCACAAACCACTTTATAGAAAAAGCAGATGCTGCAAAGATGAAGCATATATCACATTTTTGTCAGCAGCACTTAAATTTTACATTAAGTATGAACTACAAAACTGTGCTAATGTTACTGATTCTGTTGGAGTACAGCAGCCTTGTGGCTTGGGAATAAAAGAACTAAGCAGCTTATAAAAATAAATTTTCCATGAGAAAGACAACAAGCAATATATGACTGGTTATCTGGTAGCTGTCATAGGTTACTGGAGCTCAGCAGAGCCCAGTGAGTGGCAAGGACTACTGGATCACAGCATTCATTCACTCATAAACAAGATGCAAACAAAATAGAAAAGGCCTGACTTCTCTTCAGTTGGAGGTAAACAGAAATTTGTAGGGAAATCTTCTATGCTTTTAATTCTAGTTCTAATCTTTGAAGATATTTTTCAAATGAATGGATAATGCTTAATAGTCAGTTTCAAGATATATTTTTCAGCTTGTCTGATTTAGATTGGACATGCACATGTTCAAGCTGTGACGATACTAAAACATAGGTGCTTGATTTATAGCATAAAGTATAAAGTGCTGGACTGTCAGTCAGGTATTCCCAGGCCAGCTGTCTCTGCTCAGCAGCTTCACAGATTATGCACAGACTATGTCCCTTTACAGAGTTGGAAGGGACTCACAAGGATCATCAAGTCCAACTCTTAAGTGGATGGCCTGTATGAGGATCAAACCCATGGCCCTGGCATTATTGGCACCATGCTCTAAACAACTGAAGTAATCTCATGTGTTCACTTTGGCTGCACATATACTAAAATTGGAACAACACAGAGAAGATTAGCATCACTCCCGTTGCAGGATGACATGCAAATTAACTCAATCTACTATCTAATGATGCAGTGTACACAGTCATGCAAAAACTTAGAAAGGGGTCACATGATTCACATCAAGAATTAAATGTTATGGTCTGTCATGACGGAAAGAGCCAAGTGACTACATTCACTGCTAGCTGCTAAATGTATGTGTTGTAAAGGAGAGAGAACAACTAAGAACTTGAAAGTGTAATTCATTAGAAGTGAATTGCAATGAAGTCTGCTAAAGAATATTTATGTTCAAAAAATCTTCACTTGAAAAAATATCTTGTTGTTGAGAAAAAGAAGTTAGGGTTTTTTTCTGTATTATATATAGTTCATAATCACACAATGTATCTAAGCACTTCATCTATTCAGTATTTCAGGTCTGAAACGACCATAAAGATATTTTTATCTATGTTCTACAATATAATGTAAGTTAAATCTAAAATATTTTACTATTCTTTCTGTATATAATGTATGTATTATACATAATATATATATTCTTTCTATTATAATTTGACAATGTTAAAATTGCTCTTGACAAAGTCAACACCCTGAAAACTGGCACTGAAAATGAAAGGATTTTACTAGTATTTGCTGATTTCAAGTCCATACACATAACAGATTCTTGTTACCTTTTCCTACAATACTTAGTCATGACCTGCTATACAATCCACCAATTAAGTTGAAATTATGTTGAGCTTTTATATTTTATTTTATATATAATATAATGATTTGGTTAATTACTGTTGCTTTTTGCAGAAGCAACTTTATGTATATCTTTGATTGAAATAAATATGAGAAATGGATAGTTTTAAAAGAACATTTTAACATTATTATTCAATGTACATTAAATTTGAGCTGTTTATAATCAATATTAAATTCCACATGTAACTGGAAATGTGACTTTAAGAGACTAGGTTGATAAGCAAAAGGAGTAAAGGGCTATCTGTGGTTATATAAAAATTTTAAAATGCAAGCTTCTAGTGAAAAAACAGCGAAACTGAACTAGCTCTTTCAATAGCATCTCACAATTTAGTAAACACCACATTGGAAGTAACTTAATTTTTCTTGTCAAATATCTCACAACACTAATTACATAATTACATCCCTAAGAAGATGCCTTACATCCTAGCTTGCAAAATTTTTCTACTTATGTAGCTCATTTACAGTATTAAGATACAAAAATTGTTATTATTATTAACAAAATTTTAAGGTTAAAAAGTGACTGCTTACTATCTCAAGTAATCTTTCAGCTTTTTAGCATTACTTATTGAAAACTACCTGTATTCTTGAGCCTGTCTAAAAATTCAGGGGTACATTATGGGTTAACCTTGACTCAGAAACAGCTGTAAACTTACTGCATGTAGCATTTAGATACAAGCTCTTTACCTTTACATGTATTCCAGGTTTCACTACCTTTTCATAGTTTTCTTAATAATGTGATAATATTAAAACTATTCTGGAAAACAGTATAAAAGCTAAGTTTTCCTTTGTAATTTTACATTGTAATGGAAAACATTTAATTGTCCTTATTTTTCAGGACCAGATATGCCTTTGCCTGATTCATGAATGTTTAACAATTTCTCACTTGGATATATATTCATTTTATCAACACTTTTTATTATGAATAATAAATATTCTTTATTATACGTTAGCTCTTATGAAATAGCTAAACTATCTGCTTGAATTTTTCTGCAACCTAAAATGTTATTTTTTTATCCTGTGGACCACTTTACTTCTAGAAGGAATGATATTAATAATAAAAATAAAATATTTTTTTAAATCCTTCCTTTATAGGACAGGTAGCTATAGAGTAGGCAGTCTGTTACATAATCAGAATAATTAAATTATAGTTACCATCTATAAATCATTATATGGAATTGCATATGTTCTGTCTTTGCCAGAATAAAAATATTAATGTAAATTTATGAAACCTGTCTTGTGAAGGGAGTAAAATTAAGATTCTAAGGAATGGACAACCAAAGCTGACACACAGAGTTGCTATAACCTTTGAAACTATGCCTTTAAAGTATCCCAGTGATGACCACTTTAAACAAAAATGTGAAAAATATTGTATCTCTCTAATTTATTAGATTCAAGTATTACACTTAAGTAGCTAGACTGGTTTACAGGAGTCATATGACATAAAAGAAAAAGACATTAATTGCAAAATCAAATGGTTATCTCCTTCAACTGGAAATTAGCATCTACCATAATTGCACATCACTGAATAATGTAGAAATTCTTTGGTTTTAGTTCAAGTAGTCCCATGGAATGTTTAGGCATTATTATAAGTGAGTAGATATATTTTATTATACTTATTACAATGGTGATTCCAGTGGCAGGAAAGACATAATCAGTTACAGCACATCTGTTTCTCCAAAAGGCTTCTATTTTTATTCTTTTCAATAATACGAGAAGCAAAGGTCTGTTTTGGGGGGTGTTTTGTTTCTTTCCTTTAACAGCCTAGTTAGGCATGGGAAGGGTCTGTATGTGTGTATCCTTGTATACATATAATTGCAGGTATTAGTGCAACTCATTTTAGTCTCAATCCTTTGACAAAGACAGAAAGCAGACACATAGCAACGCCCCTCCAGAGATACTCTAAGAATGTCTATGTTTATGCCAACCCTTCAAGAATTATTTTATTTCAATAATTTACTCAACATATGTTATGTTTAAAAGGTGGAAAAGCATTAAAATAAGTACATTAAATATGCATTGAAGCATCAAAGTATTTTGATCATAATTCACTCCTTATGCTTTGCTGACTCAGCATTTTCTAAGTAGGTTAAAGTAGACAGAATATGCAGAATGAAAGACCACTTGCTTCTCATACCTTCATTAAATAGAATGATGTTCCAGCAATACCTCATGAAATAAAACCTTTGCTCATGCACCAAGAGAAACAGCCATACAAGTCTAATTATTTGTACCTTATGGAAATCTCTCAATGGCACTCTCATCACAGGGAACCTAAAGCTGTGTGCGAGTATTAGAGTAAAACCATGTATTTCTCAGTAAGTAGTTTTCTTCAATAATACCATGTTTATCATAAATCTACATTATTAAAATAATTCAGTTCATTCTCCACTATGAAATAGAAGGCCTTTTGTTACTTAAATAAATGTGTTGCTTTATAGCACAGAAATATTTCTCTAAAGATGTTTTCTAATGTTCCAGTTTCTGTAGGTTTTATGACTTAAGCCCCAACCGCCTGTAATGCAGATGAGAACAAAGAAAAACCATGTATTTCACACCACTAGTACTTGCTCTTTTCTGTAGATTCAGAAATGTCACCTATTACGAAGACTTGTATTCTACACAGTTCTGATGTCAAACATCAAGAAATACACATACTTTTTCTATAGCTTAGGAATTTTACAAAATTCTAGGAGTTTTCTGCACTTTATTTTTCAATATAGGTAAATCTATATTATAACTATCAAAATTAAAAAGTTGTAAAACTTTTGCTTATTAATACTCCAGGTTTGAGATGAAAAGAACAAAGTCTTCACTTTATCCATTAATATGAATGAGAGAATACGTAGTGGGAAGATGTTTGCTAAGGCTAGATTTGTCCCATTTTTCAATTTTATTAAATAAAAGGTACATAAATTCATATATTTAATAAACATAAGTCAAAGGTTTTATATATTAATAAGACTGTCTTCTAAATCTCATCCTATAGACAGATCAAAATCATCCGACTCTGTAAGACTGACTGAGAAAATCCAGACTAAGGTTTCTTCTACCAGGACTACCTTACTACTGTCCCATTATTCCCTCTGCAGCTCTGTTTTTCATAGAAATGTCCTGTACATATAAATTTCATCTAAAAGTACTGTGCAACTCATTACTGCATGTACAGTCTAAGCAAATCCTCAAATGCTGAAATTATTGTACAGGTGTGCTCATTTGGGCTGGGGTAAAATTAATTTTCTTCACAGTGGCTGGTACGGGGCTGTGATTTTAGTTTGAACGCAGTGATGATAAAAGAGATGTTTTTGTTATTGCTGAGCAGTGCTTACATAGAGTCAAGGCTTTTTCAGCTTTTTGTACTGCTAGGCTGACAAGGAAGTTGGGGATGGATGGGAGACTGGGAGGAAACACAGATGGGACAGGTGACCCAAACTGACCAAATAGATATTCCGTACAATATGACATCATGCTCAGTATATAAATTGAGCGGGAGAAGTATTAAGTATGTCCTATTACTGTAAGACTTTTGTCCCCTGTTATAACATGCTGCTCCACACCTCCAATCTATGCAAAATGTAGGTAAGTGTATTGGCAGCATAATCTAAAGTCTTGCTTGAAGTGAGCATATGCCATCAGACTCCAGTGAAAATTCCTGTGGTGGAAAATACAAAACTGTGACTTACAATTACTACAATTTCATGGGAGGAGTCACTGCACTTATGCAAGCTATGAATAGGTCTTACTTTTACTGTCCAATCCACGAGAATTGGGATGAATTAAAGAAAATTGATGCAGTGACACATTCATCCCAGTGAAGAACATTGCCTGCTGTTCTATGTGAAGACTGTGTGCGTCTTGACAGGTATCATTTAGCAGCATGTAATTTATGTGCTTGAAGTATGCAGTATGCAGAAGTATACAATATGTCCATGCATACATGACATTTTAATTTATCCCGTATTCTATTCTCATAAATGTGACTCTTTTTATGAAATCTATTTTTTGTTCAGTATCTCTTGTGGAATCATTCTGACTGGATTTCCCATTTATTTCAGCTTTGTCATAATTTTAAACAAAAGAAGTCCTCCAATGCAAAACAAACAAAATGCTATGTTTTGTCATCTAATCTTTATTTGTGTGGTGAAAAGTTTCTGTTAAAACAGTACTGATGTAATCTGCATGCATTAACGCTCTTCACAAGTCTGATATGCAGAGTATAATTAGAATGCAATTAATGGTTGTTACTAGAAGATGAAAATACTTAGTTCACTATTATTGTTGAATCTGATATCAAAAATGGTAATGGCACACAACTAATCAAAAAATAAAAACATGTAAATAGCAGGACTTGCCTCGAATAAATAATTTGGAGGTTTCTCTTTGTATCTACCAAATAAATGCTTAATAAAATAAATTATTTCCTTAGTAGAGAAAGATTCTTTAGGGAAATATGAAGAATAAATATTTACTTAAAATATAAGCTGAAACATGATATGGATGCCCATATTGATCTTATGCAACCAGTTCAATAGTTGTATGAGAAAATAATGTACACAACATACCTAATTTATTTTTACAGATAAACATTGACACTCAGATTGGAAAACAGTTAATGACATAGATAATAAGTGAAAGATAAACACTTTAACTTGCAAAAAGGCACTGCTTCTTTAGTAGCCTTACTTGCAGTGAAGAAGCATAGAGTGAGAGAGATTTCAATTTAATTTACCATGGCATGAAGCAGAATAAATCTACTAAAGTCAGCATGGAATACTACTGTAAAACAACATCAAGTCAAGTGAGGACAGTAAAACTAAGGCTGTGGAAGAAAAGCACTCAACAAAGGGATTAAATAGAACTCATCCTTATATTTTTTTAAGTACATAATACATTTTTGTAATTACATACATGAAAGTTGAGACAATTTTGAGCACTTTTCATCTGCTTAGTGTACTATTTTTTAAGCTTTAGTCTTCTTCATTTTATATTGTTTTAGCTCTGCCTATAATTTTTTGGAAAAAAAATCCAAGATTTTCAGTTCCTTCAATGTTCTAGTTTTTGAACATTATTTTACTATTAAAACATATTTAAATTTCAAACATTTATAATTTTCATTTTCTTTTTACAGATGTAAATGTTGCTTTGTCTTTCACTGCATTGATTGCTTCTTTGAAAAGAGTAGGAAACGAATTTATTAAATAGACACAGAAGGTGCGAGTGCTTCGATGAAATGAGAAAGAAGGTGGAATTCTTCTGATGCAGGAAAAAACTTCTCTACATTACTCTATATGGTAAGTAGAAGAAGCTTATGTCTCCAGCAATGCCTTTGAAAATAAGGGTGAGTATGGTCAAGCAGCACAGGCCTGCTCTCCAACGACTGCAGATAATGGCACCATGAAATGCATCCATAGGTACATCACAGTAACATTTTTTATCATTTACATGGGGTAGCAAGATGAAAAATTCCTTATTCTTGCTATCCTTCTTATCCATGTGAGAACTAGAGACGTTGTGTCCCTTAAAAAAATAAGGAAGCTATTAACAGCCTCCTGAGAATTTATAGTATTCATTATTAAAACCTGAATCTTAACACCTTAAAATATACTTCATAAGAAAAGAGGCTGAAGGGTATTTTGGATATCTTTCTTCCAGATTTGGGAAAAAATCTGAAACAGTGCTGCAGTAAAACAGCTCTAGGATAATGAGAAGTTGGAGAGAGATAGATGAAGAAAGTATACCTTTCAGAGATTGGAAGCAGAAGCTTCTTGTCAGGGGAAGCAACCTAAAGGAGCAACAAGGTCATTAGTATAGTACCAAAACAGTATTAAAGATAGAGTCTGTTCAGCTTAGATCTCATGACTTGAAAAAAGGACTCTTCAAAGTAGTGAGAAAGTCTTCCAATGATGGAAAATGGATGATATCACAAGAAGAGACTGGTAACATCCAACTCAGAAAGAACAAGAACTGAGCATATAAAAGAACATATTTTGATGGAAAGAATATGATATATGGGCATTTCCTGTAAGTTTTCACACAGAGTTAGAAAAATAGCCTAAAATATTTTCTCTGCAAAAAATATTTTAATTCAAATTTCTTTTGTATGAATAGGTCTCCTGATTATTTTCCTGTTAACCTAGGAGATGGAAAAGAAATTCCTTAAATTTATCCTAATCTGTTTGAACTCTCTCATATAGTTCTGCCTTAGAAAATCAGAAAAGAAAGAAAAACTTCTGTTTGTTAACTCATTTCTCTTTTTTATTTTAGTAGTGTCTGGTGCTGGCTGCACCAGCTTCATTTTCGCCACACTGCTCTGACAGACTGTAGCTGAAAAGTAATTTATTTTCAAGTTAATCAATAGGAAAGAAAGAGTGAAGAAAAATATATCCTTATTTAAAAAATTTCTGTAGAGTGCAGGTCTGGGCACATTGCACAGTTGGACATCTCAGACACTGACATCAATTTCATCTTGTTGAGAGCTTTGCAATTTTATTTTCAGTTAACAAATAAACATGAGCAAAAGAAGCACACCTACACTCTTTGAAATGTCCTATATGACAGGACTAACTTCACTGAAACCCACTAAATCACGCATCGAGTCACTACACTTCAAAAAGATACTGGGCCAAACAAAACCCAACAGCTAGATTTCCTAGCTCTTTCATCTATTTGTTATGAGTCTTGAGATACCTCCCAGTAGTCTGATACAATAGCTTAATAGTCTGCAGTAAAACTAGTCTCTGAAATCACTTGCCACATTTACTGGAGATGGTCCTGGTCCTTGATAATGTGAATGTCCTCTGTCCCATAAAGCTAACTTTATCAATAGATTCACTTCTAGTTCAGTGATGCTGTGCTAAATTGGTTTGAAAAAACATAAAAATAATCTTTACCATTCAAGAACAGTCTGAGGACTAGAGTTTTGATAACTATTAGTCTAAAAAAGCTGTGTCACATGATTGAAAGACAACACTGAATAAACTGCAGGTTATGCCCTTTCTTTCTACCAGGAATATGCAGTAGACAAAATTATCCAGCCAAGAAAAGAGAGGAATAATCTTTTCCTTCAATCTCCTGGATGCATTCTTTTGTGTATAGCCCAGGGTTGGTCCCGAGGTCTCTTCCTGCAGAGCAGCTCCCAACCAGACAGGCTCTAGCCTATGTCCTCGCACAGTGCTTCCTGCACAGGGACAGCACTTGGTGGTTCTCCTTGAAGAATTTCATTAGGTTTTCTCTGACATTTCTACGTCCCTGTGGATAGCATCACTGCCTTCAGGACAGTGATGCTTCAATTTGTTTTAATCTGCAAACTTGGTGAACTTGCCCTCTGTAACCTCCTCTAGGCCATTGATGAAGACACTGAAAGGGAAAGGTCCCAGTGTAGACCCCTGTAGTACGCTACTTGTCAAAGACATTGCATATGACCCATTAACCACTAGCCTCTGGGCCCAATTATCCACCCAATTTTTTACTCACCTAGTTTTCTAGTCCTCCAGACTGCAACAGCTCTGCTAAAGACAACATAAATCTCAGAAGGCAATGGTCACACATGATTTACCCTTAGTAAATCCATGCTGACTGTTCTCAGTCAGTTTTCTCTTCTACATGTGCCCTGAAAAGACTTCCAAGAGGACTTGCTCCGTGATTTTCCCAAGAGCTGAAGTGAGGCTGACAGCTTACAGATCCCCAGATCATTCTTTTGGTCTTTTTTTTAATGTGTGGGCAACATTTGCCTTCCTCAATACATTAAAGAGATCCCAGATCTCCACAGCCTCTCAAAGATTATAGATAACAATCTGGCCAGCACACTAGTTAGTTCTCTCAGCAGCCGTGCATACAGATTTACCTACCCTAAGTTGCCTATGGAAGCTAAGCATGGACTAGAAATAAAACAGCAATTGAACAGCAGCAGATTGAATGGATAGAAGAGCAACAGAACATTAATACTACACAGAATTATATTATCAAGCCCATTAGAATTGCATGGCATATAATTGAATAATTTTCACATTTGTCAGAAGAATCCTAGAAAAACTCAATGGGAAAATTATAGCAACATGAGTCACACTTCTATTTCACAATAACAAATCAGGTAAGAAGGTATGTTTGACATTTGCTGCCTTCTAATTTCAGAACAAACTGCCAGAGGCATAAAAAAAACTGAACTAAAAATTAAACTTTCCTTCAGTCACAGGGGTATTACCCAATTAAACTACTCACTGGTATAGAAATAATCCTATGTGCTTGAAAAAGCAAATGTTCTTAGACAGTAGTAACATATGGCTTATCCAAATACTACCAAAAGGCGTGAAAGAGATCATAGAATCATAGAATGTCTTGAGTTGGAAGTAAGCTGAAAAGATCATCTAGTTCCAACACTCCTGCCATGGGCAGGGACACCTTTCACTAGGCCAGGTTGCCCAATGACCCATCCAAACTGGCCTTGAACAATTCCAGGAATGGGGCATCCACAACAGCTCTGGGCAATCTCTTGCGGTGCCTCAACACCTTCACAGTGAAGAGTTTCTTCTTAATATCTAACCTAAACCTACTCTCTTTTGGTTTGACATGTCCTGTCACTACATGCCCTTGTCTAAGGTCCTTTTCCATGATCTTCCTAGGCACAGAGGTGAGGCTGACAAGTTGGTAGTTCCTTTCTGCCCTTTTTAAAGATGAATACAAAGTTTCCTTTTTTCCAGTCACCTGGGACTTCACCTGGCTGCCACGCCTTTTCAGGTATCATGGACACTGGCTTGGCAACTACATCAACCAATTCCCTCAGGACTCCGAGATGCATCTCATCAGGTTCCATCCACTTGAGAAATGTAGGAAGAGAGGTTGTCATTGAAGACTGAGGGAAAAAAATTGGGTAACTCAGCCATGTGATTTTAGATATCACAATATATGTAACACTAACTGTTAAAGGGGTTTTTTTAATCTCTTTTTCTTTTTTCCTTTTTCCTTTTCTTTAACTATAGAAAGAAACCACAGGACAATTACCGAACCATGATCATGCTGAATAATCATCATAGGTTAACTGACTGCTGAATGACATACCTTTTAAAGAAGAGAGAGAAAAGCGCGCACTACTAAACTAAGCTACTTCCTTTCCAAGTCTTTTGCTAGTACGTGACTGTATCTGCTTTCTTGCTAAGACAAAGCTGCAGAGAACATACCCAAAGTTTTAGTCCTGACATGATAGCGTTCATAATTTTTCGCTGACTCTTGTAAATACAAAGTACCAGCAGTGCTTCAGCAAATTTACATTGGAGTTACACTTAGTCAGCTTAGAATTTGGCTCCAGACCTGCATTACTGACTTAGATCTCATTAGATCAATGAATCAATAAGCTTGATGGGGTCATCTAAGTGGTCATCTTTTCTGACGGAAAAACTTATCTAGCTGGAAGGTAGAAGAGCAGTAGTCCCTACCTCAGAGATACAAATGAAGGAGACGCTCCAAGACAGTGCACAGCTTGGAGATAAGACACTTAGCTGGGTACAGAACTAGATCACAGAGTGACATCATCATGTAAGTCTTATCAGCCATGTGGCCACATTTCATTTCTTTACACAGGCAAGGATTTATCCAGCAGATTATTTTTCTGTGTAGCTTCACCATCAATCATGTGATTTAACAGCAGTTACATTGGACCTACATTTCCAGCATCACACAAACCACTGTAATCACTACATGTGAATAGTGCCTTAAAACATATGTTCAGTGTATCACAGCTTCTTTGTGCTGGACTAAGCAAAGCTGTTGCAAAGGTTTAGTACTCTATGCAGCTTCCTTCATTTTAAAAAAATAAAAATCTTGGGACCAATTTTTCAGAGGAAAACATCACACCTCTTGTCATAGGCATAAAAGAATTCGTAAGCATGCTAAGAAATTATGCACCACATGCATTCTCTGAGTGTTACATCTAGAAGTTCCCCTGTGGCTTTCTGGTCCTCTGCCAAACCTTCTCTCATTTCAGGGATGTCTAATACAGTGCAATAGGCAATGTTCTAAGCTTTGGGACTATGGAGTATATGTTTGATACACCATACTACCCCAAGAGGAATTAATTCAATTTGCCTTCATTTGATTCTAATCACACATTCATCTGTTAGTTGCGGCACTGAATACCTGCAGCTCACAGTTTTAATTAACAGCACTGTTATAGCTGCAACTGGGGGAATATCAAAAGTGCATTCACAATTCAGTTGAACTTTATACCCTTTTTTAATTTTATGGAGTACACTATTCCTCTCGATTTTTATAGTACAAGAATGGGATTCTATGTTTGCACCTTTACCTACAACAGATATATAACATATACCGAATAAGAATATAGCTTACGAAGTTTAACAAGGGCAAGTGCCAGATTCTGCACCTGGGATGGGGCAACACTGGTTGTATGTACAGACTGGGGAATGAAATGCTGGAAAGCAGTGCCACGGAAAGGGTCATGGGGGTCCTGGTTGACAGCAAGTTGAATATGAGTCAGCAGTGCCCTGGCAGCCAGGAGGGTCAACAGTGTCCTGGGGAGCATCAGGCAAAGCATCACCAGACAGTTAAGGGAGGTGATTGTCTCACTCTGCTCTACAGTGGTGTGGCCTCACCTTGAATATTGTGTGCAGTTTTGGGGGCCATGATATAAGAAAGATATTAAGCTCTTAGAAAGTGTTCAAAGGAGGGCAACAAAGGGAAGAGCCTTGAGGGGAAGCTGTATGAGGAGCAGTTGAGGTCACTTGGTTTGTTCAGCTTGGAGAAGAGGAGATGGATCTACTGCTCTGCTGATCTCTTCACTCTCATGACCAGCGACAGGACTCAAGAAAATGGCAGGAAAATGGGTTGGAGGAGGTTTAAGTTAGATATCAGGAAAAGGTTTTTCATCCAGAGGGTGGTTGAGCACTGAAACAGGCTCCCCAGAGCAGTAGTCACAGCACCAAGCCTGACAGAGTTCAAGAAGTGTTTGAACAAGGTTCTCGGGCACATGATATGATTCTTGGGGTGTCCTGCGCAGGCCCAGGAGTTGGACTTGATGATCCTGATGGGTCCCTTCCAACTCAGCATATTCTATGTTTCTATGAACTTTAGCAAAACAAGATACACAAAGTAAACCTGAAGTTTTAGATATGCCACAATACAAACTTAGTTGTAAAATTAAGTTGAATATGACACAAAAAAATAACTTCAATCATTCCGGAAACTTCTGTGTTTCCTCAGAAGTCTACCGCTTCTGAACTAATCCTTATTCTTCCTTTTAAGTCTGTCCTTCAACTACTCTCCTCAAATCCTATAGCAAAGAATATCTCTGGAAAAAGTCAGAGCAAACGACAGGAGCTCAGAAGAACATTCTCTTACAAAGGAGGAAAAGAACAAATTGTTCCACTTCTATTCTACCCAGAAAATGAATGTTCCTTTGTTACATAACTGAAATAATAATCTCAGTCATGAAATATAATGTGCATTCATAATAAAAAACTTATTCTTGAAAATGTGAAGTTTTTATTTGCAATGTAATCAACTATGGGTGATTACATCTCAGGAACAAATATTACTGCTTGCATATTTTATGTATAACTATCTGTTGCCATGGATTGTGAGTGTTTTTTCAGAATAATTTTTTTGATTAATGAAGAAAAAAGCTTAAAAGTTGTTGCTTTTAAATGGATGATGTAATACTACTCCAGGCAAAATATTCTATTGTGATACTCCAATGAAAACAGTAAGATCGCTTCTGACCTCTGAACAAGCAACCAGTAATGTTTTTTAAGGCAGAAAGATAAGAAAATTACCAAGCAGTCTGGCAAATAAACTAGTGAAAAAAAAATATTAGAGATTGAGGTCAGAAAGTCATTTTTGTGGTATCATAAACACATCTAGTTTCAGTCTTTCAACTGCACTGAGTTATTCAACTACATTTTCCCCCAAGGCAAGAAAGGGCATCCATGAAAATTCCATGTGGATTCTTGGTCAAATGCAACACTGCCAAAAATTTAGTGCCTCTGACTGCAGTTATGGAGCAGTCACATTTGCTGAGGCTTCAGGTTGGCTATCTTAAAATGTAGAGACCCAGGTGTAACTGGCATTTAGTGCAGAGAACTGCACTGCACTTTTGCAGTCCCGTCACAGTTTCCTGGTCATTGAGACTCCCTGGAAGAGAACTAGAGTTTGGAGTTGGGAAGTCCCGATGAAGTAGTTCTGACACCAGGTCCCAGAGGTCTTAAACAGCATTGCACTGAAACATGACTCTTCTAACACAACTGCTGATATTAAAGTATACTACACCTTAATCGACAAAAACCGCTTCTTCATGGTTAACTTGAGTGGTGACCCCTTTAAGAAAATTACTTTTGCAATTTTGTATTGAATGTGGAGGCAGTCCAGTTCCACCAAATGGGCTATGGCTGGAAGAATTTTTGATTTATCCTTACATGGCATATCCAAAATTCCACAGAAAGATTGTATCAGAGAAAGAAATTGCACCAATGCTTAGCACCAACGAAATTTTCCTCTCTAAAGGGGAGAGGGAGGAAAAAACAATCTTTTTGCACCTTTTTCACATACATTTCTTCAAAGGCTTTTTAGGAAGAGAATGAACTCAAAAACATATGCTTCACTACAACTTCATCATCTTAACAGATCAAAATTGTCTAATTTGTGTCTAGTGTATAAACACTGAAGTGTTTAAATATTAAAAGGCATACTTTGCAGTGCTGATTAAAATTCTATATTATCCACAATTAAAGTGCTATTTCAGCTTTTCCATGTTCTGATAAAAATTGTTGTGAAAAAAATTCATTAAAGGAGATATGGTGAATACATCCTAGATATAGTTCTTCATGTTGTTTCATTAGAAAATACTGATCTTCTCTGCTTCTCTCTGTTGCTGTGCTGTCCCTCTCCCTATCAATGAGTTTAAGGTGTCTTAAGACTGATGCAAGCACTGATGGGGCAATGTTAAGAATTCAGAGGACACTAGGAAATGAAAAGATTCATGAAATTATATTCTGCTGCCATAAAGGCATAATTTAGGGAAACAATAGTATTTCTGCTATTTTACATAGCAGAAATTTACATAGTATTTCTGTTGTTTTACATCCTATGAAAAGGGAAGACTAGCTCCCTGTTGTTCTGCTCAACACTACACCTTAATGTGTGAGTCAGCTCTTGGATTTCTCATGCTCTTTCATTGTCTTACACCATTAAAAAAAAAAACAAACGAACAAAAGCAATTTTCTCCTAACATCTTTATCTCAATCTCTTCTATGCAGAAGATAAACACAGTAACAATCAAATTCTACATATTTGAAATAGAATCATAGAATCATAAAATTGTAGAATATGCTGAGTTTGAAGGGAACCATCAGGATCATCAACCCTAACTCCTGGTCCTGCACAGAACCACCCCAAGAATTATACCATCTGTCTGAGAGCATTGTTCAAACACTTCTTGAGCTCCGGTAGTCTTAGTGCTGTGAGCATTTCCCTGTGGAGCCTGTTTCAGTGCTCAACCACACCCTGAGTGAAAAACGTTTTCCTGATACCTAACCTAAACCTCCCCCAACTCAGCTTCATGCCATTAGTGGTCACAAGAGTGAAGAGATCAGTGCTTGCCCCTCTGCTTTACCTCACAAGGATTTTGTAGACTGCAATGAAGTCTCCCCTCAGTCTCCTCCAGGCTGAACAGACCAAGTGACCTCAGCTGCTCCTCATAAAGCAACCCCTCCAGACCCTTTGGTTTGTGTTAAACCTATTGCCTGTGATATAGTCATGTTTTAAAAAATGATGCATTTCTACTTTTAATAATTTGGGGTGGATTTGGTTTTACTGTTTTGCTGTATCAATTATATTTTTTTCAGAAAAGTATGAGTGAAAAGGCAAAATCAGTTACCATATTATACACTTAGTACTCTGTAAAGTTTGGGAAGGCAGATTCTATTCATTTAAAGCTTCCTCAGTTAAATGAAAAAAAAAATCAATTCACAAAAGATAGTCCTGTGAACACAAAAGAAACCATCATAAGCTTTTCTTTATCTTCTGACTTAGATTTCGACTAAATAATTCAAAAATCTCTGTATTTGAGGTTTACTTTAAGAGGGATTCTTTTATATAATGTTACCATTTGCTTAATCTGCAGCTTTTAAATATGATCTTACATTTTTCTTGTTTTATATGCAATGAGTCAGAAAGATTATTTTTTTTCTAAAGGTGTCAGTCCAGAATAGTGTTGACCTATCCCTGACTGTTGGAAGTGATCTCACTCATGTGTCTGTGTGCTGAAACAGAAAGACAAGCTCATAGGAAAAGCTGCTTGCTATATGTAAAAATTATATGGCTGCTGTTGAGCATCAAAATCTTGTAAAACAACATGAATCCAAAAATTACGTTAAAATGATCTGTGGGCGCCTCTGTCAACCTGTAGTTGCCACCATGGTTCCTAGTACTCATGCTTTTGGCAAAGCATACATCTCTTCTGAAGCCTTCAGGCGTCTCTGTTTCTTTATCCTCATGCTCATGTAGGTGGTAGAAATGGTTTATAATAGGAAGGATTTATCTATAGGAGAAGGTATTTCAGAAACTTAGCTGGATGGGACAGAAATCATGAGAATCTACTGGCACTTAAAACCTGGCAGGAAAAACAAGAAGAGAACAGCAGTGCCGGAGGAAGACTAGGAGGTTACTGTCAGACAACGGATTATTATATTAATTATTGCGTTGAAACAATTCAAATGTCTGTGCTGGGGGGGAAGGAAAAATAGAATCTCATGGAGGTAATGCCTTATCCTACATGCCAGACCCTGCAAGACTCCTGGGGTAGCCCTGGAGCAGCTGTCAGTCAGTCATTGGACAATAGGAACATGCTTTTATCCCTGCCCCTTGGAGTCTGCTCCAGCCCTGGAGTGCTTCAACACACTACACCCCCTGGAACCCCTAACCCAGCCTTAGATTGGCTGGCACACTGAGAGCACCACCCCTCACCCTGCTCTGGAGTCTGAGTGGTTAGTGGGTTTGAAGTCCTGCCTGGGGTGGGTGGCCATAGGGGGCCAGAGCACATAAATTCAACAGAACATGGTCCCCACCGTTGCTCAAGAGCTACCACCTGGCCAAGTGAAGCTGGACTTGCAATGGAGTCTCCAGTGGTAGCTATTTTTCTCTTATTCTTCCGTCTTTCTTTACTCCTTCTTCCCTTAATCTTTTTTCTTAATATTTTGTGTAATTTGGGGCTGAATGGGTTAGATTTTGTTAAGTTCTGTGGGTTAGCATGTGCTAAGTTGATGCTTTGTGGAATGCTTTGGTTTGGCTACAAATTAGCCTTTAACTTTTATCAAGTGATATGAAACGGCTTTGATATCTTCATATTGTTGCTTCAAGTGCCTGATGTGAGCTCACTGATGTTATACTGAAGAAACTGTGACTATCATTGATATGATCTTAAACTAAATAGCAGCATCTGACCCCAATATTTTCTGTAGCTGAACAGCAGCTAGATCAATAGATCAAATATTCAAAACAAGTGACTGTTGCTGCTAGAGAAAAAGGTTACAGGTGGCTCACAGGACAATTGAAAAGACCATTGGAGGTGTGAAGCAGCAACTTAAACCTTACTTTTCTACTAATATTTAGTATATTATGTAACATAATAAATATATTTAAAAATAGATCAAGAGAGACAGTAAGATACATAACAGTAACTTAGCAAACTGTGTAACAACTGCAGGTAGCATATTTTCAATTTAACTTCATAGTAGGATAGTAGGAAGTAAGTGAATTCCAGACTGGTTGAAACATCTATTAGCAATAAAAACTATATAGTATTTACTGTAATATATAGGACAAATAATAAAATATTATACATTATTTGATAACACTAAATTAATTACAATAATTTTATATTAATGACAACTGCACACAATACTCAAGGTGAGGCTGCATCAGTGCAGAGCAGAGCGAGACAATCACCTCGCTCGACTGGCTGGTGATGCTTTGCCTGATGCCTCCCAGGACACAGCTGACCCTCCTGGCTGCCAGGGCACTGCTGACTTACATTCAACTTGCCATCGACCAGGACTCCCAGGTCCCTTTCCACAGCACTGTTTTCCAACATCTCGTTCCCCAGTCTGTACACACAACCAGTGTCGCCCCATCCCAGGTGCATAATCGAGCACTTTCCCTTGTTGAACTGGTTAGTGATTGCCCAGTCCTCCGATTTGTTGAGGTGTCTCTGCAGGGCATCGCTGACTTCAAGGGGCTCAACAGCTCCTCCCAGTTTATTATCAGCAGCAAACTCACAGTATAACTTCAAGTCCGGCATCCAGCTTCCAAGTTACTCATGAAGAGCACTGGGCCTAAAATGGAGCCCTGAGGAACGCCACTGGTGACTGACCACCAGGTCTAATATAACCCCATTTACTATAACCCTTTGTGCTTGACCCATGAGCCAGTTGTTCATCCATTGCATGAAGTGTTTTTTTGCTGGACATTTTGTTCAGAAGGATACTGTGAGAGATAATATCAAAAACTTTACTGAAATCCAAAAAGATTACATCTTTCTTCTTTCTACCTATCCACAGAGGTAGCAATCATCCAATTCATGGGAATGGGCATTGAGAGAAGTCAGTATCAGTACAACTGGCAATTTCCCAAGCAGGCAACTATTTTTAGACATCAGACTTCTTTTGAAAGAGGAATGAGATGTTATCTTTTTAGAAAGTGTACTTAATGATCACTTAATGAGACAGTAACTGAAAAGGAAAATTATGTAGTCAATACAAGTTGCAAGTCCTTTCTTAGCATATCTGTAGCAGATTTTTTTACAGAATTTCCATCCCTAGTAGTGATGAAGGTGATATTTTTCACATCTGGTCTATTTAGGGATGACCTTTACTGGTTTTTTTGCCTTTCCTTGAAGTGCACTCGATCTCACCACATGTTCCTTTCACAATGTGCCATTCAACATTATCCTGCAGATGAGAACTATACTTTAAAAGATAATAATGAAGAGTCTTAATGCTAATATATATCTTTATATTTTCATCCGATTTATGATAATCCTTAGCAGGATAATACAGAAAAAACTGGTTCTAGGATACTATACTGAAAGTTCAAGAAATGGGAAAGTTTAACTGAGTCCAAATCATTGTTCCTTCACTTTTCTCCTGGATGACAGGGTTGTCTATGATACACCACAAACTATCTATGAAGTAACATCCATTTTTTGTCTTTATCTGAATTATGATGAAAACAGAGTATTGTCACATTTGGAGTCTGAACCACACTGTGAAAGGAAAGTGGAAGAGATGAATATTCTGTCTATCCAAAATAAGGGAAAAAGTCCAAGAAGCAACAGATGCAGCAATTTTGTCTTTTCGAAGTAGTCGTAATAGGATGGGCAAATGCTTTGCTGAGTTTTCCTACGGAGAACAACTGAAGTAGCAAGATTTCACTGTCAGTGAATTTCCATTTCTCTTATAAGATTGGAATGGTTTAGCTATTCTCTTTAAAACAAAATCAATTCTCCTTATCATACCTAATGAAGTGATGTTATCACAAATAGCTCAGGAAATATTGGGAACATTTACACACATTGATATGAAGGCTGTGATTTTCGAGGAATTCCTTCAGAGATAGAGGTTTCAAGGAAACCTTAGGAAGCTCACTGTCTGAGTTGTTTTGCAAGTTTTTCTGACCTTCATGTGAGCTGTAGAACTACCTAGGTTCTCTAGAACTGCAAAGGATTTATGTCCTGCTCTTTTGACAGAATTGGCAGATTTCACTCCCAAATGTTAAGTACCTCACAATACAGATGAAAGCATGTTATTGAAGATAATACAATTCTTATAGCCTCATTTTCTTAAAACTTCAATAGCTGATTGAATAAATTGAGTGTTTTAGCTCACTGAAATATATTTATTTTAAATCATCAAGGGCATTGTATAAAGGTCAATTTTGGTCTTAAAGGTCACAGACAAGACACGATAAGTGATTATCCTAGAGAGATAAGATGTTATGTTATAAACTTCCATAGGTTTTATAGAAGAAAAAAAAGGAAAAGGAAAGGAAAAGGAAAGGGAAGATAGCAGGAGAATAAAAGGAAAAGGAAAGGAAAAGGAAAAGGAAAGGAAAAGAAAAAGAAAGGGGAAGGAAAAGAAAAGGAAAGGGAAAAGGAAAAGGAAAGGGAAAAAAGGAAAGAAAAGGAAAGGGAAAAGGAAAAGGAAAGGGAAAAAAAGGAAAGGAAATTTCAGGAAAGGAAAGGACATTTCAGGAAAGGAAAGGAAATTTCAGGAAAGGAAAGAAAAAGGAAAAATTAAAAGAAAAACAATAATTTAGGTTTTCCAAAAGTAATCTAGAACCATTTGTAATAATAAAAAATCAGTGCTTCAAACCCCTTAAACAATACTGTACCAGCATGAGTTTTCACTTCATGATTTTGCTGTACTTTGATTTGCTCAGAACAAAGACAGCTTAATATTCCTTAATGTTTTTTCTACTGCACCTTGACATTGCTATTAACTTCCCTATTTGTCTGCTGTGTTTGTAATCAGGGAGGCAGAGTGACTCAAATGAACTCTTTTTTTCTCTCATTTATACTGTTCAAATATTAATTACTTGGTAAGAAAACCACATTTGCTTGTGTTTGGATGATAGAGTTTTCCTCCTTGAAGCTTCATTATCCCTATACATATTAATAGCACTTCTGGTTTTACTCCTTTTTATCACACAGAAGAAATAAAAAGGGGGAATGGTTCACCTCACATTACACTTTGATATCAGCTCTGTTTCTTGCAAAAATCTTTCAGGGGCATCCAGTCACAGCAGCTTGGTCACTACTCTGTTGAAATACTCTAGAAAAGCAATCCAAAGAACTTGGAAATTAGGCACCCCACAGAGTGTTAGTAATTCTTGTGGCCTTATAAATATTGATAATTACAAAACTGCTAAGTAAATGCATCTCTGTTGCAAAACATACCATGGGGAGCACTGAAGGAGATTTTTCCCAATTAAAAAATGAAAAGAAAAGAAAGAAAGAAAAGAATCCTACCGGAATTTCACTGGATAGCTCACTGCTTTCTTCAGGGAAAAAAAATGCAGAAATGTGTCAGGCACAGCCTGGTATTGGACAATAAAGAATATTAAAGACTGAGATTATAGCTATATCTGCCTTTCAAAGTGAAAATGAAAATACAGATTTCCATGAAGAAATTTAGCAGATCCCATCTATAACTGGGAATCAATGACAGGAGTTCTACCAGGTAACATTCTGGTCCCCTGTAATCACATTTCCAGCTTTGATGATGTACCCATGGATGCTCTTGAACTTACATAGTAAAACTAGTACTAGGGCACTGTGGCAGATCAGTAGTGAGAAGACTCTCCATATGATTATGTGGATAATTATGATTAGATTTATTGTTAATACTGTATCTAAATATTTTCAATGAAGTATATAATATAAGCAGGTGTAAAGGGTTTATAATATAAAGCAAGTTTGGCTAGAGGCATACAGGTTTTCAGCCTTTGGCCTTACAGAATGCACAACAAAGCACTTATGAAGCTACTTTAGAATTTTATTTTCATATTTGGCCAGATCTTAGCACTCTTACTCACCCTCCAAAAGCAAGTGTTCCCTGTTTTCGGGCTGGACGTACCCTGCAGGTGTCCCTGCTAGGGACAGGGGATCCACCTGGAAGCTGCCTGCAACCTTGGGAGACCAGTTATCCCAGTTGACCCAGTCTCCTCTGCAAGCAGTAATTTTTGCCTTTTTGCAGGCTGATGTGTACTGAAGTCAGTCAAAATCATCACAGCTCTGCCATCTCTGGAAGGTATTAGTTATGTGAGCACACCACAGTTCCTCCTGCAATTCCCACCTGGTGTTCTTATCTTAGGACAAACCACATTGCCTATCAGAGACAATTGTAAGGGAGAGGGTGTGTGGGGAGGGAGGATGTACTACAAAGACCTGATGATCTTTTGTCCTTATCACAGGCACTATCAGCCCCCTGAGGCCAGCAGTGCTGGGGCTCCCCTGTGTCCATCAGGATAGGACCTGCAGTCAGGACCCATCCCTCCACCCTCAACAGGGGAGTCAGGAGGCACAGAGATAAGTCAAACCCCAGACACTGGGCACCTCCATGGGGATGGGGACAAACTGAGGCCAGACTGGAACACAGGCCTGTGAGTGGGCAGAGCAGGGCTGGGATCACCACGGGGCTGCCCTGGGCTTTGGGATGGGTCGGTGGGAGCTCCAGAGGAGGTCCAACAAGGACAGTCTAGGCTAGTGGTGTTTTCAGGGCCATGATAGGAGGTAGCTGAATCAGACTACTTGGATTTTCAGAACAACTGAAATTCCATACTTGCTGTTGTACCAGGTGCCAAAGCTCAGATTCTGGTAAGGTAGGGCTGCCAGGGTGGCCCCTGTGTGGAGCATCCAGGGCTGCCCCACCTGGACCCCGCCTGTTCCAGCGGCTCCAGCGGCCCCAGCACAGGGCAGGGCTGAGCCCCTCAGCCACGGGCAGGTGGGAGAGAGCCCCGGGGAAAGCCTGGGCAAGGGAGGGCAAAATGCTGCCAGGGATGAGGGAGGGGAACTGGGTAAGAAACAGTCCTCAGAGCCCTGAGAGCAGAGAGGGAGGAGGGCAGGAGGGGAGGAGAGACCCGGTCAGAGATGGTCCTTGAGAGAAACTGTTGCTTTTGCAAAGGTGTTAATCATTTAATTGTCTGTAACCACCTAATCTAGTCCATGAATCTTCTCAAATGACTAACAAAGAAGTTCTAGGCATGCATAAGATTTCTGAAATTTCTTCAAGATACCATCAAACAACTTTTTAAAAGGTGTTTATACTCATGTAGAAGATATGAACCCTGGGTGAACTCTAGAAGTTCATCTATCCTTAAAGTAAAATTATAATCAGGGTCTTGTGACAACTAAATGCATTGCTGACACTAGAAAATAAAAGTAAATTAATGTAGAGTAACATTTTATTTCACTCACGAAATAAAGGACTTGCAGAATGGCATTTCAAATGCATGAGTGATTCAATTTAAGCAATTTAAAAATATATAAATGTAAAACTCCTTCTACTACTAACATAGTAGTACTAACATATCTTACTTGTTCTAAAATATAGAATTTTTTTTAAGTATAGCCTAATTCAAAATCCTTTTCTATGAAAAAATAACCTGTACAAAAAATTGAAACGAGTATTCAAAGGCCTTGAAACATAGCAGCTTAACCCATTTCAAAGCCAGTGGTATGCTTTCCTTGGAGAAGTGCACTTTCATTTCATACCTTTCTAAATGAATCACAGCTCTACACTACCCATTAGTTCAAATGTAACTTCCATGAGATTTATAAAAAATTACTTCACTAAAAACCTTTATTGCAACACCAGCTAAGCTACATTTTTCTAGAGGGAGAATGATCTCAGCAATGTTGAATTAAAATTACTAAGGAGTTTGATATATTTCACTATGACTAGACGCTGAGTCTCTAAACAAATATTACACAACTGTCTTCTAGAAATTATCAGAGGGAATAAAACCTAAAAAAGCATGGTGTGATAATGCATTTCTTTCCATTCCATAACATGATTTCTTTGTTAACTTTGATTCTACTAGCAAGCTGGAATTCACAACAATAAAGGTATTTTGGTGGCTAACATTCAGTGATAATAACTACAATTTTTAGCACTGAGTTCCCTCATCTGTTCCCCACTCAGCATCTCAATTTTCATAGAATAATTAAAGTTGGAAAAAACTCCAAGATCATCCAGTCCAACATTCAGCTGAATACCACCATGCCCACTAAACAAAATTTCAAGGTACCACATCTACTTGGTTTTCGGATGCTTTCAGAGATGGTGATCCACTACTTCCCTGGGCAGCCCATTCCAATATTGAATCACAGTTTCAGTGAAGAAATTTTTCCTAATATTGAAACTGAATCTCCCCTGGCACAACTTGAGGCCATTACTCCTTGTCCTATCTCTAGTTGCCTAGGAGAAGAGGTCATCCCCTCCTTGCCTTAGCTTTCTTTCACATAGTTCTTGAGAGTGATAATATCTCCCCTGAACCACCTTTTTTCCAGACTGAACTACCCCAAGTCCCTCAGCTGCTCCTCATAAGACTTGTACTCCAGACCCTTCACCAGCTCCATTGCCCTTCTCTGGACATGCTCCAGCTTGTTAATGCCTTTCTTGCAGTGAGGGGTCCAGAACTGAATGCAAGACTCAAGGTGTGGCCTCATCATTGCCAAGTACAGGGGGAAGATCACTGCCCTGGTCCTGCTGGCCACACTATTGCTCATACAGGAAAGGATGCCACTGCCCTTCTTGTTCACCTGGGCATACTGCTGGCTCATGTTCAGCTGGTTGTTGACCAACACCCACAAGTCCTTTTCTGCTGGGTACCTTTCCAGTCACTCTGCCTCAGCCTGCAGCGTTGTATGGTGTTGTTGTGACCGAAGTGCAGGACCCAGCATTTTGCCTTATTAAGCCTCAGCCCGCTGGTCCAGCCTTTCCAGATCCCTCTGAAGAGCCTTCCTAGCCTCCAACAGATCAACACTCCCACCCAAGTTGGTGTTGTCTGTGAACTTACTGAGAGTGCATTTGATCCCCTCATCCAAACCATCAATGAAGATATTAAACAGGACTGGCCCCCATACTGAGCCCTGAAGAACACCACTGGTGACCGGCCACCAGTTGGATTTAACTCCATTCATCACCACTCTCTCATCCTGGTTGTCCAGCCAGTTTTTACCTAGCAAACAGTTCACTTGTCTAATTCATAAGCAACCAGTTCTCCAGGAGAATTCTGTGAGATACATTGTGAAAGGCTTTACTGAATTCTAGTCTACTGAAGTTGTTAAGGATTTGAGGGGGGATTTGGGTAGGGAGCTACTATATTACTATGCTTGGTTTCAGAGACCAAGAAAATTTTTTAGATGTTTGAGAAAAACTATGATGTTCATTGTAAGTCTTAACATGATGAACTTTTTCTCCTTTACTTTACCTGAAACATTTGATTCTACATAGCTCACAAATTCCTCCAGCCCTTATTAGATAATTACAGTCAAAGTTCATAGAAAACTGATTCTACAGCTATAAAGAAGATTTAGACTAAGTACCCAGGTAATTTATTATTCTTTCACAAGTACACTGATATATCTGATCAAATCTGAGTCATCTCAGTTATATACAATTTATTATATTATTATTATATTTATTATAATAATTGTTACTATTCCTTAATATTTTTCTTTATTTTCCCATTTTTTCTATAAAAAGAAAATAAAAAATATTATCTGTTCTTGGGAGACACAAGCCTTGAGATAAGGAGAAACATTTCCCTAATTCTATAATACTTTTAATCCTCTTGTGCTTCCACTGAAACCCAACATAAACCTTTCCAGTGTAAATCTAGCTTTTAAATTGGATCGACCACTGCATATTCATGTACAAGACAATAACAATTCTATTGTTATTTGCATTGTATTGTACTCTGAATACAGAGTAACTGAATTGCAAGACTTGTCAGCATTTGACAATAAGATGCTCACAAAGGTATCCTGAACTATTGCTTCATTTTCAGGTAGATCACTGTCATAAAAGTTTTTCATAATTACATAAAACACAATGGCTGAAATCACTGATACTTACATGGATAAAGGAACAAGATGATGTTCATTTAATCATTTCTATATAAGCGGGTAGGAGGGAGAATAATTATTTACATGGAAATGGAAAACACAGCAATAAGGAGGTTCTTCCACAGATCTTTCATAGTGAAACTAGCTTAATAACACTCATGACCATCACTATAATTTTTTATTTCCTTCTACTCGTATAAAGGGTTATCCATTTCAGGTCCTGTCCTCTAATCATGTAAAATATACATCTTTCTAAAATTCAGAACAAAACCTACACACATAACAAAATTATCAACGTGAAGCAGTGATTCATAGCAGCAAAACATCTTATATAATTACAGTAGTTTCTAGACAACAACAAAAATTTTTCATGCATTATGACAGCTATATAGGACTTAGACAAGAAGAAAAATACTCAGGACTGCGTAGGGTAAAATAAAAGAGCACACAAATAGAACAAATAAACATACTATGAATAGTTATTATGATGGGATATTTGCTTTATAATACCAGAGAAAGCCTCCACATATGCCAGGAACATGCTGCATTGGTATAATTGAAACTTATGGCAGAAATTTTAACATTGCCTCAGAATTCAAACACCTAAACTGTCAGGGGAAGAAGAGAGTCTTCCTCTCTGTGTGTGGAGAGGAAGCAGGAGCCAAGGGTGTGTTGTGGTTTAAAACTAAATGACACTGTGGAGACTAAATGGATTTGAACACCAAAACACTTCAATTACAGACAGTTTTACAAATTACATGGTTTCCCTGTTCTGTAGCAGAGATGATGTGGGCCAAGAGAAAAGTTAGGTGGTTTTGTGTAACACTTCCAGACTTGGGGTACACCAACAGGGGCTGGGTTGCAGGGTCCTATCCTAGATGCAGTGTGTGCAATTGCAAGTCCCTTGGACTCCTCTCCTGTTCCCTGGCTCCCCATGTGTTTTGCAGGGATGCTCCCAGTTACCTGGGGCAAGGTAATGGGGGTCCCTGGTTTTCCACAAAGTTTCTCAGTTTCTTCTTTATTCTGGATTCCCTCTACATTCCCTCCTTGGAGTATGCCTTAAATTTCTCTAGTTTCTTCGGTTATGTGGTTAAGTTGAGAATATTTCCTTGGTGACCAGCATTTTCAGCTTATGCTGTTGTTTTCTCATAGACTGTTACCATTGTTGGTACCATCATTGAGATGATCAGGACACTTCTCTTCATGTTTACATTTGAGGATCGGCAGGTTGTTAGTATAGTTCAGCTTTTTATTTTCTTGAACACACAGAAGCTATTCGAGGTTCATTCTGATGTTCGCCAAAAGGTGTTGGTCACATTTTGACTCTTCTACTTAAGCAAAAATTTGGTAGAGCTCCAAGGTTTATGCTAATAGCTGTGCTAACTTGGTTCTAATTCATGCAAAGGGCTACAGAAATGCCCACCATGGCCTCCTTTTCCCAGCTGGGTATAGTCTTATCACACCCCAACAAGTCCAGCAGGCTGGTGACATCCAGGAGAGGTAACAGCAATGAGAAAAGTTCTGGGGCAGTCTGCACAATCAAGGCAGTAGACTGGGAAAATGAAGTGCACAGTCACAGTGTAGCTCAGTTCAAGAAAAAATCTGACCACTTTAGCTTCCCACGAGATGGGTGCAAATCTTTTATTCTCACAGCTCTTGCCCAGAAATTAGAATCAGGGTTCCACAGCTGCACCAGGTCAGAGCTAGCCTGAAGCACAGGTAACTAAATCCACAGTGGAGAATGGCTGCAGAGCCTGTTGGCTCTCTCAGGGCCCTGTTGCTAATTTTACTGGAGAACTAGAAAGAGGAAATGTAGTCCATGATAGCTTCCCAAAGTCCACATAGGAGAACGGGTACAAACACTGTAACGGTATCCTGTATTCTATACATCCTAAAGTACTGTAGTCCCTGGTGAATCTGGTTTATGCTTAAACATATAAAACAAACAAAAAAATCTAGATAAGAGGTAAACCATATTTGGAGATGCAGTTAATAAACCAGAGATAATCACTCACTTCAGGAAACTTAATATATGAAAGCAAAACAATTCAACATAAGATAGCAGGAAGTACAGTTTTCCAGAATCAGTAGTGAAGAAATTCCTATAGTGATCCTTTTAAAATCCAAAATGTTATACAAATATTTGTAGCTCCTCCAGAAAGTCTATGTTCTGAGAATGAAGATGCATCTCAAATAAAAATCCTAGCTAGTAACATGCTTTTTAAAAAAGAAAAAAATTTATTATTGATGCATATAAAATGGAAGGTATTTCCCATGTGGAAATGTGCTGATAAGCATTCAATTCCCAGATGGGATCAAAACGGGAATATCAGTTTTAAACAAAAAGATTTTATTTTATTTTACATTTTCATTCACCACTGGAACAAATATTTTCTTATATTCTCAACAAATCTTTTCTTATATTCTCTATATGCATAAAGTTCTATAAGGAAATGGTAAGGATTCACTATAACAATGCAGTTATTTTACCTTTAGAGAAGTTATTTACTGTGATGATATTATCTAGGTCCTTCCCTCACCTATACCACTATGGCTGAAGAATGAATCACCATAAAACCTAATGTACTACTTGGTAATTCAGACTTAACACGTTGAGTGAAAGACTGAAGGTCAACAGCTACAACAGTATATAGGCATAAATTACTACTTAATAAATTCACCTCTAAGAGAATCTTATTGTAGGGCATAGGACTAGGAAGAGGGAAATAAAAAGGCCTTTATTGGCATGAATTAGAATGACAACATTTCTTATAAGTGAATGGAGAATTCTGACCTTTTAAAACATCTGTGAGAGCATAGTGAAGCATTTTTGGCTCTAAATTATGATGGCATGACTCTGGATTAACTTCAGAGATACCCTATTGGAGTAGCACAGTGCTTAGTATAAATTCTGATCCCTGACCAATTTCTGAAGAAAGATAAAGACCAGGAAACAGATAAAGTATTTAGAACTGTCTGAAATAACTGCTACCTACATACCGATTGGCATGTTTAGTCCTTTTCTAGCGTAATCCAACAAAATTAAAAGTAAAATGAGATCTTATATTGATTTAAAAATAGTATGATTAAACCCCCTTGACTGATGAAAAGAAATTAATTTCAATAGTTTGAATTAATTTCATTATTTCCTGCATCCATATTGATAATATATGTGAAAGAATCATCCGTTGTAGTTTTACATTCCTTTAAAGTTTTGTGAGTGTTGTGGCCTCTCCCTTTTCTGTTCCACTCCCTAGTATTTATGTATCAAAGGGACTTGACCGTGTTTACATTCTTGTTTTTAAATGAACTGCACTGAGAGCAGTTGGATAGCAAAAAAACTTATACAGCAGCTTGACTTTGACAGGGAAGGTTGTCACTCCTTTACTTTGAAGAAGAAGCAGAACATTCATAACAAAGGGTTGGTCTATGACAATAGATGATGCTCCAGTATTGACTTATATCTATGTTGAAAATGGCTGAAAAGTACGAGTGTCTGCTGCCTCCTTAGTTTCCTAGACAAGGAAGAAACAGTATATATGAGAAGGGAAAGAGGTACATTCAGTATTCATCTCTCCTTGGGCTTCTGAAGACGGTCTACAGAATTCCAAGTGGAGGCTACTGCCTGAAAAGGAAATCAGACCCAAGGTCTGAGTCTTGACAAACCAAGGAACTTCTGTTACCAAAACATGTGGTGTCCTTAGGCCTGGACTTGTTAGAGTATTGCTTTACATTTCTAATACTTCAACAGCTGCATGAGATGTAGACCTTCAAAGAGTATTTAAAACCTGGAATTGGTCTTCCTCTGATAATGAATCGTCAGACATGTTACAGGGCTACAATGGCTACAAATGTCCAACAGACTGAAGCGTGCACCACTAGAAGAATCTTTGCACACTTGTACCTACGAAACTAGCTCCTCGGGCAGTATTCAGCTCTATATCCAGACACACAAGTTTGGGCACATACAATATAAATTTTAGCAGACTAGCTGCTCATAAAGGATGCAGATCTCATCAACAATGGACTATGGGGAACTGTTTTTCTCACCCTAACTTGGATGCCTATCTTTGAATAGTTCACTTCACTTCATGGACTGCATTAACTGTTTATTGCTGTTGGACTGTAGCAGGAGCTTAGACACACACAATTAGCTCACATGCAATTGTCTGCACTGCAGACACATAAACATAGATGACTGAATGTGGAGCACAATCCCAACCACCATGTTTGTGTCAATATTGACCACCATCTACAAAAAAGACAAAATTAATGGAGATATCTCCCAGGCAGAGTAGACTAAGGAACAGATCAGATATTAAACCACTCTAGGTTTGAAACACGACAAGTTTTCATCTCTTTTGTGTGAACCAAAATTATTTCCTGAACACTTACTGAGATGGTATAGTTTTATTGACGTAAGAGACTATTAAACACAAGAAAAACTGCTAATATATTTTCTATTCTGTAGCAATGTTTAAACCAAAACATATTCTCCTGTAATTTTTGACTTCTAAGATGTTTAAGGTGTTTCATAAACAAAAAATGTTACACAAAAAAAAACTTGTATCAATGAAGCTGAGGGTATTCTTTAAATATGAGAACTTGAAAATGTAGTTTAAGTCTGTAACAATTACTGCAACTTTGCAATTCAGAAAGTGATCTTAGTTGAGACAATGAAGGATTTGTGTAGCTGCCTGACATACTTCTCATGGGACATATTTTGACTTTATTGTCTAAACAGATTAAAATGTTACATCCACCACTACTCATAAATGAGATTTCAACAGGAGGCTTTTAGTTAAGCAGTGCTATAGTGTAAAAAATACAGGTTTCAAAATACACAGTAGGACAAGAGATTATGTTCTTCAGACACAGAACATTGAATGTGTCTATTATACTTAATTTTTGACTTTATCATTGTTTGGTGACATTCAGACAGTATACAAGTCTTTCCAGAGGCCCTGACTATATGTGCACAAGGGCACGTGCGTAACTATCTGAACCTGTCTTAATACTATATTCTTCAATTTTAAAAGAAGACTATTTATCTGCCCAGTAGCTATTCTGGGACATTTACTTATCTGCTGTTGACACAAATTTCCCATGCAACTTCGAGCAAAGTACTTGTCTCTATGCTTCAATGTGCTACCTGTAAAATAGAAATAATATTTCTTTCCTGCATAGTAATTATGAGACATCAAAACTGTGAAACTGTCACACTGAGGATATTCTTACACGCCTGTTCTATAGCTACCTAACACTTCCCAGTGTAGATCACATTTTACAGAAAAAAAGTCATAATGCAAGAATGTACAGACATCTTTATATCTCAGCTAACTTCATCCTCTCAGGATTCATTTATGACAGATTTTTAATGCAATTTCTCAAGTTTGATGACATATTTTGAGAAAAGTCCAGACTTTGGTCTGTGTTGTCATTGAGGTTAAGAATTTAAGTGCAACAATGTAGAGTTTTGTGATGAAAAACCTCAATACCTCCATGCATTTGGAGTCTTGAAGGGGGCACAAGAGGAGTGCTTTTAGAATAGGATTTCACAGTTATTTCCTAGACAACAAAATAATCTGAAAATGTATTCCAGGTACTAGAATAGCACACAAGGATAGATTCAAATCTGCAAACACATTTCACATTCAAGATTGCAAATAGGCATACTACACCAGCCTATGCTGAAAACTACCTAAGAATGAGGCTAGAAAGATATACTACAAGAAAATTAATTCCTGGTGAATATTCCTAGTCTGTTTCTTGTTGTCATACCAACCCACACAGCTATCTTATTGCCTTCTGTATATCAAACCACACAATTGGTTTTTCCATTTATATCATCTGAAGTTCCCTCTTCTTGATCCTTATCCTGTCTTTCTCTGCAAGTGGCATCCAATGGCTTTCCTCCATCCAATGGCTCTGCCTTCCTCCTCTTTACCTTTGATTCTACCTCTTTCATTTATTATTTTATTCTCTTCCCACCCCCAATCTTGAGCTGAGTTTATTGTTTGATGCTTCTCCAGGACGCTCTGTTTATGTAACCAAAAGCTGGACTTTTGGTTACATCAGGGAATAATCCGTATCAATAGAGTGGAATTTTGCTCAATTCTTGCATCCCTGAAATGCTTCATTTCTCTGTGAATCTGAAGCTTCTGTTTAGAGGGAGTATGAGCATTGGTGAATTAATTTACTGCATTCTGAGAAATGAGATAGTACATGTACTCACTTGATACTTACTTAATTTATCTAAGCAACTGAAAATTGTATTTTATAATGAAAAATGTCAGACAGACTTTGCAACAGACATTATTTCCTGCACTGTCTTCTAAGATAAAGCAGTATGCAATACACGCTGTATAACTTTGCTTTTAGGGAATTTTGCCCTGTTTGGTAAGTGGAGGTAGGACTGTCAGCTTGCTGAGGACTGAGTATACAGCTTATAAGCATGTGTTGTTAAATAGAGCTTCCAGGACTGCATGTAGGCACAAAGCAGTCTGAAAATTGTTTCTGTTTTGAAAGAGAGGGAAGCAAAAACAACCAGAAGATGCTATTGACAATAAGAATAAAAATAATTGAATGTATGCATGTGTATTTGTCTACAGTTTTTTAACTTCTATCTATATTAATTCAATTTCATTTTTAACTGTCAATCAAAAAGCAAAAATTTAAAACTTTTGCGTGGAGAAATTTTATCAAGTTCGTGATAGTTCACCAAGAAAAAATAATTCCATGTTCCAACATTACATTTTATCGTATATATATTACTAAGGAACTGCTTTTCAGTTGATCAAAATTTATCTGTCTCTTTATTAAAAATTTGTATGAGATACATTGAAAAATCTTGTGGGAAATTCTTCAGAAAGTAATTTCTTGTCTAGAAAATGGTGTTTAATAGTCTTTCCTCACTTTCTCTAGAGTAATGAAGCTTTATTCTATTTGACATAGTGTTGTCATCACTCAGTCAGGTTCTAATCAAAAAATATTTTCAGGATACAGCACTCCATTCAATCAAGCCAAACTACCCGTGTCCATGCATTCATCACAGACAATTGATTTCTCTTTATTCCAAACTTCCTTCTAATGACCTTCATCATATTTGGTGCAGCAAAGATGCGTAAGACAGTCTGTTCATCAAGACTTTTTCCTTCTCTCTCTTTTCATTGCCAAACTGTCAGTCCATTAGTTTTCAGGTTTGTAACTTTGCTTACTGAAGTTCATGCATCACCTTATTTATCAGATTTATTTCTCACTCACATATTAGCTTTGTCTGGCAGTTTTATGCTCCCTCTCTATTCCTTCTTCCAGGACTCTTTGTTATGAGTTTAATCAGAGATTTGTAGAACCTGCAATTTGGGAAATTTTCTATTCCCATAATATTAGGTGAAATTACTTGAATGAAGTAGAATCTACTCAGAGGCATGTAGGTGACCCACACAGCAGGAATGAAACCATACCACGGGTATCAGAAAGCAGAATTTTGACCTCAGTTTCACTTGATACATAGGTCTGAAGCAAGTATTAAGTGAGATAGTGCTAAGAACAGCTTTTGTACAGGATTCAGGAAGTGTCCTTTCAGGACACACACCTTACATGACATGAGGTAGCACGTGCAGAGAAATTTATAACAGAAATTTTATTTCCTGACAAAATTTTTACTTCAATTCCAAAGTCCACATTACTGTATACATTTTTTTCCCCAAAACAAAACAAAAATACCATATGTGTTTGGATAAATCAGATTTCTACAGGGGAGCTACTAATTTAAACATTTGTCAATGTGACTCATACATAAATATACACCTGTACTCAAGTTTCAATATTTAGTGCAAAAACTTATCAAAAATACTTTAAACAGAACTAATGTCTCTACTCCCTAAGGAATGATTTTTGGCATAAGAAAGAAATCTGACAGTCAAAGACATCTAATATTTTTTTTTCTCCCTAAAGAGAAGGCATGTGCATATATGGAAAATGTATCATTTAAAGAGTTGTAAGACAGAAGCTGTTCTGTAATAACCATTGTACTTGAAAACTGGCAGCCTTCTACAGGAGGATAAAAACATTAGTGGATAATGGGAGTGCAGATGATGTCATCTACCTGAACTTGTGCATAGCTTTGACACTGTCCTTCATGACATCCTTGTCTGTAAACTGGAGAGACATGGGTTATCCACCTGGTGGATAAGGAATTAGCTGCATGGTCAGATTTAAAGAATTGCACTCAACATCTCAATGTCCAAGTGGAAAGCAGTGATGAGTGGTGTTCCTCAGAGATCCACATTAGCACTGTCACTGTTTAATATCTATGTTAAACACGGATGTGACATGGGCAGTGGGACAGTGGGACTGAGAGCGTCCTCAGCAAATTTGCCCAACAATCCCAAGCTGTGTGGTGTGTTCAACACATTGGAAGGAAGGAATACCATCCATAGAGAACTTGACAAGCTGGAGAGGTGGACCCGTATGAACCTCATGAAGTTCAACAAGGCGAGTGCAAAGTCCTGCATGTTTGTCAGGACAACCCCAAGCACAAATCTAAGGCTGGGCAAATAATGGATTGACAGCAGCTCTGAAGAGAAAGACTTGGGTGTGTGCATTGACAAGAAACTCAACATGATGGATCATGTATGTTTTCGGACCAGAAAGCCAACCATATCCTGGGATGCATCAAAAGAAACAATAACCAACAGGTGAAGAGAGGTGATTCTCCATCTCTATTCTCCATCTGGAGTACTGCGTTCAGCTCTTGGGTGCCCAAGAGAAGGACATGGATCTCTTGGAGTGAGTCCAGAGGAAGGCCATGAAGATGATCAGAGGGTTGGAGCACCTCTCCTGTCAAGACAGACTGAGAGAGTTGAGGATGTTCACCCTGTAGAAGAGAAGGCTCCGGAGAGACCTTCGAGCAGCCTTCCAGTACCTGAAGGGGGCCCACAAGAAAGTTAGAGGGGGACTTTTCACAAGGGCATATAGTGACAGGACAAGAAACAATGGCTTCAAAAAGAAAAAGAGTAGGCTTAGGTTAGACGTAGTGAAGAAATTCTTTACTGTTAGGGTGGTAAAGTACTGGACCACATTTCCCGGAGAAACTGTGGATGTCCCATCCCCTGAAGTAGTGAAGGCCAGATTGAATGGGGCTTGAAGCAGTCTGGTCTAGCAGAAGATGTCCCTGACCATGGCAGGGTTTTGAACTAGATGGCCTTTAAGGTCCCTTCCAACCCAAACCCTACTATGATTCTATGTTTCTATGATATTAACCCATGGCATCAGACTATGATATTCTTCTCATTTTTGTTCTATGTCTGGAAACATAAATATGTTCTTTCTATGTTTTTAATCAGGGTAAAAGTCTTTTTTTGCCATAGAGCAAAGAGGAACTTTAACGTTAATCTTTCTTAAACCATAGTAGTGAATTCTTTTGAGGGTATTCCTTTGTGAGATTGAACGAAGTTTTAAAACTATAAAAACTGATTCTCTCAGTAAGAAATCTAAGGATTTATAGTAACGCTGCAGTGGTGTGCCAGTGAGAGTGAGTTCAATCCTAATTTGCAACAATAACAATGTCAAAGTTATTATAAGAGGACCATTATTCTTCTACTTTTTTTGTCTATTGTAGTCAGAGACCCCATTTTTCCTGTTCTCAGTAACTTCTTCAATCGTTATTAGAAAAAATTATGTTTTAAATTATTAATTTTGACCAGCTGAAAGTTTCTTTTTAACAACTTCCAATTACTCTTTATTCCACTCTGTAGCTGTAGAAGATAATGTATTAATTTCCTTTTATCCCCAGTGATAGCAAGATTCTGTTTTACAGTGCCTAACATTTAGACTGAATCATAGTAGTAAAATTGGTGGAGATCCATTAAATTGCTCGATCTATTTCCATGAAAAAATATAACTTTTAGGAATAATATAGAATCATAGAATAATAGAATGGTTTGAGTCAGAAGAAGCTTTTAAAGATCATCTAGTTCAACCACCTGCTATGGGCAGGAACACTTTTCACTAGACAAGTTGCTCAAAGCCCTATCCAGCCTGACTTTGAACACTTTCAGTGATAAGGCATCCACAGTTTCTCTGTTGTCTCACCACCTGTATTGTAAAAAAAGTCTTCCTTGTATCAAATCTAAATCTACTCTCAGTTTAAAGTCTGTCTTTAATCACCTCCCTATCTTTCATATGTTTCAACAGGTCTTCCAATAATATCTGTTCCATAATTAGGCATGGGGGTGAGGATGATTGGTCAATAGTTCCCAGGGTCTTCCTTTTCACTCTTTTTAGAAACAGATGTAATAATGCGTATTTTCAAAAGCCCCATCAAGAACAAAAGGTTCTTATCATAATTAACTGATCATAATACACTCATCATCAACTTTAAAACTTTCTCTTGTACTCAATTTTGAAATGTATTTTTGGATGTCTAATTAGGGTGACACATTTAGAAAACAAAACAAAACAAAAAAATCAAATTAAGCATCTGATTACAGAAAACCTCCAATGATCAACTTTTTCATTATGTCAACTTAATTTAGTTACGTTTTGAATGCTTTTTCACTGTCCTATAAGAATTTTATGAATTATTAGACAGGCTCTTTATCTCTCTGAGATTACTTTTAATAGTCATCATGTTTCTAGATGCAGTTTTTATTAAATTCCCATCAACAGAATAGCATTTGCACCATGAATCAAGTACTCTGTTTGAACTTTGTGTGTAGAGTAACTAGTATACTTGATGAAATGCATTTTAAATGCAAATGCTTGTCATAAAATGTAATGTAATGTAATGTGACCAGTGAAATACAAGAAAGTCATTCCACTCTGCCCATATTTATATTATGACATTTGGAACTGAAATTCAGGAGTGGACTGAACTCAGCAAATAAATTGTCTGATATCCAAATATTTCAACACAATCTATTTAAATAAAATCACTGTTCTTCCTAACCAAAATCAATCAGTTATGCTTTAAAACACTGAGGCATTCACTGCTTCCACCGTCTTTTACATTTTAGTTTTTCAGTCCAGTTTCATCACTGTTCAGAAACGTCTGAGCATTTCAGCAGTCCTGTTACTCATGATTTCTCCTAAACTGTTCTATGTCTGTGACCTTCTCTTAAGAACATTCCCTATTCTTCAAACCAATTAGCTTACATTCATCATGCTTGTGGCCAGCCTCCTCTGATGTGGACTGATTGTGCCCACAGACCACAGTAGACAGGGCAATGTTTGCATCAGAATCTGTTTTGCAGGACTCTGGGTCTATCCATACATGCCTTTCAGTCATGCCAAAAAATCGAGATATGATACTTGGATTCTTCCCACACATATGCCACATAAATGTATCAATTCTTAACATTGTCTTTGATATCACAGGCCACACTTGATACTTTTGGGGGCCTGAAGACCTCTCTGACAAGTCTGAAAAAGATGGCTGGGCAGATTCTTGGACCCTGTGTGAGGATATGGTATAGGTGAAAAAATTATTTCTAGGATGGTCCAAATCATTATTTAATAGTTAGTGATTTCTTATAATATTCCCATGGTAACTTTAGGGCTAGTAGACAGAACACCATATTTGTGTTTGAAGGTATGATGTTAATTTTGTTTTGGTTGGTTTGTTTGTTTGGGGTTTTGTATGCACAACAAAGAAATTTTTATTGTGGAAGAATGTAAGGTCTGTTAAAAAAATGCTGAAGACGGGTGCTATGTAGGTGAGTGAGATGTCACTCTGTTCTACTGGTACTGTCTATGAGTGCTTATTGAAGCAATCCAATCCATCAAACTGCTCTTAGCTTTTGCTTGGAGACAGGAAAGTATAGTTCCCCTCCAGAAGGGATCCTGGGCACAACTGTTTTTATAAACAATTTTGAAAAGAATACTGTGGAGTAAAAGAGGGAGTGATCCAAACATAGACATTTTTATTTACTATCTGATAATAATTTGGTGTTACTATTATACTACTGTATATGCTATATACTATACTGCTATGGATTCTTACCATTTACAGGTTTATTAATATAAAACATCCTAAAATATTCACACACCTTTAAAATAGTAGTACTTAGGTAAAACAACCTTTTGGAAGACAAATCAAACCTGAGATACATGAAGTGCTATGGTTTGGAACTGTATTAGTGGAAAACTGCCTTCACATATAATGTCCAATATTCTTGCATAATTCATTACAGCAAGGTTATGTATGAAAATATATTACCTTTACATCTGGGTTTTTTATTAGGCATGCTACCTAACAAAAATAAATACTTGCATTTAAAGGTATTTGTTGCACTCTTAGCTTCACCTTCACTGAAATGGAAAACAGAATTAGTTCCTTAATATGTACTGTATTCTGCCTGGCCTCTAACCTCTGCTCCAGAAGGATTTGGGCCTTTCATGGATTCTCTGTGCAATGGTATCTGTTCAATGCCTTGGATATCTAATGCTCTTTAATACTTGTAAAGCAGAACTATGTGTCTATGCTTAGGCACTGAAGCGCTCCTTATAATGTTGAGAACTCTTCATATTTTTCTCATTATAACCTGAGAAGCAAGCAGAATGCAACAAAAACAATCTCTAAAATTAAAAAGGCAGCCCAAAAAAGGGAAACCTTAAAAAAGGGTGTTGAAAGTACTGAATACCTGTGTCTCCATCTGTCCTGAATGGTGTCCATCTGCCAACCTGTATTTTTCAGAAGACAAGTTTCTTGATAGCAATGTTTGCATTCTCCTGACAAACATTAGGGTTTCATGTGCTTTGGAAAATGTAAATCGGCTTCTCAATTAAGCTAATTTCATAAGCAAAATCTGTGCTTTTGATAATATCGCACACATATAAATACACAAAACTGAAGTGGCCTTTAAAAATTATGTATTCTTTTTTTTTTTTTTTTGTAGAATTAGAATCATGGAATCGTTAAGGTTGGAAAAGACCTCCAAGTTCATTGAATCCAACTATTAACCCAGCACCACTGTGTTCACCACTAAACTGTATCCCAAAGGACCACATCCACACACCTTTTGAACACTTCTAGGGCTGGTGATTCCATCACTTTGCAGGGCAGCCCATTGCAATGCCATAACAACCTTTCAGTGAAGAAATTTTTCTTAATATTTAATGTAAACCTCCCCTGATGGAACTTGAGGCCATTTCCTCTCATCTTGTCACTTGTTACCTAGGAGAAAAGACCAAGACCCATCTCACTACAACCTCATTTCAGGTAGTCGTAAAGAGTATTAAGGTTACCCCTGAGCCTCTTTTTCTCCAGACTAAATAACCCCAGCTCCCTCATCTGGTATCTATGAGAATTGTGCTCCAGACTCTTCACCACTTCTGTTGCCCTTCTCTGTACATGCTCCAGTGCCCTCATGTCTCCTTGACAGGAGTCAAGATCATTTTCAGTACCAAACAAAAAGGGACAATCAATGCCCTGGTCCTGCTGACCACACTATTTCTGATACAGGCCAGGATACCATTGGCCTTCTTGGCCACCTGGGCACACTGTTGGCTCATGTTCAGCCAGCGGTCAACCAACAAGTCCAGGTCTTTTTCCAGTGGACAGTTTTGCAGGCTCTCTGCCCCAGCTGGTAGTGCTGCATGGGGTTGTTGTGACCCAAGTGTAGGACCCAGTGCTCGGCATTGTTGAACCTCATACCATTGGCCTGAGCCCATTGGTCCAGTCTGTCCAGATCCCTCTGTCTAGCCTTCCTACACTCTCACAGATGAAGACTCCCACCCAGTCTAGTGTTATCTGCAAACTTACCGAGGATGACTTGATTGCCTAGTCCAGATCATTGATAAAGATATTTAACAGGACTGGCCCCAATAACAGGACTGGCCCCAATACTGAACCCTGGAGAACACCACTGATGATTGGGCATCAACTGGATTTAATTCCATTCACCAGCACTCTCTGGGCCAGGCAATCCAGCCAGTTTTTCGCCCAGGAGACGACGTGTCTGCACCATGGGATGCCAGCTTCTCAAGGAGAACAGTGTGGGGGGCAACATCAAAGGCTTTACTAAAATGTACTACTTAGCCTTTCCCTTATCTACTAAGGGGGTCACATAGTCATTGACAGAGATCAGGTTGGTCAAGCAGGCCTGTCTCTCATAAATCCATTCTGGCTGGGTCTGATCCCCTGGCATGTCACATGATGGCATCCAAGATGCTCCATGACCTTCCCCAGAACCAAGTCAGACTGACAGGACTGTAGTTCCCCGGATCCTCTTTCTGACCTTCCTGGTAGATAGTGTTGCCTCCCTCTCCTAAACAGAAGGGAGCACCTGAGAGCTGTAGATGCCTGTGATTTAAAAAGAACAGCAAAATTTGAAGGATCTGAAAAGGCCCACAGAGTTTTATTAGCAAGCTACACACGTGGCATGGAAATTGGTATATGTTTTACCCTGTCTTCTAATAATAAAAGCAATAAGAGAATAAAAGAAAAGACAAAAGAAAGATAGAGGGAAAGACAGATCAAATAGGAGTGATGCCAAAAACGGCACAGAACAACTACTCAGAGACAGAATTTGGTCTTTAAGCAGCAAAGGTATTTATTGCATACAATGTTGGGGAGACTAGCCGGTTCGCACCAGACGAACTAGTTCCAAAGTTCTCCGTGAAACATCAAGCCATTTATACAGTTTTCATGAAGGATTACAACATCTTTACATGCATATTCATTCAGTTTTGCAATCTAATTATCATATTCATAATAGGTGGCATTTAGGCAGAGCTTGAGGCGGAGTCATCCTTTTGGGGTAATTCCTTGGGGTCATTCCGGTTATTCAGCCTTGTGAGGGGGTCGTTTTCTTCTCCTCATCTTCAGTGAACTTTTCAACTCTTCCTGACTATGCGCTAGGGGCTTGCAAAAACCCCTTGACTCAGCTCCTTTATCTCCCCGGATGTCCACTTTATCTTATTTATGACTACTAAGTTGACCTTTCTGTAATCCTTTATTAGAACAGAACATACCACATGTAGGCAGGACTCTCAGAGCAAGGTACCATCTCTCCCTGGACTAATCCCTTAATACCTATTCTCTGTCTCTGCTATCTTTTAACATAAATGTAGCATTCCTCAGAGTGAGATCTGTAAAACCTTCCTCAGAAGATTCCATTATCTAAACCCTTGCTCTGTTTCAGGAGAGGAAAGGAGATCATCAGTCCTGGGTGCAACATCAATTCAGCCAACATGATGTCCAGTGCCCTGGAGCGATATGCCACATGGAATTTGAAGGGGTACCTTTTTATAGTTAAGTTTTCCACACTCTGGGGTTAGGTTTCTCACTCTTCATGCAAATGAGTTAACACATGCAGTCTCTTATTCTGGACCTTTCTGGAAATTGGTCAGGGAGTTTTGAGGGTCTTCTGGTGTACTTGATCCCCCTCTACTGGACTGACCCTCAGGCGACAGTTCACGCCTGCCTCTTGACCCCACTTCTGCACTTGTGCTGTCCTTTGTGTTGTGCAGTCAACATGGACCAGAACAAGGGAGTTGGTCCCAGAAAGGTGCTGCCCTAGCTCTGTACAGACCCCTTTCCATCCACATCCTGTTTTAACTTGCCTGCTTGAATGGTCATTGGTGTTTGAGGAACAGAAACATATTAACTCCTTACTGCTCAGTCTTCTACAGGTGTGTGTTACATTTGCACCAATGTCAAAGGGATTGGGTTAGCTCTTCTCATAATATAGTCCGTTAAAAAGAAAGAGAGAAAGTGATACACACATACATAAATATATACATATATATATATATATGCATACACATATTTGTATACTTATTTTAATGAAGAAACTCTCTGGTATTCTTGAAATCATGTGGCTCTCCTGAAAAAACAGCCTTCTGTCCATTTTGTATCTGCTATTGCCATCAAGAAAAACATACAATTAGAATCTACACAGGGAAACACCCTTCTATGTGTCTTCACTGTAAAAGTAAGGTATTTTAATGACAAATTTCAATTTATTTTTTATGGAGACAACTTATGTGATATCCTTCCTTTCCAGTTAAAACAAAGGGAATATATTATTTTTATATATAGCATTTAACCAGCCAATGAGTGTAGGGCTTATAAATGCAAGACCAATTATACTGATTTTTCATGGATTGAGAAGAAAAGCACTATACAAGTTTATAATGTAAAACAGCAGAGTTGAATTCTAGTCTTGGCAGCATAGTTATTTCAGTTCTCTTTACATCATAGAATAAAACATCTTGAATTAACTGTACCATGACAATTTACATTTGTTTAAATCTGGATCCCTTTCCCCACCCACAACGTGGGGGAGCCCAGTTCTAGTTCCTTCTCCATCTGAAGAACCATTTCCGACGTCTTGAGGGACGGGGAAAGGGGACTCCAGCGACAGGGTTTTTCAGGCCCCGAGCCTGGAGGGGAGAGGTGCCCTCCCCTCCCCCCAGCACCCACGTGGCTCCATGGCAGGCACAGAGACAGCACACCGGCGTGGAGAGGAGGCAAGAGGGTGCTTATTGTTGGGAAGGGGTTTATAAGGCTTTTAGGAGGGTCAAAGGGGAACCAATCACAAGTTCAGGGTCACACAGAAAAAACCATCAGGTAAAGGGTCAACAGCCAATAGGAAGGGGTTTACCAAGGACCAATGGGACACCTCAGGACACCTTTCCCAGGACAATCCTGCATGGGAGATAACAGTTGCTGTGGGGGGTGTTGGGAAGAAGAAACACGTGTTTGCAAAGGGACCACAAAGAGCCAGTTTAAGACATGTTTAAACAAGTTTCTCATCAGATATAGTGCTACATTTAAAGTTTTACACAAAAACTGGGCAGAGTTCCATTACAGAATTTTTATCTAAATCTACAGATACAAAGAGCAGTATACATAGATTTAACCAAAATAAAATGCACAACTGAAGACCCATCAGGTCTCAGGTTTTCATGTTATCTAGAATATGGATGCTAAGAGTACAAACATTGGAAAGTGTAAAGTCTACCCCCTAAGCAACAGCTGTATCCTGAAAAATGGTTGTCAAGATGATATCTGCGCCTCCTTCATGTAAACATATCCAATCATAAATTACTAAAATTCTGAAAAGTGTAGTTGGCAAAACATGGGGTAAAACATACTACTTATCATTGTTGTATATTAACCATAAAGAAAGGAAAAACTGACAGATGAATCAAATGCTTAGTACAGCTAATTAACATTCATCTAGAATGCTTTCAAAATTAATCATGTTGAATTCAGCTCTTTTAATGCAAGTAAAAAATTTGGAAATGAAGACTGACAGGTCATCTTCTGGGGGGTTGTCTGCCAGCTCTTTGATTTGCTTAGAAACCAACGAATGAGTGTTTCAGTTTGTTAAGTGGTAATAATGCACTATCAAGCATGGGCATTATATAGTCATGTCCTAATTTCTCCACCTCCTGAGGTTCTTTCCTTTCTTGAATCCTTTCATCTTTAAACAAATCCACATTGTGTTTTGACTTTCTAGTCATTGGTCAGATAAAGGAAGAGTAGTGATGACTGCACGCAAAAGAAGTGCATTATAAGGGTTTGCCAGTCTAAGACTTCCTATTTTAAGTATTTTATTCCAACACAACTGGGAGACAGATATTGGAAAAGAAATTCCATGTTTTTCAGAGGTTTTAACGAATTGCTAGGCAAGTTCATGCAAGGCAATTGCTTTTCACAGTCTATAGTAAACAGTCTTCTTGTCAATTGAGGGTTTAATATTTCTATTTCCATTCAAGTAATGAGAAGAAAATAATTATTGTAGAACTCTGATAAACTGCATTTAAATCACATTTTTTACACTATTACAATTGAATAGACATTCACAAATTATACTGTGGTAAACAGGTAAAGAATCAATACATTGCTATTCTTTGTTACAGTATCACAAATGGGAATACCAGCCGTATTACTTCATAGCCAAATAATGAGCTATTAGAAAATATGTGTTTAAAGACATGACCATGGCATAAGGAATTATTCAACAGGCCTGATTTGCCCCTGTTTAGTGTCTACAGATAAGCAAAATTAATGTAAAACAGGAACAGGGATAACAGTATCACAGAATCTCCTCACTCTCCTCTTCTCTAGGCTGAACAAACCAAGTGACCGCCATCAATCCTCACACGGCTTCCCCTTAAGGCCCTTCACCATCTTCGTTGCCCTCCTTTGGACACTCTTTAACAGCTTAAAATCTTTCTTATATTGTGGTGTCTAAAAGTGCACACAATATAGAAGATGAGGTCACCCCAGTGTAGAGCAGAGTGAGACAATCCCCTCCCTCGACCAGCTGGCGATGCTTTGCCTGATGCCACCCAGGACATGGTTGGTCCTTCTGGCTGCCAGGGCTCTGGTCATATTCCATTGACCAGGGCCCCCGGGTCCCTTTCCGTGGCACTGTTTTCCAGCATCTCATTCCCCAGTCTGTACACACAACCAGGGTTTTCCCATGCCAGGTGGAGAATCTGTCACTTGCCCTTGTTAAACTTCATTCAGTTGGTGATTGCCCATCTTCCTAATTTGTCAGGATGTCTCTGCATGGCCTCTCTGCCCTTGAGGAAGTTGAGAGCTCCTCCCAGTTTTGTGTCATCAGCAAACTTATTCTTTCGAGTCCTGCATCCAAGTTAATGAAGATGAAGAGAAATTGGCTGAGGATGGAGCCCTCTAGAACCCCACTAGTGTCTGTATGACAGTGAATGTATGTTACCCCATTCACTATAACTATTTGTGTCTGACCTGGGAGCCATTTGCTTACTCGTCACATAACACGGTTATCCAGCTGTATGATGGACATTTTGTCCAGAAGGATGCTGTGAGAGATAGTATCGAAAACTTTGCTGAAGTCCAAAAAGATTACATCAGCTGACTTCCTTTGATCAGTTGGGTGAGTTACCCTGTCATTGAAGGAAATCAGGTTTGACTAGCAGGATTTTATTCTCATGAAGCCATGCTGGCTGTGACCAATGACCGTGTTGTCCTCCAGATGTTTTTCGGTACTTCCCAGAACAATATTTTCCATTATTTTACCAGGCACTGAAGTGAAACTGATAGACCTGTAGTTTCAAGGGTCCCCCTTCTTGCCCTTCTTGAAAATTGGGACAATATTTCCCAGCTTCCAGTCAGCTTGGACCTCTCTGGATTCCCAAGACCACTCGAAAATCATCAAGAGAGGCCTTTGCAATGACATCCAGCTCCTTGAGTATTCTGGGATGAATCCCATCAGGCTCCACAGATTTGCAGGGGTCCAGCTGGAGCAGCAGATCCCACACAATTTCAGGGTCAATTGGGAGTTGATCATTCTTTCAATCAGGGTCCTCCAGCTCAGGGTACTGAGACCCCCTTGGTCCATTATGAATGTTGAAGACAGAGGCAAAGAAAGCATTAAACACCTCTGCCTTGCCTATGTCTGTTTGTGAGGTGAATGTCCCTTATCCTGTAATGGGTCAATGTTATTTCTACACTGCCTTTTGCCATTAATATATTTGAAGAAACATTTTTTATTGTCCACTACATTTCTGGTCAACTTCAACTCCAATTGAGCTTTGGTTGCATGAATTTTCTTGCTACCTTTTACCTTTGAGACTTAAACCGCATGCAGAACCTTACATTTCTTTCCCTCATAACCGTTATAGCTATGCATTGCTCTGCTCAGAAATACAGGATCTGTGTCAATGCAGATAAGCTGTTTTGAAAACTAAACAAAGATATCTCCCTTTTTGAAGATAAAGCACAAAGTTAACAACACTGAAAGTCAAGATCAACACCATCAGAAGTGATGGTAGGCGAAACAGTCCATATGTTCCTGAAGGTCCATCTAAACAACTACCCTGTCTCAAATTTAGGTATGCCATAACCTTACAAAAATTTTTGGAGATATCTAGCCATAATAATACATTAGATTTTACACTATAAATGAGAATTGTACAGTAATTTATTAGAATAAGAAAGATATTTTGTAGATAATATTTACAGATACTATTCATGACAGTGTTCAGGCAAGGTCTGTCTGAGATCTCATGAATCTCTGATATTTTGCCAGTACAGCAATATACTTCAGTCAGGATTTGAAATCAGTCCCTGAGTAGCACAACCCACTGTGTCAAATAATTATTTTTAATGAGTTTATGCATTTGTATTGTGCCAGCTATTCCTTGTCATGCTATTGGATTGTTAATGCAATAGGAGAGAAGCTATTAATCTTGGTAATAAAATGTTTGAATACAGAATATGCAAAGTTATGTGTAGCAGAAACATACAGAAGTTAATGGGCCAAATTTAGCACTGACTTAATTCTTCTCAAATCACTGGAAATAAGCCAGGTCTCAGTCTGAGTTAATGACTTTTGTACTATGCTAGTGAATTTCTGTCATACATCTGACTTGGTATAATTTATTGTATTTTAAACAACAAATGGCATTCCATTCTGAGTGCACTACTGGTTATTGTCTCCGCTATTCATGTGAAAGTCACTGAGATGATACTGAAATGCATGTACACAGCAGCAAAGCCATTATCTGGTGAGACAGAAAATTGTATTGTCTATTGAACTATCAATTATGATGAATAGGAACCAATATTAACCAAGAGTAACTACACTGATTCTGTGAAAAACTAATTTGTTAAAAAAAACCAAAACACATAACTAAACCTTATAGAAATGGCACTTAACTTTTAACAAACATGGCCAGTTTGTTAAGAACTAATGATCACATGCTCAACATTTACTGTGGCAAATAGTGGCACATTATGGGAGCAATTTCCATGAAGTTAACTTAACAATTAAGAAATGGCAGTTTCTAAGGAGCAAAACTTCTGCTTAATTACTCAATAAACAGACATGAAAACATTTCAAGTGGACTAAACACTTAGTGAACAGTCACCTTTTGTGACAAGAGTTCTCTAGATTCTAGAGAATAAAAGAAAATTTCCTGTCTATTCTGTTGGGGGAAAAAAATTATGTGATCTACTTTTTTCTTACCTTAATTTTCAGGTTTTCCTTCTCTGGACAACTCATTCCACTGTCTCACCACTCTAATAAAAAATAAAATTCTTCTTATATTTAATATAAATGTATTTTCTTTCCATTTAAATGCATTGCCCCCTGTCACTAAAAAAATCTTTCTCTATCATTCTTATAATCCCCCCATAAGTATTCAAAGACCGAAATAAGGTCTCTCTGGAAACTTCTCCAGGCTGAACAACCCCAATTCTCTGGGCCGTTCTTCATAGTAGAGGTGCTCCAGCCCTGCGTTCATTTTTGTGTCCCTCCTTTGGACCTGCTCTAACATGTCTTTGTCTGGCTTGTACTGTGGATCCCAGAGCTGGGCACATTACTCCAGGTGACATTTCATGAGGTGGAATAGAGGAGGAGAATTGTCCTCCTTGACCTGCTGGCCACAGTTCTTTTATGCAGTCCAGGATACCATTGGCTTCTGAGTTGCAAGTGCACTTTGCTGACTTACACATAACTTATCTCCCAATATCCCCCAAGTCCTTCTCTGTAGGGTTACTCTAATCAGTTCTTCACCTAGTCTGTATGGATATTGATAACTGTCTGACCCAAGGTCAGGACTTTGGAATTGGCCTTGTTGAACTTCATGAGGTTTACATCAGCCCACTCCTCAAACCTGTCAAGGATTCCTCTAGATGGCATTCTTTTCCTCAAGTGAATCAACTGCACCACTCAACTTGTGTCACCTGTAAACTTACTGAGAGTACCCTCCATTTCACAATCTATGCCATTGATGAAAATATTTAATAGTATTGGTCCCAGTACACACCTTCGAGGGACACCTTTCACTTCTGTTTTTCATTTGGACATTGAGACATTGCCCGTGTAACCCTTTGGATATAGCCATCCAGCCAATTTCTTATCTAACAGTTCTTCAAAACCATATCTCCAATTTAGAGGCAAGAATTTTGTATGAGTGGCCTTACAGAAGTTCAAGTAGATGATATTTGTAGCTCTTCCTGTGTCCAGGGATGCAGTCACTCCATTGTTGAAGGCCATGATTACTCAGGCATGATTTGCCCTTTGTGAAAACATCTCGACTGTCTCTAATCACCTCCTTGTCTTCCATATGTTTCACCATGTCTTCCAGGATGATCTGTTCCATGATGTTACCGGGTCCAAAAATGAGCCCTGTTGGTCAGCAGTTCCCAGGGTTCTCCTTATTATCCTTTTTAAAAATGGGTGCAATATTTCATTTTCTCCAGTCACTGGGACTTCACATGATTGCCATGACTTTTCAAAAGTCACTCAGCATGCTTTTATGCATCCTGGAGTTTTGCAAGCACACATATTCAAAAGGTGTTCATGGAATTTGAAGTAGAAAATGTGGGAACCATTGTTCTTTTACAATGTCTCTTAGATGGTGTGTTCAGTTATTAGTATTTTATCATAGACAATAAAATTTTTGAAAAAAGTTTTTATATATGAAAGGAATTCACATATTTTGTCCTCTTTATTGACATGTTCATGGTCAATGTCATCAAATATGTAAACACACTCATAAACAAAGCTATTTCTTTGCTTCATAGAACAAAACAATTATGTTGGCAATAAAATCAGCCAATGACCCTTTATATTGTGAAAAGGCAGTTCTGTTTTTTTCAGGGTTGTCAATCTAAATCTCCTTATTAATGCTGCTTTCATATATTCAACTCCTAATTCAGCTCCAACCCAATTTCACTTACTCTTTGAAATTCAATTCAATGGAATTTTTATTAATATATTTTTTATCTTTTAAAAAAATAAATTTTATGTTCCCTTTATCTGTTCAACAAGAAATTCCAGGTAAGTCGAAAGTGTGTCTCAGGGAAGATGCAGCTTCCATCAAGCATCAGATAGGACAAAGTTAAATTACATATAAAATTACTGCACAATGGTTTCAGGTTTGCAATCCATTATTGTCTTACATGTCTTTTATAAAGACATTCTCAAATACATGAAAAGCTATCCATTTTATTTTTATTTTACGTAACCAGCTTCATTACTCAAAGGAGCAGCCTCCTGTGGCACTCAGAGTTTTCTTTGAACTGCAATATGTTACACAGCCATCTGCTTTTGCAGGAAAAGTGCGAGAGTTAATACATTTTTAAAAAGAATTCCTGCCCAGTGAATACATTTGTCTATACCATCCCTCCTCCATCCATCAGAGATTCTCTCCAGTGTGGCACAACTTATTTCCCAGCTTCTGCCTATGCTAAACATATTTACAGATATAGCTGTCTTGGGAGTTTCCTTTCATGACATTTTATTTGGGTTCTTTCCTTTCTTAAAAAAAAACAAACAAACAAACCCCCGAACAAACAAACAAACACAAAACCAAAAAAACAACCAACTAAACAAAAAAACCCCACACCACACTATATTTTTGGGCATATAGTATGATGCCTATATCATCATCCCATCAGCATCACATGTCTTGGAAAAAGAAGCAAAGGATTTATTCTGGAAGACTTAATGTCAGGGACTTAACTGAAAGATTAGATCCAAAGGCTTATAAATATACTAATACAGTAATTGCATTTAATAAAGAGTTATTGAGGTAATAATTTTTTCTGGTGAGAAATTCAAAGATGTAATCCACAGTCAGAGTTCATGGTGAATGAATCCTTTCTTTGCTCGTGAACCTAGATAATAAGTTTGTTTCTTTCCACACTAGGCGGTTCTACTCATTAAACTATTCATGGTCCAATTCAGATTCTTCCTCCTCCAGAAAATTCTTAGTGCCACTCTTTAACCTTAATCCCAGCCATTTGCCTCCCACCCATTACAAACACAGGTATGGAGTTTCATGCTTTTCATGCTTCTGTTGTGTCAATGATTTTAGGCTTTGGATACAGATACAACTGCATTTAGTAGTTCTTTTAGCAGTTGAATTATTTATATACTGTAAAATTGCGTAGAAACTGGGGAATGAGATGCTAGAAAGCAGTGTCACTGAAAGGGACCTGGGGGTCCTGGTTGACGGCAAGCTGAACATGAGTCAGAAGTGCCCTGGCAGTCAGGAGGGCCAACTGTGTCCTGGGGGGCATCAGGCAAAGCATTGCCAGCTGGTTGAGGGAGGTGATTGTCCTGCTCTGCTCTGGTCCGACATCACCTTGAATATTGTGTGCAGTTTTGGGTACCACAATATAAAAATGATATAAAGCTATTGAGAGCAGCCAAAGGAGGGCTATGAAGATGGTGAAAGGTCTACACGGGACTCCATAAGAGGAGTGGCTGAGGTCATTTGGTCTGTTCAGCCTGAAGAAGAGGAGATTGAGGGGAGATCTCATTGCAGCCTACAGGTTCCTCACAATGCGAAGCAGAGGGGCAGACACTAATGTCTTCTCTGTGGTGACCAGTGACAGGACCAGAGGGAATGGCATGAAGCTGAATCAGGTGTGGTTCAGGCTGGATATCAGAAAAAGGTTTTTCACCCAGAGGGTTGTTGGACACTGGAACAGGCTCCCCAGGGAAGTGGTCACAGTACCAAGCCTGAGAGAGTTCAAGAAGCATTTGGGCAATTCTCTCAGGCACACTGCGTGATTCTTGATGTGGTCCTGTGCAGGGCCAGGAGCTGGACTTTCGTGATCCTTACAGGTTCCCTTCCAACTCAGCATATCCTTTGATGCTGTGAAAATAATTTTTTCTGTCACCATTTACACAATCATAGAGTGTTAAGGGGTTGGAATGGACCTTAAAGGTCATCCCTTAAAGATATCCCTAAAGATAGTCCCAACGCCTCCTGTCGTATGCAGAGATACTTCCTACTAGACCAGGTTTCTCAAGGCCTTATCCAACCTGGCTTTGAACGCTGACAGGGTTGAGGTTTCCACAATTTAGTACAAGACCAGCTATTTCAGTTTCAAGCATCCCGCACAATGAACTGCCACTATCACTGCATTTATAATGGATATTATGTAAGTTAACATAATACAGCTATTTTCTGTTTTCTTTGGAGTGTGACCAGTTTTACAAAGAAAACAGACATAAATCATTACTGATCAGTTTCAAAATATGTTAACTAGCACATTCTTAGGAATGAGTGTTTTTTCTATTAATTGTTTCTATGTTACAATGCCCTTCTTAAAATGCTAGGAAAACACACATTTAAAAGATATTTAAAGTTCTTACTACTGCATGCGCTCTGAACTTCTCTGTTTCTGTATTCCACTTGAATCCAGTGGTCCTGACAAAATGCACACTTGTCTTATAGGCAAGAAGTCATACATCTGTTCACAAAAGAGATAAAGACAAAAGGAAATGGTAGAAACATTGTAAGTCTTGCCAATTCATGAGGCATTAGTGGGATCATCTTTAAAGAGCAGATGATCATACTCGCTTAGTCTTATTTAATCCCTGGAAAAGTCAGGATTTGGAAATACATTCAAGTCTGATCACTCACTGAAGACTGATCACAGACAGCAGATAGTTTCAGTCATTAATGACTTGGCTTGGTTTAAAAACAAATTCCAGATAACAAAATCACTTCAAAGGTACATGGCAAAAGCATGTATCTCAATACAGAAGTTAAGCTTATATTTAAAGGTCCTCATTCTTACTTAAGCATCTACTAACTATCCAGAAACTTAATAGAAACTCCAAAATAGTTCTTTGTTTTATTTATCAATGTCTACAGTTCTTTATTAGTTTCTATAGGACAGTGTTGTCATTAGAGGAAATAGACTCATTGTTCTTGATATAATTGAAGAAAGCAAGTAAGAAGCATTTTTCAAGGATTTTAGTTAGTCTATGTTACTAGAAGTATTTACATTTTAAACAGACTTGAGGTTCCCAGGTTTCAAAAACTAACCTTGTCTAACCAAAAAATAACTTTTTTTTTAAAACACATTGTTTATAAACCATACCCCTTTTTTTTCTTGTATGCAGTGAATACTTTAAAATTATTTGCAAGTTTCTTTCATCACTGAATACAATATTTAAGTTAGATAATTTAAGCACTATCCAGTCTTACTTGCCCATAAAACTATCATAAGCAAATTAAAGCATAACGACATAAAAATGGCTTATCTAAAAATTAATGTCAAAGTAGTTTTCTGTTTAGTGCTAATGTCCTTTCATACACACATACAGCTCTCCCAGAAGACTATGAACTCACTGCACTTCTCTGTAATACAAACACACACACACGTATACAGGGCACAGATAGTAAGAGCTGTCAACTTCCATTCATTACTTTCAAAGTTGTTGGCTTCCAGTCATTAATTTAACAATTATGTAAATTACTTTCTCTAAAGTACTGCACCCAGCACTTCCATCTCACTTGAAGGGGCAGAGAAGGTTTAATTTCCTATCTATTGTGCCTTTTACCTAAGTGAGCAAATTTTAATATCATAAAGTCTTTTGTTTCAGTGAGACAGTTACTTTTCTGCTAGAGGCACAACAGCTTTGTCTCATTCTTTCCTTACTTTTACCTTACTATATGCTTCATACTTCTACAAGTATGAAATCCATCTTATATAGACTTTACTCAACCCCTGTGAAAAGTCCGCCCTTGATCTGAGAAGACTGACTCGTGCTGTTGAGTTGGGTATGCCTTGTAAAACAACTAGAGCTAAATACCTTACCCAGCTTCCAGTAGTTTTATATTATTTGTGGAATTATTACTATTCTTTATGTGTTTCACATACCCTGCTTGATGCTGTAGAAGATAAGCCAATGCCCCACAGAGTTCAGCTGCCTAATCTTTATTTCTTATATTGGATAGCCCTTGTCTGTTTAGTGACATCAGAATGGATCAATTATTTCAGATGTAAACAGGAATGAAGGTGAAGTTTTACTATTTTTGGTCATAGCTACATGTGGAGAACTAATTCTCATCTTTGGCCTTGCTGCTTTCCAACAAAATTTTTCATTAACTTGAATGGATTGCTTGACAATTCCTCTTACATTATAGACTATGGACTCACATTTGTATAAAGAGGCACTATAAAAAAATGTCAGTATTTGCTGTGAAATTACTGTAATTAGTTAGTTAGGCATTTGTATTATTTTATTGAGAGGGAAAATAATTTCTAATAGTTTCTTAACTAAAATTTGCAGAGTAGAAAATTTCAGTTTCAAACATGTGAAAAGTATAAACAGACATTTTTCATTTCCCTGTGGATATTAACAATAATTCCCTAATCAGAAAGTTGTATACTTCATGAAGATTAAAAAAAAAACCTATTAAATTCAAAAATTTGAAAATCTGGAAGTTTCCAAATGTTCTTATCAATTATGAAGCTCATAATATGTGCAATTATAAAGTCTACCATGAGGTTTGTAAAGTTTTACTGTAAAGTAAATTTTTATTCTAAATGGTTCGTCCTCTATCAGAAACAAGAATCAAACCTCTTCTGGCAGATACTAGGGTCCTCCCTCTGGCTTATCAAATACTTGGATCAGAGTGATAGGAATAGTTAATGAGAAATTATAGTTTTTTCCCAAGAACAATTCAGGGCTTGAGCAGAGGTGATACGATTGATGCTTTTCAGGAAAAATGTTGTTCTAGTTTTAGACGGAAAGAAGTTGCATTCTTTATACAGTCCTCTACAAATCTGTATCTAAAACTCAGCAATTGGAACTCTTATTTCTCTCAAGGTGTTTTCTTTCTGACAGTTGATAACTGGAAATGAATACTAAGTAAAAAAAGAAAGAAAAAAATCCCTTCACACAAGCTCGCACCACTGACAGTAACATTCTGACACAGATACGAATGATATTTAAGTTGGTATAATTGATGCACAGTAACAACTTCAGAAACTATTAACGATAATGGTAAATGGTAAATGACAAATGAAAAGGTAGAATCATTTATCTGCACCACAATTTAAATTAATTTAATATGATTAAAGATTGCAGTTCATTTAATGCATGTTTTTCTCACTGATGAGATATCAAGGCAGGCAAGCTACTATGTGAATTCTTGTCCTCTTTTAATACATGTATAAAGAAATGACTGAAATAAACATTGCAGGAAGGCCCATGACTTTAGACACCTTTAGTAAATACACATGATCAACATAATCTTATGTTTTCTGTTGAGAATTAGCATTTGTTTGCGCATCATACAACCTCACATCTCAAACATACTTTTTGTCAGAGGGTGGCCATTCTTTATATCCAAACCACTTCCATCCAATTGGGCAAAATACCACTACATTACACAGAACTTCTTAGATTGTCAGCTGGAGACACATGACATGTATGTTGCAGACCATTTACGGTATGTCCTACAAGAAAGAAAGGATATTAATTTTTTCCAGTTTAAAAAAAAAAAGAAAAAAAAAATTAAAAGGAGGTCAGTCACATGGCTGAAATAGATTCCTAGAATGAGTCCCTATTGAATTAATTCAGTGTTGGTGGTTTTTTTTGTTCTCTTCATTGTTTTGTTTTGTTTTAATTAATTTATGGTATTTTTTTTTAAGTGCAAAAATTTTTAGCTGGTCAGAGGCAAGTCTACAGGGTAGTGTCAGCATGCCACCAGGTATATTTGTTTAAATACTATATGTATTTATTCATAGTAGATGATCAGTAATATTCAGCACTGCTGCAGACAAAAATGTTAGCATGTTAACAAAGAAATTAATTTTTTTATGGAAACAAAAATGTTTTAGTGGGTTTTGGTGTTCCTTGTTCTTTAAAACAGATTATTACTGCCTTTTTTTTTCTCTGGGACAGCTTTCATTGAACAGCTCCTTAACTGTGGAGTTTTTTTAAGAGTGCTATAACAAAAGAACATCTGTGGAAGAGAGCTCACTGTTTTGCAGAGGAACCATTCAACTTCATTGGTGGGGCTCTGAAGGTTTAACTTGCCAGTTAAATTTGATGACACTAGAAGACACTGTAAATTGAAGTGATAAAGTCTTTAAAATTCTGATTGCTTTTCAAGTTTTAAAATTTATGGTAATAAAAAGGAGATTTTCAACATACAGCTAGATAAAGCCTTGAGCAATCAGATCCAAGTTCACCAGCTCTTAGCAGCAGGTTGGACTGTTCTGGCCTCAAGTTCCATTTCAGTCTCACTTTTTCAATGTTTGGGTTCCAAATATTTAAAAACTCATCCTTTAAAAACTCAACCTTGAAGATTTTAACCATTTTCCAACAAATTATATTTTCTAATAAATCTGAAATTTTAATTAAATGTTCTGAAGCTATGCTCACTTTGTATACAGCAAATAGTTAAAAAAAGGTATAATTAATTCTCACTTTGACGACATAATTTAATCTAATTTAGTTCAACTTAGAACAATAGTGTGGAAATTCTGACATTATGCTGTGATCTTGTCTTTAGCTTCCTGTCAAGACACTTTTTCTGACCCTCCAGCACAGTCTAATGAGTAAGTTAAGCATATGAACTCTCTGGTTCTTCACATTGTAAAATAATTTCATTGAATGAAAGAACTTGAAGTGGTAGCTTTAATGGTTCCAGAGAAACTGTAAAAGATTTATTGCTCTTTTTACCCCTTTAGGTAGCAAAAATTAGCAGTCAACACATTTGCATAGTTTGATGCTTTTTGTTCTAACTACTTTTGTTCCAAAAAGACTGGACATTCTGAAGTATCTTTGTGAAGAGATGCATTCTGGATTTAAATAGTGCAGCACGGTCTCACTGGCAGTCTCGAAAAAGAGAAAAAAAGTCTTTAATAACCTTATACACAGGAGGAAGCCACAAAACCGCTAGGTTTCCTTATCACCTGACATGATCCAGGATACAGGTTATTTCATGATTCATGGTTCTGGTTCCAAAGGGAATGCTCTCAGTAACTTGGCGGGTGTCTGTTTCTGAGTCCTTGGAAGGGTCAGAAAGGGAAGTCATTTACAGCAGTGGATATCGAGATACCACCAATGTGTTCAAAGCTGTCTTCATCTGATAAATGGCTGAGAGTGGCATGACCCTGTGGCCCTGCCTACAGCCCCCAAGATTTACAGAACATGTCATGATTTTTGCAGTCCCTAAATGCTGCTGTTATGCAACAGCTACTGTTCTTGAGGGCAAGATAAGGGTTTGTCTCTCTGAATGACACATTAATCCTGTTGAGCTCCGATTTCATTACAGTGGTGATCTGTGGCCCTTCACAGCTTGCGTCCATGACAGGCAGAGGTTCCCAGGTATAAGATGGAAATCTTCTTTTGCAGAAAAACAGAAAAAAGTATTTTTTTGTGTTATGTTTCATATTGGATCATACCTTTTTTTCTTCTAAAAAGAAGACTAGCTACACAAAGAAACTGAAATTTCAGGTGCTTTGTTCATAGATTTAATTGTCTTCTACTTTGATTTTAGTATGTAGTATGAGTACACTTCATTAACTCAGCTATTGCAGAAGACCAGTAAGGAATACAATTAGTCTTTTATTACCGCAGCAAGTGGTGGCTTCTGAAGAGACTCTCTAGGTGATGAACAATTGCACAAAAAAGGTGATACATGTCTAACTTTCATGTTTCTTAATCTAACTACTTTTCTGAATCTTATTTCTCTTACTGCAGTATGTTGTTGTACTGTACTGTTATACAAGTTTAAGGGGGAGGTCTGTAAAGTCTGAATCACAGAATCACACATAGTAGCTTTATGGTGGATTAATTAATTCTAATTGCCAAGAGTCTTGAAGAATAAGTATTGGCAAAACCCAGAAATGATTGAATGACCACAGAAAAGATGTAACTTCTGTCATTGACTGTTTTCTGTGCTCACTGGATATATGTAAGAAAAAGATTCCTAATATTTCATTGGGGAATCGAGATGTGTACAAAACTCAGCTTCTCAGAGCACTTGAAACTAACTTGTCTTGCTGGTGATGTCTGTGACAACTAATTCTGTTGACACAGAAGTCTGGGAAAAGGATTATATTATCTGTGAACATAAAATCCCTGTGGCTCCCTAGAACAAGGCAGTATTATTAATGTGAAACTTCTTGTCTGACAGGAAGCATAGATAATTTTCTTTGAGGCTACAAACTGACATGACACTTGGAGTACATTACTTTCAACAACTGATATCTTTTTCAACACCATTAAGAGAAGCTTCTCTTCTCTTAGATGCCCATTAGCTACTTTGCTTCAACTGTGGCAAATCTCTCCTTTCTCCTTAGTACTGTCCTTAAGCAAGTCATCCAACATGTAATAAATTCCCCATAGTTTTTTTGCATTTCTTAAGCATTGCAGCAATCAACAAGTACATGGTCAGTCTGGTTAACAGCAAAGAAAGTTCTGTATATCATTCTGTGAACGTTGCTATGTGGAAGAATGGTAATATATCACTGTGTTAAGAAGATACATTCCTTTTGTGTTTAATACTTCAGTCTCCAAGGGTAACTGCAATCACGATGGGGAAACTAACTTCTTTCCACATTTTTGGTGAGTACAAATTTATGGACAAAGTTGATACTTTTGCATATGTTTTTTATCCCTAAAAAACAGATTGAAGACTAGTGGAGTCAGAAGGATTGTTGCCTATCATTTGACATAACATTTGTCGTGAAATGACTGGTTTAAGGTCACTCAAAAAAACCCCAGTGAAATACCACTGTGATTTTTTTCTCACTTATCTGGTGAGGGTGGTATGGGGTGGGGGATGCACTACCACACCTTCTTCCATTTTTTTTTTTTACTTAATTGCCTTTTTCCCTACTATAAAATAGTGAAACTTTCCTAGATGTAAAAAATTCAGTTCCTAACCATTTCCTGTACTACTTGCATGAGTACACAGTGCTCCCTGGTTGTTCTACTCTATTTAAGAGTGAACTTGACTTGAATGAGTGCAAAAGCATTGTTTCCAGAGCTTTCCAAAGTTTATGCATATTAGCATTTGTCTTTTTCCAAAACTTAGCAGTTTGCTTAACAGAAATTTGCTTATTAGAAATTGAAGATGAATAGTCCTATGATTCATTCTGCAATATTGATAAACAGTAGATTTTCTTCAGACTCAGCTTGGGAAACTCTACTGCCTTAATAGTTGGTGTTTTTTCCTAAATGGAATAGTGGGACCATGTAAGATCTCTTCCAAAAATGTATACTACTGAATGTTAAAGCTCGTCATTATTGCCAGTATAATGATATTGTAAAAACAATATTGTATTCAGTAAGAAACTATACTTCACCATATACTCTCTGATACTTATATATTCCCATGAACATCTATGTATTTATTCAGTTAAAATATGCTCCTGAATCTTCTGGATTAACAGTACAGACATTCACTATTCAATTACATCCCTAACAAAAAATATTTTTTTAACTTTGCTAAAATACAATGCATGGTTCTATATTAAATCTTATCTCTTTGTTAAAGTTACTGTTTCAATTCTTAATATTAATTCTGCCAGTGAGTATACTATCTTAATGAAAAACTACAGAGAAAGCAAACAGCAAGGTCTTCATAATCTTAAATCTAAACTGGTGCTCGCTGACCAACTATCCGGTTAATCTTCACTAGTGCAACAATGACAATTTTATTTACATTTCCTTGAATTTAGAAACCTGATTTAAATAAAGGCAATTTGGCTGAGGCTGTAAAACATAATTCTGTAAAACATAATTCTGTAAAACACATTTGCAGTGTGGGTCATTTCTGTTCACAGAAGCACAATTTATGAATATATATTAAGCTTTAGTTTCTTCATTAGTTTTTCATTACTGTTTACTACCAGTTCCCAAATTTGTTAGTCCATATGTCATTGTTGCAATATAGTATTTGCTCTGAGTTTATCTAACAGCACACTTTCACGAATGAAGGTGGAATTTACTCCAACACTCTAGACAAGAAATTCTATTTCAGCCATGGCATTCTGGTAATACTATTGTTCTAGTAATAATTTCTAGTATTGTCTCTGGTCATATTATCTACTACTGATTTATAGGTGCCATACTAACATCAGTTTTCTCTAGACAACTAGTAACAGTCTAATAGATTTCCCAAACTTTGCCATTATTGTTTTAATAAATAATTATAAGATGCATTTGGAAAAAGTTGGGCATTAGAATATGTGCATTTTCTTTTTTCAGCTGCAGAAAGAGCATTAGATATTAGTTTGAACTGTATTATTAATACAATGATGAATTTTATATTTTATTTTGTCTTTTGTGAAAATATGTTACATGATATGGATTTTTACATCAAGCTTTGAGAATAGCTAGAATTGCAGAACACATTGCTTTAACTTGGGAGAGTAGAAATGAACTCCTGGGATAATTTTTCATTAATAAAAGGTATAATTTTCCTTGATTCCTTAGATCTCTTGCACTCCAAGTTATTATAACTGAATCCACAAGACCAGGTAATACTAGTGAAAAACTTGTAAAGTCTTGTGTAAAAGAATGAAGTATGGATTTTCTTTAATCTTTTCACTTGAGAAGCCAGAGTTTATGAAATTCCTTCTCATTTGAAGAAGGAAGAAGAGGCCTGGAAAAATGTGCAGTCAAAATACATGAAAACAAATGCATGCAAAATTCATGGTATTTTTTATAAACTACATAGCAAAAGATGACTGGCTGGAAGCAATGTCATTTTGTTTTATCCCTTCACTGTTTCTGTCTTTATAGATTTTGGGAGCTTGTATTATTAAGAATACATTTCCTCTTAATTTAATTTAGGTAATCTAAATATAACATAAACACACAACCCCTCCCCACAAAATGCATATTTGGGATAATGCTAGCATTGCTATCCAGAATAATTAAAGATCAAGTTGGCTTGGCAATAGTTCAAACATATCAACTCAATGAGACAGAAAATCAGATTCAGTATTCATTTCAATTTAATCTCTTAATATAAATTATTTTCCATCTTCTGCACAAGTTCTCCTAGGAGACCTGTCCTCAACAGCAGAGGCTGGCCTCACACTTAAGGAGATGTGATGTGAGGTCTGAGACACCTTGTCCATTAACACCTTGCAGAGGTGCATTTACTATCGCCGTAGGAGGAAGATAAATGGCATATTTTGAGATCTTGTTTGTTCCTGCACTTAAAACCATTTCCAAAGGGAATTTAAAAGTCAGTACATATGGCGCAAATGTAATTCTGGACTGAGCGTGCATATGAATTACAAGTCAGAGTCAATATCACCATCTGTCCAAAAAGTCCTTTCTGATCTCTTTGCTCAAAATGGAACAGAATCAGAGAAAGCAGGCAACACCATGAGAGAAACAGAACAAAGCAGCTGGCTCTTCGTTGTAATAAGAAATGAAGTTAAAAAGAGGTGCTTGATAATAGGCCTTCAAATCTAAATGCGTTATTCCTTGATGGTCTATCACCTAGTCATTGACTGAATTTCTTCACTAACCCTCGGACTATCTTAATACTCTATAATGACTATAAAAGCTGTTGTTATGAAGAGAAATTTTGGCTCAGCCTGAAGCTTTCCATTAGAATGTCTTATTCCACAAATAACCACAATGCGGTCAAGTAGCTGATGATGCATTAAGGCATCATTATTTATAAAAAATGGCCAACTGTGATTTGTTGAACTAATCATTGTCTTTTGATAACCATTATTTCAGTCTAGGAATGAACTAAGTAATACTTGAATACACCTTGTATATAAAAAGATTTAATTTATTGGAAACTTAACAACACAACTAAGAATTTTTAATAAAACAAATTAATAATTTTTATAGTTACTTTTGCAGAGAAAAAAAATCAGATCAGATTTTCTTCCTTAAATAGGCTGTTTCTATGTTTGTATCAGTATTTGCTTAGCTTAAATCTGAACTTGTATTATGGATAAAAATACAACTTTTGTTGGTACATTTTGATTGACAACAAATATGGAAAAGAGTTGAAAGTAGCTTTACAACTATTTTCTTAGTAAAGTAGGACAAACATCTCCTGCATTTTCCAAATTGAAATTTTAAATAGAAAAAAATTTCCTACACCTTCATATTCCATATAATTATTTTTTTAATGGTTTTTGCTAATGTATTGAAAACTCCTAAGAGACTATATCATAACAATGTCACTACAAAACAAATAAAACTGCAATTAAAAATTATACTATGTGGCAAGTGCAGCTGCATTAGATTTACTGGAAAGAAGAATAGAACTAAATGGAAAAGCAAAAGAAATGTCCACTTAACCTGAAATTTACAGTTCAGTATCAATCCTGTATATAAATACCCCTTTCAAATCAAGTTATCTATTCAAGAAGCAAGGGAGGATATTTGGTCTTTTTCTTTTGTGTTTACATCAGACAGCTCAAAGGATCAGCTATTTATTTAAAAAAGGTCACCTTAAGGCCTTAAATTAGGGAATAGGAACATAGCAAGCAAGCTTAAAAAATTGAAAAATCCGAAGATTAAAAAACACTGGAAAAGCGTTTGGGCATGAGGATTCTAAAGAATCTGTGAGCTTTTATATTGACTGGGCTCCTGAGCCTTAGGTTAGCCAAGGAAAGTTAAAAATACCCTTGCAGAGAAAACCAACCACTTAAATAAAAATCAGATACTTGAAGACTTCCTGGTCACCCCTGCAAATCTTCTAGAGTTGATACTATTCTGAGTTCAGAATTCTCAAAGGATTTGTGAAAAGCTAATATGTTCTGTCACAATAAAGAACACACTGAATTGTGAGGATCTGTGGCCTGACTTGACAATACAAGGAGCAGACCTAGAGTTGTATGACAATTAATGTGCTGATTCAGTGCTTGTTAGGGAAGCAAAAGTTTTGCCCTAGCAAAAAGACACTGGAAAATGTGGCTGAATTCTCCATCTCCTTAAAAAAATCTCACTGAAAGCAGAAAAATCTCATATGCTGCAAAGACACAAAAGTCAAATTCTACAAAATATGAAGAGATACAGAGTGCCTCCAAGGCTCTTAGACTGCAGTATAACATATGTCAAACTGCTCTCTAGGACAGGAATTACATGTCTGAATGTAAAACATGCAGTTATAAATACCCATCTTCCTTTCTTTTGGGAAGTAAACAGCTACTGGTACACATACTTCAGAAGGACGTACAGCAAAACTGCAGATACTCTGAGAAGGTAACATATATAAGAGAAATACAGTGTGGTTTTTTGTAGATTAATCCAGGAGCAAGGTAAAATTGTCTCTGTTCTGCCAATGAGCAACTGTGTGAATATGGGCTATGTTGTATCCACTCCACTCTTTCCTACTGTCCCTAGAGGTATTATTAGCTCTTAAGAATAAAGAATGACAATAGTCATTATAAGTCTGGAATAATGTTTTTATTCATAGACCTCTGTGTGCTTTACAAAAGGAGGTGAAATTCACTATTTGTTATACAAAGTGAGATGAAATGGATTCAGAAAGAGTTGTACTTAACACTAACCAAGTCTCCTGATTTCAATTCAAATGTGTTATTCATCATGGATGCAATGACATATTTGAACAGTGGATAGCATACAGGATTCTTACTCTTGATGAGGCTTCTAAAGGCAAATGGATATAATCAAGATTAAAACAAGAAAACATATCCATTAAGCAGTTAAAAACTCAAACTGGCAGTAGTTTATCACCCTATATTGTCTCAAAACTTGATGGGTAAACATCTAAAGACATTAGGACAGTGCCTGAAAATAAGAATCTGGGTCTTGGTTAGTTGACCAGTTGTTTTCCCATCATGTATAAATGATTTACATTCTGGGATCTGCAGAGCGTTCTGCAGAGTAACAGCACGTGATATTCTATTACAAAGCTAATGTTTAATTAGCTGTCTGAAACCTGACTGATTAATGAAATATGCTCATACATTTAGCATTAATCCACTATAAAAATCATGTATAATTTCAGTCAAGAAGATGATATTGTTATTACAAAACCCTTCTGCTTTAAATCCAGTTGAGACCTTGGAAGATACTCTTCCAAGTATTGGAATGGCAATGTCAAGCATTTTTAAGTTGCTGGTTAAACATTATACTAATTTTGTGTGTGCATAGCATACATACTCCAGAAATGTATTTTTAAAATTATTTTGAATTTTATTTTTTACTAGATTAGAGACGTGATACAAAATTGTGGAATGAATTTTTCTGTATTCTAAACTAAAATTTATTTCTAAATTGCAAACTAAATCTGAGAATACAAAATCTCAATTCATGTTATTATATCCTTTTATATACTTCTTAACTTCTCCTGTTTGGTGTTTATGGGTTTTATGTGTGTGTGTGTGTTTCCCCACAAAGCATCATAGGTTATCTTGATAGTTCTCTTGGCTGTAAAGATATGTCTGTATTCATTTTGTCTGTGTCTATTTTTCAGTCCAAAAAGATATGCAGTTAGTCTGTTTTAAAAGACTTCTACAGTGAACTCCCTTAAAAATTAAGTTAGGAATAGTTTAGATTTTAAACTCTATACATGCCTGTATATCTCCACGAAACTTCAAAACAAAACAAAAAAAAACAACCAACCAAACAAACAAAAAAAAACCCACCAGAAATATCAAAATAAAAAAAATACTCTAAAGACTTTTAGTAATTTTTTGCAGACTCAGCTGATTTAAGTTGTAGAGCATTACCTTATCTGAAGTGTTTGAGGTCCAGTAGTCACTAAAATGTGACCCTCTTGGAAAGAGCCTAGAGCATATCTAATCTTCAGATATATCACTAGAGTTGGAAAGGATTTCATATGATCCTGGGTGGAGGATTAAAATTTAATCAGGATGACAGAGACATACTGTGTACCTGATTTAGATCCACAAAAGGAAACTTGCATTGAAGGATCAGACCTTGCTCATTATGTTTGACTACAGCCCCCGTTACTAAAAAAACTTTGAAATAAAAGTGAATTACTGAATAAATAAATTAACAGAAATTCAACGCATATGAAATGCTTAATTGTGAACAGCTGGCATTTTTTATCACCCATTCCATCCTGTTATCACTTATTTATGAAATGAAATGATGAATTATTATACTTCTCACTATGTTTTCATACATGAATCTGTTGTGAGCTGACTTCTGAAATGAGTACACGTCAAATGAAAATTATTACCTCTGTTTTAAAGTTGTGTAATAATAGTGATGTCAAAGATGTCTTACAGAAAAATAAATATAAAAATTAAAAATTAATTTTCAATTTATAACATAGTAATATTTCCTCCATAAATTAGGAAGAAGAGATAATGAATGGCAATGAAATTATTTAATTCTGTGATCCAGCAACTCTTACTGAACATATTGATTAGAATTCTAGAAAACTACTAAAGGAAGTAAGAAAGAAAGTAAATAATTGTGTGCCTCCTCAGATCTTTGGAAAGGCCCATCAAGAACTTAAAGCTTGAGAAATTAAGACTAGTTACTGCATAGATGAATCCTAGAGATCTATGTTTTTCTATAGAAGTGAGGTAGTTTTTACCATTCAAGAACAAAAATACTGTTCTGTCAGATTTGGGCAGAAAATTATCATCCCACCTGGAGGGTGGGCAACCAAATGTGAGAAGATCATTCCTACAACCAAATTTGTCTCCCATCCCAAGCAGCAGGTTTCAAAGGCTGAGAAGATCATCTTTGCACAGCTACGCCATAACTGGGAAATGGGAGGGACGAAGTCTCAGGGAAAGGACTGAACTAAGGAAAGGTAAGAAAGACAATCTGGCAGTTATTGATCAGTGGGAAAACAAAGAAAATGGAAAGCAAAACTTCATAGTAGGGCTCTCCACAGCAGAGTTAAATGAGTCTGTATCCTTGTGGCCCAGTAACTCTGTTGTTACTTGCGACAAACAATGTTTTATGACATTCTTCCAGGCCCATCTGGGCTGGGCTTGGTTTGCCAGAAGGTTTGTTATATCCCATGACAGCACTTGTCTAATAATGAGTTATCTAATATTTATCTGAGTAAATAAAAGCACTGTACCCTTTGATTTGGCACCTTGATGTGACAAATTTTAAAAGTAGACATAAATTCCACAGCAATATCCCACTACTAAAATATTAATATCTCCATATTTTCTGTGCCATTTGCCCTGAAGCCCTGCAACCTCCACCAGCAGGCATGCCCTTGCTTTGCTGGAGGCACAGTGTTGTCAAGACACAAGAAAGCACCAATCAAAGAACTGCATAAATTTTTTAAACATTTTTAGCAGCACATCTCCTTGAGCCTCTTAGACACAGGAGAAAATATTTTGGTTTTGTCCATAGCAAGTACAAATATTTTCATATGAATTCTGACCACTTTCTGATACATAGATTGAAATAAAATATAAAAAATTCTATTTCTAGTTAGCTTAACATATTCAGTGATCATATAGTTCAACTAAGAATTGTGAAGGAACAAGATTCAGGATAGGAGAGATTCCAGGCGTGGAGAAAAACATACAGCAATTGACAGGACTTTATTATATGGACCTTACAGTTATTATATGGACCTTACCGTTATTATGTGGTTTCAGATATGTATATTGCATTACATCCACACTACACAGTGCACAGCCTGGGCATGCTCGGGCTTGCCATGAGTTTTGCATAGGCAAAGGGGGAGGAACGTGGGAGGAAGCAGGGAAGGAAAGGGTGAATGGTTAACTGTTTCCTCTCTGCAGCTTCTTCAGCCTATCAGAGAGGGGAGCGGGAAAGCAGGGAGCAGGCAAAACTCATGGCAAGCCCGAGCATGTCCAGGCTGTGCACTGTGTAGTGTGGATGCAATTCACATAATAACCACATAATAACGGTAAAGTCCATATAATAACTGTAAGGTCCATATAATAAAGTCCTGTCAATTGCTGTATGTTTTTCTCCACGCCTGGAATCTCTCCCATCCTGAATCTTGTTCCTTCACAAAAAATATTCTCAGCACCCTGTGAAATAAACCAGAAATGTCAAGAGCAAGTGTCGGTGGTTAGTAGTTGAGTGCCTTTCTCAAGATCATTGCAGCCAGTGACAAACAATCTTCTGGATCATTGAAACAGTAATTTTTCTCAATTACTCCTATCATTGATTGGAAGAATTCTGACATAATGTTCCTAATGACTTCACATTTCCATTGTTTTATCAAAGAAATCAAGGGTTCTGGGTTCAGATTTATTAAGATTTAAAACACTGCAATTCTTGATCTAAGATAATATCTTTTTCTTCTTTCACTTTTTTATTTTCAAACTGATGTGAAAACATAAAATATTACATTGCAGTACACGGTCAAAAATTAAATGCTAGGCCTTGTTTCAGGTATAGCAATACTAAGTAAAGTAGCATTTACACACCCTTAAAATACTGATCATTAAACCTTAAAGCCTGCCTTATACACAATAATGAAACTGAATTTATTGGACTCTATAATGAAAATGATGAAAAAATCCACTCTCAGTCATCCCTGTCATTATTTGAATTAATTAGTACCAATACCTAATTTTGGTCTAATTTACCTTATGTCATCGTAAGTCCTTAGAAGATTAATGTTTTGAGGAACTTTTTTTGTATAAGTCACTGAGAGGTAATTTTGCATCCATTATAATCAACAACTAAATCAGATGCAGGATGTTAACAATCAGTTAGCAAGCAAGCAAGATGTAACAAGCAAGTTTCTATTTTACTCAGCAGGATTTTCTGTTTGTTTTTTTCTGACGTGGTCTGCATCTATTCAGAAACTTTTTATTGATTCTTGTATCGTTATTCTGAGTTCATAAACGGCAGTAAATCTAACATAACGATTGTGTCAGAATATCTTATTGCAGCTACAATGAAGTATTAATTCATATGAAATTGTTTTCCTCTGGATTCCAATAATGTTTTTAATTTCATTTATTTTTCATTTATTTCTAGTACAGCTGGGTGTAGTAGAGAAATAATTAGCAGTGCTATATGTTGGATTGTTCACTCAAGACCAAAAGAATTTCATAAGCTGAAGCATCTGTTACTTTTCAGTGCACTCATTAAAATATTTCAATTAGTTAAGTTAGTTTGGATAGTTCAGCTGTAGGTATGAGTAGTCGTTTCTTTCTCCACCTCTAGACTCTGTGAAACCACTTGTTCCAGATCATATTTTTGTCCACAGCTCATCCTAGGCAAATGTAGGAATTTCTATTTTTATGAGTATTCATAAGTGCTTAACCTCCACTCATTATTGACATAAGATGCATTTTTGCAGAATTTTCTGAAGTTTAGAATCTCTGTTTTTGTCAAAGAACTGGGATTATGTAGAATAATAATTCTGCAATTACCTAAATTGTTATGTTATTGTTGTGAGCACTGTTATGCTCATTTTCATACTTACCACCAATCATACGCTCTAAGAAGAAAAAAGATATTCTGAAAAATTCTATTTAATTTGCTGTATTCTTTGTCACAAAATAATTTTGTCTTCCTCTGAGAAAGCTTTGTAAACTGTGTATTTCCTTACCTATTCATATTTATATTAATTTTTATAACTATTCATATTTATTCATTTAACCAAATCATTGCAGCATCCTATTTACAGCATCTAACCATTGTTAATGATAATAAGGAAACTAATATTTTCCTCTTTTATTTGTTAATTTTTTTTTTTGTTAAACATTTATTAAATAGATTTCTTAGGCCCAGGAACAAAAATAGTTATTTACCAGGGTACTGCATAGGAAAACCACATAAATTAAAAATTATTCCTATAATGTTTTAAAATATTTTAGAACACCAGAAATCCTAAAGAGAGGTGAAGACAATTGACTCCTCCTGAAAATCAGATGAAAGCCAGAGATCATTGAATCTCTGCTAGATTTTAATCAACTAATTTTGAAATATTTACTATAATTGTACAGAATAAATGAAATGAAGCTAATCCAAGAAACAGACAGATCACCCAAGATAATCCATAAACTAAAATAACCCATAGAAAATAGAAATTGTTATAATATTTTTATCATACAAAAAAGAATAAAATACAGAACTGTTAGGACACTTAGTGACTTCATTTCTCTAAATATAAAATTTATACATATTGATTAATTCATAACTTAATGTTGTACTTAGAAAAAGTGCTTTGTTATTTGGTGTCCATCAGAAAAGGAATTAATAACAACAGCAACAATAATAAAGGTCAACTTTAAAATCTGTGTAGATAATAAAACATAAAATTGTAGAAATCATAAAAGATATAAATTTATTCGCTTGTGTTTTAAGCTATTATTAGTGCAGTATTTGATGTTTAGATTGTTTTATTCATATATATGTTCTAATACAACACTTGTATTTTCTTGATTTTTCTTCTGTCAAATTCAGGTTTACTTGTATGTTGGGGTTTTTTTATGACACAGTATTCTGAGGGAGAGATCTGGGATCTTTTCTGCCTCATCAACCGTAAGAACAGTTAATGGTGTCAGCCTGAAAAAACGATGTGGTCATTACTTGAACAGGTGGAAGGTCACTGTTCTTAAACCTACCATTTTTCTTGTATTGGTTTTGCCTTGAGCACATGCTTCACCTCCCACAGTAGCAGCAGGGGGTTATATTTGATTCTGTCATTAACCACTCATCTTCACAGAGAAGTAAGCTGCTTACATTTCTTGTCTTTTCGGATCAGCAATTATTCTCTGCATTTCTCTGGACACTTTGCATTCTCACAACAAAATTAATCTTACCTTCTTCATTTCTTTTATTCCCATTAGTAAAATGCCCATAATATGCAAATTCTTGTAATTTCAGCATTATGCCACCATCACACTTTGACATTTATTAAAACTGCCAGTTTACAAACAAACAGAAATTATCAAGCTATGTTGCAGGCAGAGAAAAATCAGATTTTCTCCTGCAATCACAAAATCTTCTATGCTACTGGTAATGCAATATACATATATACCCCTTAATGCCTGAGGTATTAGTCTCACTGTTTCTTAAAATACTTGTTCTAGAAGGCTAGAGCTGGATTATTATTTCTAACTTACTATGTACCCATATTTTTCTGTTTCTTCACTTACTTCCACGCTAAAATGGAAAGGAAAGAAAATACTATTTTTTAAATTAAAGCTAAAGCATGACAGTGTGCTCTTATTCACAATTTGCACAAGAAGTTCTTAGATGTACTCATCTGTTGACAGTGATATTCCTAGATGGCCAAACTGAAAGTATGAAAAATAGAAGATATAAATTCACAATACAGAATTTAAAAAAAAATTTTCATTGAAAATAATAATTAATAAAACAAAATATTAAAATGAAATAAAATAAAATAAAATTGAACAAAATATACAGATGAACATAACCACACAAGTCTGTGTTAAATGTTTGTAGGGGTTTAAGACCAGTCAGCAACTGCTTGTTCACTGTTCCACTCAGGGGGATAGGGGAAAGAATAAGAAAAGTGAGAAAATTAATGAGTTCAGATAAAGACAGTTTAATAGGGAAAGCCAAAGCCACACACACAAGCAAACCAAAACAAGGAATTCATTCATTACTTCCCATGGGCAACATGTGTTTAGCCATCTCCAGGAAAGCAGGGCACCGTCATGTGTAACAGTAATTTGGAAAGACAAACTCCATAACTCTGAACATACCCCTTCCTTCTTCTTTCTCTGGCTTAATATGCCGAGCATGATGCCATATGGTCTGGAATATCCCTTTGGTCAGCTGGGGTCAGCTGTCCCAGATGTACCCCTCCCAGTTCCCTGTGCACCCCTGGCCTCCTTGCTGATGGGGTGGGGTGAGGATTTGAAAGGCCTTGCCACTGGGCAAAGACTACTCAGCAATAACTAAAATATCCCACTGTTATCAGTACTGTTTTCAGCACAAATACAGAACATGGCCCATTATGAGCTACTGTGAAGAATATTAATTCTACCCAAGCCAAAACCAGCACAACAAAAATATATTGGTAGATGTAAGTAACTTAGCATCAGAAGATAAGCTGTAAGTTTTTTTGCAACCTTATTTCTAGTAAATTTAGACATTAAGTGAAAAAAAACTGAATAAGCAACCTGAGAGTAGATAATGAATTCATTTTGTTTACTTTTTAAGCAAAAAAAAAAAAAGATATTTTGATGTAAACTGCCCTCTTGTAAACAAGTTTTATTGTTGACATCATATCTTTCCTGGATCTATAGCATTGCTTTACTCCCAAACTTTTTTAAACCAGTAGAAAAAAATATAATTTTTAAATAAAAAGAAAAAAAATTTGTTTTCAACGTAGTGAAATGAATAGGTGGTCATCTGAGTAGAAGGACTAACTGATCGACTAACATATATTGCTATAAGATAAGAATCCCATATGTAAGTAATATGGGCATCTGTGTCATATAGAATATCTGATTATTATTTTGATTTTACTACTAAGAAATTACTAGGAACTGAAAGGAAGACTTTTGAGTTTACTATTTTTATTCAGTGCCTCCAGATAATCTCATGCATTTTGACCTGAATCTTTTTATTCTTACTTGGTTCTTTCCAGTAGGTGATTCATTTCTTTGTGTTACTGAGAGAACGGCAGGATATGATGAGCTGTTTACAGTGGTAAACTGTATTATTACTTATATATGAACAGTTTTTGGAAAAACATATTACTAAGGCCTCTGGTGTCTTTAGATAATGTCAGTCCTTGCTATTTTTACTTTGTTTATTATGTATTATTTTTATTTATTTATTATTGCTTTACTTATTATGGAAGCATTTTTGTCAGACCCTTTTCTGGGCATAATTCAGCAAGTTCACAAACAATTCAGTTTTTAAAACATCCTATTTTTGTTCAAAATCTGTGGAGTAATCATCTACATTACAGAGACTTCTCCATGAATGGATGGCTGACTTTTCCAAAACGGTGAAAAAAGTTAAGTGATTTCAGACAGCTTGGGAGATGTTCATTTTATACAAACAAATGAACAAACAAATGAACAAAATAAAAACCAAAATCCCAAACATCTAAGCACTGTTATGTAGGGTACTGAGAATTATAAGTAATTTATTTTTTCTGAATAAAGGTATGGATTTTATTAAAATAATTATTAAAAAAAATCATTCCAGTCCTTAGAGTCTTACTAAGAAGTGACAAACAAGGGGAATGCCAAATTTAAATGCATACAGTTTAAGATGGAAAACACAAACTTTATTCAGTTTGCTTTTGAGATATTTATCTCAGAGATGAAGTATCAGTAATTGCTTCATGTGATATATACACAGACTGAAACCTAATTAGTAATTTAAATGTACACCAAATTGGAACATTTTGAATCCCAATTAAAAATAATGGCTGCAATTAATTCAGACTTATTAGTCACCATCTTGTTCTCCATTCCAGCTGCTGACATTTTCAAGTAAATGAAAAAGTATTTGGTGAATCCATGTCACAAACAATGCGATCAAGGGATGCTGTCATCTGTTTATTTGTCAGAAAGATGTTAAAACCTTTCCATCTGCCTTACAATTGCCTTTACAAGGGATCTACCAATCACAAAAGCTGTCAGATAACCAACTGCATAATGTGAAAAAGCTTCCATGAGTCCTGAGATAAGCACAGAGCTGTTCAACTCCTCGTGTGTATTAAATTAATCTTTCTCATTAACATGTGAGGAAATAGAAATTCAAATTTGTTTGTACATGGTTGACAAGAGGAGTAATAATTCATTTGTATAAACGTTATAACCATATTCTTGAGAGTACAGGATCTTACAATAGGCAATTTAAGAGTCATCCTTATTTGCCCTTATTCCAAGAGGAAATTTATTCAGAGCTTTTGCACATATTTGTTAAGCTATGAATTCTAACACAGAACTAATTCAAATCCAGACAAATGTGAAATTCTTATTTGTCTGGGGAAATATTTCATTAAATATACATTGAGTTTCACCCTTACTTTTACATGTGATTATTACACTACATTTATTTTAAAACTGATGAAAAACAAAACACAGAGAAAATTTCACCTGGAAGTCAACTAGAGAGTCTTATACTAGACCCTTAGAATAGGTACCCTACACCCAGTGTTCCAGTCATTAAGTGATATTGTTTTTTCTAAAATAAACAAAAATCTATGTTAAAGTTCTTAATTCACTTAGTGGTAAGATGTATTTGGACTGTGCTACACAACATGCTAAAATCTTGTAAACATGGCAAAATAAAGCTATATCTTATCACCTTAAGCTATTATTTCATGTAAGGTAAAATCTAACAAAAAATTTCACATGTCAAAAATTTTACTGAGGCCACTGAGAGAAATATCTGCTTTTAGCTTCCAAAATGACCTATGCAAATCAATTACAAATAAGCAGGGTGAAATATTAATCTAGAAAACTTCAGTAGACAAGTCAAGTAATAGTAGATACATTTAGGGTGCACCAGGTTAGGTGCTATTAGTTTGTTAAGCATGTGAGTAGACAACAACACGTTGGTATTTTCAGATGGGCCTGAACTGTGCTTGCAATTGTTTTTCTTTTCAACTGGCACCATTAAAAGCAGCAAAGCTTGTAAAATCTCTGGTATTTATGGAAATTTTATCTGTATTTCCCTGGAGTATCAGGGAAATACAGGTAAAAATTACCTTTTTTTCACAGGAGATACCTTGGCTTATACATTTTATTTATTAAATGCAATTTCCCATAAAATTCCTATTTTTCTGTCATAATTTCACTGCACGTCACAACCACAGCAACAAACTGCTTCTCTGGGCTTAGGATGTGCTTAGCAATCAGCACAGTTAAACCATACATCACAAAAAACTGTCCCAGACTGTCTTTTTAGTCCTACAATCTGTTGAAACTTTTATTTTTTGTAAGAGGCTCCTAAATGCTTTTTGGCTCCTTACTGTTAAGTTTATGTCCCTGCTGCTTCATAGAAACACAGAGCTACAAAATACCTGTCCTCTTCTTTAACACATGCACAGTCATGTTCCCATCCCTGCTTGCTGCTTGCATCCTTTTGGAACCTATGGATCCTTTCTAACTTATCTTTACTTATCCACCTAATCTTGCCAAAAAATCTATGAGAGAGAAATTATATTATTTATATTATTTATATTATTTTTATCTCCTATTATATCAAGAGAATAACAGGAATTTTTATGAAGTTTGCAATTATTCTGTATTGCTCTAAATTTCTGATACACTATAAAAAAATCAAAATGCAGTGCTGCAGTGTTGCAAAAAAAAACCCCACCCCCAAACCTGAATGAAAATATTGGAGTTCACCAAACTACTGAAAAAAATTGAGTTTTCCTTCCGAGTGATGATTGAGATCAACTTTTTAGCCTTTTCTATCAGAATTCCACTCTTTGAATAATTCTAGAAACAGTAAGAACTGTTTAATTAGTCTGAAGTTAAATAATAAGATATACAGCAGTGGGTAGGGGGTAAAGAGTAGTAGAAAACATTAACTGGTGCTAGCTGAAGGTTTTTCACAATAGCTTTATCACAATGAAAGAAAGAAAGTTTCTGTATTGCTATCTATATCTACACACATAGGAATGTTTAAAAACATAAAGTGAATACCATTAAAATTAAATCTTGGCTATTGATAACTATCAGAACAAAGAAAACATTATTTCTATTTAGAAAAATCTGGCCTTTCATATTGAGTTCTCAGTACAGTAGGATGACAGATTTCTTTATTCAAAGCAAACACAACTGTATTTTTTTTAGTTTCTATGTTTATGAAAATACTACTGGTAAAATGTGATATTAATTATATCTCAACAAGACAACAGCAATTTATCCAGAGAAGCAATAAAAAACAAATCTGAACTATGTAGAATTCTCCAAATTAGTCAGTATAAAGTAATTCCAAATAACAAAATTATAAAATTAGATTTTCAGTTATTACTAACTGTTTGTGTGCTTGTGCTTGTAGACACTTAGCTTAAGACAGAGTAAAAAGTTACCATTGAAAGGGCAAGGTGTTTATTTTTTCTCTTGAAATCAGACGAAGCCCAGGCTGCTACTCATTTATGAACTTTTACCCTTGCAATCCAGAACACATATTTCTTAAAAAAAATAACTAGTAAGTAGTTGACTCTAAATTTTATTAACCTTTATTTAAGGGAAGAGCTATTGCTAATGATATGTACAATGTAGGACTAACACAGGTGTTAACATGTCAGTTGTGACCCAGAATTCATACTGAACCAAGCCTTTGATTTTCTAGGTAGAAGAACATACATTTTGCATTTAGTTTCTGGACTTAATAAGGTAGAGTCCTGCATGCAAATCAGCAGCTGCACACCTCTGTAAAAAGATGGACATATGCTATTGCACAAGCAGTATAGCTCTTGAAATCATTGTGATAGTAAGCAGAAATACATAGCTTTCCTAACTATCCTGATAGGTTAATAGGAAGTTCTTCACATAATTATTATAAAAATATTTCTAGTCAGTAGTTATATTACTCTGGAAGACTGTTATTTGGAAGGATCTAAGGAACAGTTCCTAGGCAAGCTATCTTTAGAGTTTGTTATCCACCTCTTGCACTCAATTCATTTGTTCTCCAGATTTCTGTATTACTTTGAATAGCTTGTTGTCAAGTGGCAGCATTGTCTCATGAGCAGCAAATGAATGTTGAAAGTGACCACAAAGAGATATTTTTCATAAAAAAGGAAGTGATCTTAACTTTTCAGATTTGGGGAATTAAAGACTGTTAGAGAAAAATTCAGAGGAAAGGAAATCCAGAAATATATCTTGAGAGACACATCCGTTGAAATGAGTGCAACTTTAAAAATAGAAACAGTATAAATACTTATCATGCTGTTATTTTTTTGCAAAACCACAAAACAAGTGTTTGTCAAATATAGCACACTAAATAAGGGTGCAAAAACCAATGCAAATTTTTCATCTGTTTCTTTTCCTTTCTTCTCTGATATTTCAAAAATGTTTCAGAGTGCTTAAAATACATACAATTAAAAATGTCTGCTGTAAGAAGCATTTATCTTAATGAGCAATGTAATGTTATACATTTAAGTCTTTGGAATGTAACAGGGGCATGCAGTACTAAAACCACTAAGGCACTCCAGCAGAAATGTCACAGTTGAAAAAGCAGCACTTATTTTAATAAAGAAACACTGAAGCTGAAGCAAGCTAAGTCAGCGTTTAAATATTTAATCATATTTTCTAAAAAATATAGGAACTAATTAAAGGGATCTAAAGAAGCAATTAGAAAAATGTTACTCCTTTGTGATAATTTTTTCCAAGTTTAAAAAATCATGGCATTTCTCAGTTTAGATTGCATTTTATTTGCATAGAGATTCAGTTGGGAGGGAGAGGCTGTGATTTCCCCAACGTTAGTAAGCAGATAATGTCGACATAATTCAATAAACTGCAGTAGAAGAAGAATGTGAGAATGACCAGAAATTGATTATCGGTTTTCTCCCATTTCATATTTAGAAGTTGTTTCAACTTTAAAATACTCAGTTTGGTTAGATTAGTTCTGCAAAATCACAAGGAAAGTTAGGAAAGTTAGGAAAGCTATGTATTCTTATAAGCTCCAATCATGGACATCAAAACACAAAGAACTAAAAAAATTGTCACTCCCGTTGTAAAGGCCTGCACTTATATAACGGATCCCTCTCCATCTCTGTGCCCTTTGTAAAAGGCTATATGTTCCTTTGAACCCCACAAAATCTTATAAAATGGTATTGCAGTAAATAACAGTAATTCAGAGACAGAGTGATCACTCATGCTATAAACTCATTTTGTGCTTGACAAGATCTCAGATAAATAACACCCATGCATGCATCTCAACCATTCTCATATCATTTTATAATTTTGCATGTAGACCATCAGTATGTACTGCCTCTAGGCAGTAGTTAAGGAGCTAAATTTTTTCTTTTCTTGTGACTGCAAGTATATCATAGCAAATGTTTACAGTAAAAAGTTTTTTAAATTACTGGACTAATTAGAATTAGTAAAAGCTGAATTTTGCAGTAAGCCACTTGAGAGTCATTATGTAAATTCAAAGAAATTGTTTGAAAATGGCCAAACGAGAATATATTTGAACCTTGAAAACCAGTAGACAAGAACAATTTCTGGTTTAAAATGTCTTTTAGTATCTTTCATATCAGTGGAAGCCTTCTTTATGCTAACAAAAGTAGAAATCCCCAGGACACGGTGTTAGAAAACTCCAGGTACAAAATAATTCATTAATAAGCTTTAAAAATGCCTGAGTCACAGTAAATATTTATAAAAAGAGAACTTCATATAGCTTATCCGATAAAAATGCTCCTTGTTCAGCCACAGTGTTTTGTACACTGTGGATAGGGGTCATTCTTAGACAATGACTTGCAAGAGATTAGCAAAACATTAAGCAGAAGGAAGAGGAAGCACAGTCCAAATAAAGAACCATTATAGGTTTTGCAAATCAGAGACTATAACACAACTAATTCTTTAATGCTATTTCTTTTATTTTGGCAGACATATTTCATGACCATGGCATGATCAAATTTGACTTAGAAACTTTTAATTTCATCCTGTTTCAGATATTCTGCTTTATTTTCTACAACATTTATTTTTTACTGGTCTGGTCTGTCAAATTATCCTCCATTCAAATGTCTCCTGAAAATTTCCCTCTTTCAGTGTTGCCTTAGTAGTATACATTGTCTTTTATCTTGACCTGTATCTTAAAAAAAATATGCTATAGCAGAATGTACTATGCCAGTATGTCACAAATAGAGTAGAATTATCACATCTAAGCCCTTTCTCAGATTGCCTCCTTCCTACTACCTAATAGTTGGATTTATTACAGCAAATTTACTTTTCTGGGACACAACTTCGGTAAAGATCTTTTACTTTCACTGAACACAGGATATTAAGTGTCCCTCAGCTTAGGAGGGCACTGAATTCAAGTTCTCCATATACTAAGCATTATCACCTTTGTGATACTGCACAAAGGGAAGAAACACCACTCGCTGTTTTTAGTAAAAGGAGGTATGCACATTGTTCCTCATACTCTCAACACACTTTCTGGATTGGTCTGTGTGAAATGCCTGTGCAGAGGTTTCCAGTTGAAGACAAATGGTTAGAATGCATTAAGATGCTCAGTGCTACCAAGTTGTGAAAGATTTGGAAGCAAATTTCCTGTACTAGCAGTAATTCACTGGCAAAATTTAAGTGCCTACAGGTATTAAATGCCTAAAGAATCACATTGTGATTTTGAGAACTGTCTGATATTTAAACTAGGGGCCTGTATCCCTCCTAAATCCCTTGTGGATTTGAGCATTATACATTTAAATATTACAAGTAATGCCTTCCTCTTTTTCCTGTCTCTGAATGCAATCAGGGGAAGATTCCTCTGGTCCCTTGACAGCCTGCTGTGTCCCACTTAAGGAACAATGGTTAGAAAATCATGAAGTTATGATTAAAAAAACCAAATTAGATTTTTATTATATGTTGAGATGTCCGGAATCTATCTCTTGAGCTACAGTCCCTTAAAGATTGTACTTTTTAATTTTGCATTTTACAGCTAAATATTTAAGAAACAGTTTTACTTCCTTTCCTGATTTGATTAAATGGCCTATAACAGACATGGGGCAGAACTCCCTCCTTATGTAGCTTTGTTTTTTCAGACGTATCAAATTTCATTCTCCTTGACTCTTTCTCTACTTTTATGACCTTCCTACACAGTTTAAAATCAGTCTGAATATTGCAGTCATTATTATTCTTCCAGTTTCCTTAAAATCACTAACTAAAATCTAAAGTTAGTTTAGCTTTGGATGAGTAAGACATAAAAAATAAATCCAAAAAAGAGAGTGCCTTATGTGGGAGAACAACCAGGCCCTGTTTCAAGACATTATTAAAATGGAGATTGTGCTATTTAGAAAGACTTCTGTCATAATTCCCAATAGCCTCTACAGATACTACATTTTCATACTGGGAGGTGAAAGAGGCAAGGCAGAAAAAAGCTCTTCTAATCTCTCTGTAGACTGCTGTTTTATTGAGAGAAAGCTGGTATTGGTTAAAATTAGCAGAGATACTGCATTTCTTCAGGTGCAAATCTGAACACAGTTTTGGTCCAGTAAATGCCTCAGTACTAAAAAGTCAAATACTCAAATGCAATCACAGAACAAAAAGGTAAGCATGCTTCTGCGATGAAGAAACCAGGAAATTCTGAACAAATGTAGAAAACCGCTGACTTAGTTTATTTCATTTTGGTTTTGGAGAACACAGAAAAGAATGTTTAGACTCATTAACCCCAAAAGAATATGAATGCCAGATAGCATTTTTATTAAAACAGGAATCAGTTTTGAATAAATTCTTTCCACATATCAGGAACTTAAATGTACCTTTACTGCCCTGATAAATATTAAAGTGGGGCCATCAGAATCTGACATAATCTTCTGAAATTCAGAAAGCTAACAGATAATGAAGTGAAAAAGAAAAAATCACACAGCACCATCTGCTATGATCTTTGCTTATATTGTAGATTACATTTTATGGCCAAAAAAGCTCTCCAAAATTTAAAATGTGACCTTCCAATAATGCAGGTTTGTGTAAAAAAATGAATAGCTTTAAGATACTGCAGAGAAAGAAGCTCTGAAATTAGATACAGGGAAAAGAAAAAGAAAATTAAAAAGCAAGACAAAAGTATACAGTTGCAATTGTTGCAATTTGTAGCAATTGCCTACTTATCTTTTTAATATAGAAGATAAGTGACTAAAAAATAATGAAATCTCAGGATAATTAATGAAATTTAGATGCTTTCTCAATTAATATCATCACTCAAGAAAACACTTAGGATACTTCTTCTTGGGTATTAGGGGAAAAATATACAAAAATTGATTACTTCATTACTTAGATTTATCCAGGCATCCAGAGTAACAATAATTTTCTAATTACCTTTGATTTCTGAATGTGAAGAAAAATGTTTGTGAAGAAAATCAGGTACATTCCTTCTTTAACTTGTTTATATATAAAAAAAAATTGTGCCTAAACCCAACAGAAATATTTCAGGATTCTGGACACCACAAGATGTGCCAGTGAATAACTGCAATTAACCAGTCAGTACCTGCAGTGCCTACACATTGAATTTCAGCACAGTGCTATTAGAAAGACAGTATTAACTTTGTGCAACTTTTTCAGTAGGGACCCTCTCTGATCAACAGTGAGCCAAAAATTTGGTTTTCAAATTTGTTCCCTTACATGAAAGCTCTCCTGTGAGTTCAATTTTTAGAGGAGAAACAACCAGCACTTTCAGGAAAACATGCTTAGTTCCTATATTTTAAATTGGACCTAACTTGGAATTTAGGTTGATACTTACCTTTAAAATTCTCACATCTCCCTTGTCCATTGTACATTCATTTCAAAATGGTGTTATTTCCAAAATGTGTTGTCTTATCTGCACAAACAAGTTCAACAGGAGACAACAGACTCTGTGGACTTGAAAAAAATCTCTGAAATGAGGAGAAGGATTTACAGCAAGATATGGGAGGAAAAAAAAAGACCTTAATGTATGGTTATCTGGAAGCTATCATACTAATTTCTCCTGTGCCTTGTGCCAGCGGGGCACAAACCATTTCTGATGGGATTAAAGCAGCTGTATTCATAAAGGTAGATCCAATGCCAGTAAGACCACCTGAAAAATATTTTTTTTCTTTTTGCCTGGCCATTCCTACATGTTTATAGGTTCTTATCACTTTGGAACTTGGAAATGGAACTGCTTGAAAATCAAGGGGGTGATTTTCAAGCTGTGGGATGAGAAATGGCTCTTGGCAGAGCAGAGCAATCTGACAAGCTGTTACAACCGAACAAAAAGGTATCATTACAGAAATAAAGCTGGTGACTATCTAGCTCTATCTGGCTTGGTTAATGCAGTTCAGCTCCAGAGTCAGGAAATTTGGAGATGAGGAAAAACTGCTTCTACTGCAAAAAAATAGTAATGATTTTCAAGATGTCAACAGGACTCTGTCATTCCCGGGACAGACACATATTGTTCTTTAAAAAACTATTAGCTAAAAAAATGTAGAGACACATTTATGTTACAGTTAATATTCCATGATGCATTTACAAGTGCTCAGTCAAATGTGCATGTGACTACTGAAAGCACAGAATACTAATATTGAAACAATTCTAAGTACAAATTTAATACCTAAATAGCAGTCAGTGAGCATCACACTAGCTATTTAAGTTTATTTCAGAACAAATACAACTTTAAAACACTGAGTAAGCTTTATTTACTCTTTATAGATCTGTCCCAAAGGCTGTGCAAAATGTCCTTTTATACATAGTGCAATTTTAAGTGTTTTACATCTAATGCAATTGCACAAAGATCTCAAAGTTGAATATACTTTTAATAAGTCTAATTATTTGGCCATGTTTTCAAATACTTACCAATATGGATAAATAATATAGATCAATCTTTTTTCCAAAAAATGTAATCCCAAGTATTTAATTAGAACAAGGTGATTTGTGGCACAACACTTTAAGGAAGGAGAAAATACAAGTGAAAACACACAGCACACACACATTTTAAAATAACTGATGTTTTAATAAGACTCAAAAGCAAGATAAAGCTGAACCCAAAATGGTACATTTGGGAGTTCAGATTTTGACCTGCCTTAAAATGTACTCCCCTAAAAAATTAAAACTGCAACTGTAACAACTGGAATTATGTTCAACTTGCTTTATTTAAAAAACCCCAATCAAACACACAAATACCAACCAAAAACACCCCAAACATAAATCCAAATTAAATTAGCTGAGCCTTTTAAGTACTTTTTCAGGCAAGCTTTGAATTAGGCTTTAAGTAATTGAATAAGCTAATGATATTTAGAGCTTGAACACTGGTATGCTTTTTTTTAGACAGCTGTTAAAAGGCAAGTTTTAATTTCTCTAATTTCAAATATTTCTTTTAGCATAAAGGCAGCTGTGGCAAATATCAATCTTGTCAAATTAGTTTTAAAGCCTCAATTTTACTTAAAAGTGGTTTTACCTTTGGATATTTACTAGACTTTACCACTGCTTTTAAATTTGGATATTATAGAAAAAGTAACCAGATATTTTGGGGGGTGAGGAGTTGTACTTTTTTTGTCTTGGACAATGAGAATAAAATAGAAACAGTTTCAGGAGGGACAGTGCTAATTTACAGAAACTAGCGCACAAACTAGTAACAGTTTGCATGGCAATATAGAATTATGAGGGGTTTTTTTAGATTTGGTAAAATATTAAATGTAATGCACCAATATATGTTCCACATTGTATTACATTAAACTCGGATTTCTGCCCTGCATCAGGGACTATCACTGGACTTGCACAGTGGAGATCAGACTTCATGCCTCTATATATATTAGTAGAAATTCTTAACTCGGAGGGTGGTGAAGAACCAGAACAGGTTGTCCAGAGAGGATGTGGATGCCCCATCCCTGGAAGTGTTTAAGACTGTGTTGGATGGGGCCCTGAGTAACCTGATCTAGTGAGTGGCATCCCAGCCCATGGTTGGGGAGAGTTGGAACTAGATGATCTTTAAGGTCCCTTCCAACCCTGACCCGATTGTATTATTCTATTATTCCATGAAATTAAAATAATTTCCTGTTTGTATTTAAAGATTTTTATCTTAAATGTCTTATTGATTTCTTATTCTAGATTCATGTGACATTGTTTAAAACAAAAAAAGTACCACACAAAGGTTACTGTATTAGGTTGGTGGCTAAAATATACTGTGACTTGAAAATATACTAATATACAGTGCTTAATTTAACAGTAAAGACAGCTGAGCCTGAGTATTGCAGAAGTCCCTGACTGAGCTTTAACTGAAAGGTCTTCAAAAAAAGGCAAAGGGGAAGTTAGGATCAAAACTTCCATTAAAAGTTAGTGGAGTAGGTTACCAAACTCCTCTTTAATCAGTATCTCCCACTTGTGAATATTTATGCAAATACTTTTCCATGTCTGAAAATCTGCTTTACCTCATTAACCAAAAAGTGGTTTAGATTGTTGCAACCTACCACAAAGCGGACAACTGAGCAGGAGAACTAAGAGGATAACAACTTTCTTGGCAATTGAAAAAAACATTTGAAGGTCCTATTTGCAGATGAATGCTTCAGCAATCCTGTTGGCATATGTGCTGGTTTTTGAAGGTTTTTCTTCTAAGATGCAACAGCAGAAAGCAGATTGATGGATCAGAACAATTTTTTTCTTTCAAAGGAGGAGACAGTATGTATGTATGCTTATTCAAGACAGAAATTTTCTGAAAATAGTTAAATACTAATCTGGTATAATAAGAAAAATGACTAAATATTATTACGTCACTAAGATAAAGTAATATCTCCTTCCATTCTCTGGAATTGGCTCCTCTGAAAAGAAACCAAGTAGGCTATATGTTTCATCTAGTCACTGCAGAGAACTTTATTATTCTTCTAACATCGCTCATAATTCACCTTTCTATGTAATTTTCTTGGGGTAATTTTTACCTATACTTTTATTTCTTTATGCTGGGAACATGGAGAAACTGCTTTCATTTCAAGAAGGTGCTAATTAAAACATAGCTACTTATTGAAGCTGATAAATTTTACACTCAGAAACTAAAGCCCATGAAGACATTTTTGAACATCTTTATCACTGGTCTACGTGAACAGAAAGCCTAACAAAATCACCATTAGCAGGAAAAAAGTAGATTAATACTTGAAAAGGTATCATCAATGTGCAGTGTTTTCTATTTTCTAGCACTTTGCTTGTGCTAGTTCACATTGAAGGTGTGTCTTTGGACACATGGATAAATAAATCTTGCTTCATATTCCTGTGCTAATGACAAGTTATCACTGAAACTACAAAACAAGATTGCGTCACCTTCTCTACTTCAGTAAAAGAGCTGTGTAGCTCAATATGAAGAATAACATTACGAAAGCTACTAGCAAGGATTGTTTGGCTTCTTGAAGCTGTGATAGTTTTATTTCAGATATGTAACACACTGCACAGTCATTATTTTCTTAATACGAATCATCAGTAACAGCAGGAACTAAAAATAGCTTCCTAAATGTTTGGCATTCTTACACTGCAATTAAATTAAAACACTTTACTATGAAAACCAAAGCAAAATAAACTTCTGTAAGAATGTAAACCAAACAAAATAAAACTTTTATCAAGGAAAACTAGAACTGGAACTACAATTCTGCATAAGCTATGACTTTAAAATGTATCAAACGTATCCTGATAGCAAAAGACATTAATTAGAACTGTAAAAAAAGAACCAAAATAAATAATTTACTTGATTAACTTGATCATCTTCAGCTTGCAGTGTGTCTGTGAAACGATAATGATTGCTTTTGTTGCATTTTGGTTTTCAAAACTTCTGACCTATTAAAATGATCTCCCATAAAGTAACTGGTAAAAATTAATGATCATACTTCACACTGAAGGAAATTTTTATTCTCACAAATAATAATATCACCTTGCATAGGCAAATGCATATGGCAGGTTTTGCCATATTGTGTAGTTATGCAAACATGTTAATGGGTTTTGCAAACAAATTCATTGAACAGAGATGAGAATACTGGAAAATTCTTCCTAAATTCGTGTGGTCATTATGTCTACGTGATAATAGTCTTGAAATTCCACAGATTCTAAAAGTGATTGGATAGAAAAAAATACCAAGAAAACAGCCCCCAACAGGCTATCAGTTTTAGTTCTCTAAATCACAGAGAAGAATATGTATGTTCAGATCCCATTCTGACAAGGGTCAGTATGTAGATGTGTACTTGGATCAAGGATATGCTGTGGTTCATTTAGCTAAATACATCCTAACAGAATCACTTTACCACAGTCTGCTATTTTAAGCCATATGCACAAAGTCTCTTACTTTACAGTGTCCTTCACACCTACTTTTCAGGAGAGAAACATTAGGCATATAAAGGCAAGAGATACTTAGTTTTCCAATATAAAAAAACTTGAAAAGTTAAGAAAGTTCCATTTCACTAAATACACATTGATTGATTTCCAGTGAAAATCAAGACAGTATATTTTAAATTTGATCATAATCTATTTGTGTTTAAACTGTTGGCCCTTGTTATGAGTTGATTTGCTAATATGCAACTGTGTAAATCTGAATTAATTGGCTTTTTTCATTCACACCTACTACTGAACATCTTCACTTCAGAAATGATGACATCAATTCCCAGCTGATGTGGTTGGACACTACTAGCAAGGGTTATTTCATTTATTGAAGTTGCGATAGTTTTGTTTCTTTCGATAGTACTTTTTATTTCAGATTTTTTTTCTCTCAGATTTCATCCAAGAAATTTAAATTCAAGAACTTTCCTAGATCAAATTTACTTTATATGCTACTGCTGCTATTGCCCAGTCATTGTTCTGTTCATTTCTAAAAGTTTTTTATCCTTACATCTCTCAAGCCTATATATTCTGCAGGCGATATCTAATCGAATTTCTCTAACTTGCCTCTTTCTGTGTTAATTTACTTCTCTTCACTGAAGTTTTATCTCATAATATTCAATTCTCAACTCCTTAGTTGCTGCTGGCCAATAAATACATCTTCTTACTTTTTCCTGAAGGTCCTCTCACCACATGAGTTTTTTGCCATGTTTCTTTTGCTTGGGCCTTGGCACTACCAATAACCCATGTGAAGCAGATATAACAACAAATAAAAAATTGAGTTTTACCTAAGAACATTTCCTTTGATAAAATCTCTAAATATTGCAGGTTTACATTAATGCATCCATGGCAAGAACATATATAAAAATAAATCCATATCAGACTTTACAAAGACAGGTTTTAGCTTTAAAAGGTTATGGACTCCGCTTCCTTGATGCCAGTGAGCATTTCCATAGTTCTGAACCACATAGTCTTAGTAGAGTGGAGATGTCCAAGTAGTAGATTCTTTCAAAGAGGTTCCAACATGTCCATGCTTTCTTTACCTCAACTGCAAAGTCATACGAGTGGTTGTCCACACTGAAAATAAAGAATTGGTTCTTTCTATCTTTGTGTGTAGCCTAGGCCTGTCTGTCAGGGCAGAGGGAGGGAGAAGGGAAAGCTGGGGAGACCTTATTGTGGCCTTTCAATATTTAAAGGGGTCCTATAAGAAAGATAAAATGAAACTATTTAGAGCAGGACCTTTTCTGATAGGACAAAGGGTAATGGCTTTAAACTAAAAGAGGGTAAATTCAGACTGTATATAAGGTGGATATTTTTATGATGAGAGTGGTGAAACACCGGAGTTGGCTGCCCGGAGAGATTATGGATGTGCCATCCCTAGAAAACAATGAGAAAAGAGAAGTGAGCAAATCCCTACTCACTAATCATTCTTTCCTCTTTCTTAACATGAAGAGGAAGGAATGGATAGTGAGTAGGGATTACCTTTACAAGCAGATTAAAATCTATTGTGGGACACAAAAGGTAAATTGAAAAAGGTATTTCTCAAAGGAATTTATCAAAATCTCCCTACTAAGGCTGCAAAATATGCTAAGTACAACAGGCCAGCAACTATTCTCTGCCCATAAAGCCAAATAGTGATACTGAGCTTATCTCCATATGGTTGCAACCTACCTTCCTCTCCTATCACAGATACCTAATATATATTGCCAGCTGGGAATAGACCCCGCCCTATGCTCTTCACCTAAATCATACTTGGGCACCATTTCAGAGTGCATCAATTTGACAGAGACTGAAACCACACCAGTATAAGTGAAAGTAGAGCAGCTGTGGAGAGGCACACAGTGTGGAACCCCAGCCAGAGTGTTAGACCTGCTTTCCTTATGGTTTAGGGATAGCTGAAATGTCTGAATCCGGTAAGGAATGAGCTACTGAAAAAATGTAATAATATGATGCAAGCAGCTCATGTTGGATTCTTAAAGCCCTGTTTTCCACAATATCTATTGCACGGCTATATCTCAAAGTAATGGAGCAGAAGGAATGAGATAGTAAATATAAATGCCAGAAACTATTCATGGTTATAGGTTCCTCTGAAATATTTAAGAGCATTAGATTTCAACTTAACATAGGTTCTTATGTTTTATGTTGTGATTCATCTATAATCCAAGAATTCTTGAATTAATAACCATGAGGAATCTTCTAATGAGAGACCAATGCCTTTCTTTTACTCAAGACATAATGATCATGGTCTACACTCAAGGCTCTAGTTCATTTTCCAAAACATTAGGTATCCTAATAGTAACATATTCACATATTCTCTCCAACTTTTATTATGTTATAACATTAATCTACGTGTAAACGAACAAAAAAAAAAACAAAAAGGGCTGCCAGTATGTTGTCCACTATCTTCCAAATGAATTAAGCTTATATAAACTTATCTTTGCTCCTGTAGGATTTTTTTTTCTATGAATAAGGTTAAAATTAATTGAAACCTTACCTTCTTTTTTGTGTGTAGCTGTAGAACCCACAATACTCTGTGAACTCATGGAATAGCACTTTGAAGCCAAGTGCATGGACAGCTTTAGAAGAGGTAGGCACTAAACACATGAAGATGAATGGGATGTCAGTGAAGAACAAGCTTTGAGGCATGGGTATAAAATGTTCACAAGAACTCATATTGCTAATTAGACTGAGTTCTGAAAAAGGTATGAAAGTACATGATCAGCTATTTCATATTTAATTACAGTGCAATGAACTCATTCTGTGAATAAACAGACTTGAAATGATACTTATTTAACACCTATGAGTGTACTACATTTAGAAGTGCAATACAACTGGAGTTTATTTGCAATAACTGGAAAGTAAGCAGCAGGTACATCCTATCAAATTAAGATTACAATTATGGATTGTCTTATGAATTACTAAGTGTTGATTCTTTCTTTTTTGTTCCTGGTGGGAGAAAATGAATCTAGGACTGTGACACTGAAGAAATAAGTATTTTAACATCTGCTGCTCCATGGGCTTGCTAACAAACTGCAAGTAAAGCTTAATAGTGATAATGCCAAATGCTGTATGCATAAAGATAAATGTCTTCGAGTCAGTGCACAGTTTGTTCAGAAGGCTGCAAGCCATGAGGTGGTGCATGAAAATGAACATTCACGTTTTACTCAACAAGCATATTCTAGTTTTTGGTAAAGTGTCAGATTCAACAATGTATCAGAACATAATCAAATATGTGAATAAAAGTGCTAATTAAAACTTCTCTTCCTTCAATCTCACTGTTTTTTCATTAGTTTCCCCTCAATTCCTTAGACAGACAAAATGTCTGTCAACACAATTTTAGCCAAGTGGCAACAATTAAAACATTCACAATATCAACTTTTGAGCAAAATATATTTCAACTCACAGTCGTGTACTAATTAATTTAATGACTTAGAGAGCTTTTCCACTGAAAACACTTTAGAGGTTGTCTCCACATTATAACTTGAGATATTAAAACAGGGAAACATTGGAATTTGTGCCAAACGTACAAATCACAATTCATATGTTTCTGGAGATCTGTAACCATTAATCTTGTCAATTACATGAAACTTGATTCTGGAGAGTGAGAGAATCTCATTGTGTTAGACACCAGATCAGTAATTATTGTGTTGGAACCAACTTGTGGGGGGTGCCTGTCATGGGTTAAGGTGGTTGGGGGTTTTTTTTGGTAGCGAGGGGGGGGCTACATAGGGTGGCTTTGGTTAGAAGCTGCTAAAAGTTCCCCCCCCCCCAATGAAGCCAATGATAGTTGGCTACAGGAGGGACTTCCTGCTGCTTCCTAAGGGAGAGCCAACAATTGCTCCTCTGTGATAACATATTTAAGAACAAGTTTGTTGCGCAGAAGAATTTTCGAGCCGGGGAGAGCTGACCGAAGCTCCCGGGCAGCCCCGTTGCCTCCTCTGCTGCGGGGCGGGGGGAAGGGGAGGGCGGCAGCAGCCTGGCCCAGGCCTCTTGGCGCCTAGCCTGGAGCAGGCACTGATGGCCGCTGCGAAGGGGCTGCCGGGGCCAGGGTGACCAGAGCCAGGGCGTGCAGCCCCATGGAGAGAGGCCCCCCAGCCCCTGGGCCTGCCCCATGAGCAGCCCGTGCTGGAGCCTGTCCTGCCCGAGGAGCCGAACAGCACTGACAGCGCCAAAGCCCCCAAGGTGAACTGCGGGCTAGGCTAGGGCGGCAGAGTGGTCCCTGCCAGCGGACACTGCCCTCCCTTCCCCCCCGAGCCAAGTCGAGGTGGAGCCCAGGGTGGGGCAGCCTGCCGCAGTGCAGCCGAGCCCATGCTGGAGCAGATGGATGCATGGAAGAAGGCCGTTACCCCCTGTGGAAGGCCCAGGATGGAGCAGAGTCCTTCAAGAGACTTGTGGCCCGTGGAGAGGAAAAACCAGAAAATCCACACTGGAGCAGGTTATTCCTGGGTAGGACTCATGGCCCTGTGGAGGATCCACATCAGTACAGCTCACCCAATGAAAGACTGCATCCTATGAAGGACCATTGGGGTGCAGAGACCACCCCCTGTACCCCATGGAGAAGTGACCCTCGAGACAGTAGATATGGAAGAATTACTGCCTGAGGGGTGGACCCACGTTGGAGAGGTCCATCAAGGACTGTTACCTTTGGGAGGGACCCCATGGAACAGGGGAAGGACTCAGAGTTATGGCCTCCCTGTAACTCGTGGTGAGGACCATGGTGAATCAGGCATCTGTCCCCTTGTAGCCCATGGAAGAGTGACATACAGGACAGCAGATTTGGAAGACCTGTTGCCTGAGGGCATGGACTTGTCTCTCGGCCCTGCTGCAGGGGGAAGATGGAGAACATGGAAGAAAGGAGGGGTGGGTGGAAAGTATGTTTAAGATTGTTTTATTTCTCACTCTTTAGATCTTATTCTGTTAGTAATAAATTTTAGTATTGACCCCACATTGAGTTTTTGGTTTGCCTGTGTGACCTCTCCCAGCTCAGAGTGACTTTAGCGGGTGCCTAGAATCTGGCCAAGGTCGACCCATGACAGTGCCCGTGTGTGTGTGTAGGGGGAAGGGATGTGTCAAACCTCACAGAGGTGTGGTGGCGTTGTATTGCTCATGGGCGGCCCCTGGAGCCCACATGGGAAAGCCCTGGAGTAGGTGTCAGTCACAAACAGCCTGGAGCCCCTCACTCAGCTCAGATTGGCAGGGACAGTGAGGACACTGCCCTTCACCCTGGCCTGGAACCCCAGAGTGGCTGGTGGAGGGGGTGACCGGAGGGACAGAGCAGATAAAACCATAGGCATGTGTTTGCTTCCTGTCATGGTCCTGCCATCTGGATGTGTGAGAGCTGGTCTTCCAAAAGGTTCCAATGGTAGCTATATGATCTGTCTCTCCCTCTTTCTCATTCTGTCTTGCTCCATCTGCTTCTCTTTCTTTGCTCCTTTCTTAATGCTTAGGGTGGCTTGGAGCTGGAGGGATTGGATTTTGCCTTAAGTGTTGTGGAATAGTATGTGCTGGGTCCGTATTGTGGAACATTTTGTCTAGTTTGTGTGATGCCCTTTTGAACTTTTGCCAAACTTCCTTTATTTTCTTCCCTAAAAAAAATAATAGAAGTACCTTATGGGAACAAGTCTGTGGCTTATTCTTTTAACACTATCTTGAGGTATTAAAGAACCCTATATATATATTTTAAAGTAAAACTCCTGACTGAGGCCGTGAGCTTGCAGGTCCTGGGGCTGGAGTGTTACACATGGGTCTTTCAAGGATGTGCAAAATTCCCATCTGCAGACTAGACAACTCATCCTATCTTCAACTTTTATTTCAGGATGATCTAGATGTTCTTTATAGTGCAAGAATGAGCAAACTTACAAGTCTGCTTAATCAGGTCAATTGCTTTGTCCATGTGATCACCTCTGTGGGTTCAGAAATAATAAATATAATTAAAATATGTTGACTAATGTAGCCCTGTTGTCTCACAACAGACAACTACTGACCATAAATAAAGAGAAATAAAACTTCACTACAGGAAGTTTTTTATTTATCTTTTTTTTTTTTTTTTAACTCAGTTAAATGATTTTTCTATAGTACAAAAATCAGTGTGCAAGAACTTTCTGTAAAGAATTTATCTCATCTTTCCAGCTGATACAACTGACATATAAATATGTATATATTAAATACTTCATTACTTATCAGTGTGTTTAATTTATAACCTCCTTTTTGTGTCAATAGATTCACTGCTTTTAGTATTTCTCATGATAGCATAGACCACTTGCCATCAGAGAACAGGGGAAGTAAAGGAAACTGTAACTTTGGATCACTTCTGACTCTTAACTGGGACCATGTTTTTTTCATAATATTGAAATAGATTCTACTCACGGTTAAGAAATTTCACATTTTTCTGCACAAACAGGATTAACAGAGCATAGAAAGAAGAAACTTCCAGCAAGATTTCTTTAGGTGTTCCATTTTGCACAATTGAGCTAATAATGTTTTTTACTAAAAAAAAAAAAAGTGGAAGAAAAAGGCTTGCAACAGAAATTGCATGCTGCATATTCATTTGCTGCCTCCAAGTTTTTAGAACTAGCAGAAGTAAAGTAGGTAGTAATTCACTTTATAAAGTACATGAACATTTTCAGAAATAAAGCCATCAACTTTGACAAGATCCATAAAAATATTTAGTTACAGCTGTAGGAGGAGAAAATTTTTTATAATAGAACTTCCATTTTGCATTTAAAGTTTGGGACAAAGAACATGAGATAGATACAGTTCAACTTGACAGATCTACCTATTTGAAAAGCTAAAAAGGTGGATATTGTACTCAAACCTTAAGTGGTTTGGGTTACATGGCACATAAGAATACTTGAGAAAGTGGATTCTCATTATCAATGAAGTAATTGATAGAAAGATAGTAAAAAAGAATTTCAACTTCAAAGAAGTTTGAAGATGGAAAAAATGGTATTTTTAAAAAAATCTAGCCATCTAGTAAAATTCTAGTTTGAATGTTATGTGTAATATCTTTTTTACAAGCTATCTACTAAGACTTTTGTTAATGTTGTAAATGCTTTTTAAAAAATATATTTATATTAATATTGCTTACTTGAGATATGTACCTTGGCTTCATTTTTTCTCCAGGGAATTTCTGAAAATTAGAAAGTTATTTATTTGTATATAGGTAAAATCTAAAAATACTGTTAAAACTGCGTCTGAATGTCCTAAGTAATATATGCATATAATAAATATAATATAAAAATATATTATAAATATTTGAGAAAATTATTTTCATTGGAATACTTTACAGTCTCAGTACCAAAACTGAGTGAAGGATGTGCTACAAACAATATGTTCTACTCAAAGTCTGACAGAATATAAACCCTGACTTATCTCAGTTTTTGCCTAGAAAAGTCTACACAGAACAACCATTCTCACAATATCTCCTTGTCTCAACTTTCATGAATATAATTTTACAATAGACCTATTATATCAAAACTAAAAATTTTACAGAACCTATTGACTCCTGCACTAGGAAACAAATGACAAGTCTTAAATACAAATAGAAATGTATTCTTCAACACAGGAACAACACTACCTGCAATTATAGTTTTTAAATTGCATATTTTTGATATTCATATGTCTTTATGAATAATAAGATAGTAAGAGAAGATGAAGGCCTTTGATACCTGGTATTGGGCAAATAATTAAATATTTGTTTTCTATAAACTTGATAAAACAAACTTCTCCTCATAACATTAAATTATTGTATTTTCATTATGTTTAACTATTGAATATGTTAAATTATATTTTTCTTATGAAAAAGGTACTTTGTCCAGTATGGACGAAGTATGTATGGACTTACATAGTTTCACTAGAAACGGAGTTGTTCTTAAAAAGATACAACATTAGAAATGAAAAGTTTCATCGAACTACTGCAACTTTGTTCTTCCTCACAACACTATTCCTTCCTGAGTTTTGCATGGTCCCACAAATGCTACTTGAATATCCCAAATACTCATATTCCTTTAATTTCTCCCTTCTTATCAGTTACAAAGTCCAGGTGTCCCTCTCCAAAGCTGTGTGTCGAGTTTGTTAATGGCCTATCAGTTAGTGTCTGGAGACTTTTAGTCTTTTACCATGTATCCTTTATCCCTAATCTACTAGGTTTATGTCTCTGTGGTTTTGGCTATCACCTCCCCATTTACTTATTGCTTTATGCACTGAAAAGGTCCTTGATTGGATAATGAAGAAGATGTTTACCCTTAAATCATGTTCTTTACCCTATGAACAAAATACTAACAGGTGTATAGACTTATTTTTAGTTTCAGTTTGTAGAACTTTGCTCTGCATTCTGTTCATATATCGCTGTGAACACTGCCGATAAAACAGAAAGGTAGCTTGATGAATGACCCTTAAATATGATGTTTAATCAATTTTCACACTTACATATTGATTGGAGAAGTGTGGCAAATGAAGTCACCCGCCCATCACTCAAACGATATCCTGAAGATTTCCCAATTTGTTGCAAAACTCGAAAATACAACTCATGCTCAACAGAAGCAGTCTGTCCCATTTCTAACACAAACCTGTGACTCCTTGTTCAACAAGTGCTGCTGTACTCTATTTTAATAGAGCTGTGGTCACAAGGAAAACTTTTTTTTTCTTTTTTCTTTGAACGCACCTGTCAGGTCGTGCATTCACCACAGTGAAGAAAGAAGCCTCACACGGGGCACCATTTGCATCAAATGAATTGAAGGGGAGACAGATTTGTCCAGGCAGAACTAACCCTGTTTCTTTATCGCCCCATATATATCATACAGATCAGGATCTGACCTATGAAGCCAGGCCAGTTTTTTTATCAGTACACACACCACACATGCCCATGTGACTGTTTTCAGTCATAAAGAACAGTCATGCCTTAAGTGACCTTCCAGTTTGACCTTGTCATGCTTTCACACACACTATTCTTAGCTCTGGTTTGCTCAGGACCACACTATTTTGCTTTACTATTTTATTCTTCTTCTTTTGTCATCCATGTGGCTGGTGTTGTCTGTCGAGCTGCTCCTACAGAGAAGCCTTTGGATCACACTCTCAAATGGTCTTTCAGGTCTTAGCTATGTGCAGGTTAAGTAAATTTACAAACACATGCATACACATCTGTGTAAACGTTCACACTAAAATCTTTCAAGTCAGTTCTACAGTAGAGAGCACAGTGATTTCAGAGGTGTGCTATTGTCACAAATTGCTAACAATTGCTAACAAATTGCTATTGGCACAATGGCAACACATTGACAACATAAGAAAGAGAGTAGTTTGAAAAAGGATGCCTGCCCTCCAGGAAGAATGGTTATCTAAACTGCCTTATTCTGACAGAAGCTTATTTGTTTATAATTTTTCTTCATAATCTTTTCTTTCTTGAAATAAAGAAAAGGTCAAAATTTAGGTAAACAAGAATGAGTCCCAGAGATGGCCATCTGAACACCTAAAATTCTAAGAATTTGAAATACTTCAAAACAGATACATGAATAGACAGATCTAGGTCAATTTCTAATACATGAAAATGTAAGGGCTATACAATTCCGAGGGGTTCTCTTACTACACTTAACTATTCAAAATATTCAAATTATTATCTTAACTATTGAAAATGCTATACGGAACTTTTGACAACTTAACTCTTTTAGAAGGGTTTTTGATATCTCCTAAAAAAGAAAAAGACCCATTAATTCTGTTATCTTTAGGATCTTTTTAAGTGCAAGAAGTGTAGCAAAATTTAAGATTCTACCTGTATGTCTTCATATTCATTAAATAATTTATTTTACTTAATATAATTAGAAAAAGGTTTATTTTTATTTTTTCTATTATTTTTTAGTATCCACAAATTTCTCTCTGAAAAGTATAATTAAAAACCTCAAAGGAAAAAAAACAAAAAAAAACAAAAAAACCCCCAAAACAGTTCTGAAATAAAGTTTGAGCAACTACAGAGTTTAGTAAAATTTTGATCTTTTTATTTTGAGATGTCAGATTCTGCTAACATATAGAAAAAAACCTCTAGCCTCTGGTAACAGAGTCAGTTTACTGTTTTAAAGAAAATAACTTCAGAATTTGATTTTAACTATTTTTCCTATTATTAACAGGTACTGTAACAGATTCATTTGTAGGATATTTTCTGGCAATTCAGCAACTCAACTTTTGGCTACTCAAAAGTATTTCAGATTATTTTCTACCTTCTCTATAACTTTTACAGAGATTGAGTTGAGAGTGAGAGAAATACCAAAAGACAAGTTGCCCAACACTGCAAATATAAATCCAAATATTCTAGAACAGTCTTTATGTTCTTTGCACTTTGGCAATCTCACTATTTGCCATATGTTTCTTATTATCTTTGGTTAGATCTCTTGGTGTCAAAGAAGATAGAATTTATGGGCATTTTTTCTGTTTTGTTACAAGGGCTGGTTTTTTATTTTAAAGTTTCAAGAAAGTAGGAAACACATTTTTCATAAAATAAAAGATCTTTAATTGCAAAAGACAATTAATAGAAAGCTTCTGTCACCACAGAACAACAAAGTAATATTTCATGATGAAATATTATTTTTTGCTTTGCATCTTGTTCATGAAAATTAGTAGAGAATATTACAAGTGGAAACAATAGGTAGATAATGGTGAGTGAAAACATAAATCTAGTTATGGAGCCTGAAGAAGAGTCATCAGTAAAAGGTGTAAATATTATTTGCAACTTGATTTAGGTTTTGCAGAGATTAGGAAAAAATCCTAGAGTTTTCTTGTGTAAAAATCCAAATCAAGTTGTACAAATAATAAAACAGAACTTTTAAATACATTTTCTTTCTTTACTGCATCTGTGAAGAGAGGAAAAAAATATATGTCTAAGTATAAACCTAATATACAAATAAACACACATTGACATTTAGGTGCCTACTAAATGTAGAAGAAAATAGACTTTTTTTTTCTGCAGTAGATAGTTAGATATTTTTGTAAATTTGAGATACTGCCATATATCAACAAGAACACTGTGAGTGGTTTGAATTATTTGAACTCTTAGACCATCACCATTTCAAGGCCAACTTCATGTGGCTATGATTATCTAAGTTTCTATTACAAATTTAAAGAAATAATAGACTAGAGAAATTCACCCCTCTACCCTCTAGGCTGTAGTTTGTCTTAGAGCTAGATATTCTAATTTCTCTGAAGTTGTGAATTTCTCGTATAAGTAGGATGGAAAACCCCTCTCAAAAGTTTGGCTATTAAAAATGAGATGCTTTCCAGAGGACATCTCTTCATTGAGCCAGGAAACAAGCTGCTAAGTAACTGGACAAATGTCAGAGTCCACATGAAGAAAAAAATGAAGCATTTTTCTTAAATTTTAGACTGTCATTTAAATGGCCTAGAATAATTTTAAAGAAAGACAGAGTACTCTTATAATATTTATAGAAATTTCTAAGATTAGAATTGGAAGGGATTACTATTTCATGTAAGCTTGCAAAGAGAGATAACTAGCACAAAGAGACTAGGCATTCTCTTTATTCTTTTGTTTTGTTTTGTTTTTGTTCTTATTTCACTGAAGAAATACTATTAGATTTCAGGTTCACAAACCAGGTCTGAAATCATCATTTTTTCCTTTTCCTCTGACTGTAACAAAATTGCCTCCAGAGCTCTGTAACGTTTGGTGTTAATTATGTGCTGCAATGCAGTACATACTCTGAAAAGCAATATTGCCTTTGTCATTTGTGACTGATTACCCAATTCTGCCTGTGCTTGAAAGAAGTTATTTCCTGAAATTTGCTTTGTAATTCAGTTCATGTGCCTGCTCATTAGTTTCTTTCAAGCTGCATTATTTTGCATACTTTATCACACAGACAACAGAAATGTAATGCTAGCAAATGTGTTCACTGAAATATACTTGGTCAGCCCTGCAGTATTCACACGGAGCACAATACTGTCTCTGCCTCTTAAGAACAAGCTTCTCCCTGGCAACAGCTGTTGTGATGTAGTGCACACTGTATCCCGAGTCCTGTTCAATGAGCAAAGCATACTTTGTTTTAGCCTCAGAATTAATAAGGTTTTGGTCACTCCTTCAACAGTCTGCCACCACCGCACCCCAGTGTACACATCTTCCTTGAGCACCTCCAGTGAGGTGATTTTTCAAGCACAGCTATCAATAGTAACTGATACCCTGTCTGTAAGTAATTGTACATGTGTTTTACCTCTGCACCGTCTCCAGCTTTTGTACATTAATCATTTCAGGTCTAGTGATTTTTTTATACCTGTTTACTCTTTCAGACTTATCTTAGGAAGAAAACCAGAGAGGCATTATCTGAACTTAGAGTTTAGTTTTCCCACCATGAAACTTAAAGATGAACTCTTTGAGATTATGTTACTGCTACTGTTTATACTGCTTTAGTATAACAAGCTGAGGCTAAACAACTGCTAGGCACTAACACACAATGAATTTTAAGAACTGATCTGGGAATACCTGCACTGTTGGAAACATTAAAAAATTAGTTCAGGATTTTTGTTAAGAAAACAGCAGGGACCCAGAATACAACTCAGGGAAATAACTCTGTGATATCGCAGAGGCCTCATCACAAGACAGGATGAGATATTCTCTCTTGAAATATCATTTTCGCTCTATTACAGGAGAGGAAATGGTGGCATCTGAGTGTAGGTTTTGGACCCTTAATTTTAAGAAAATGAATCTACTTATGAAACCAAGAGCTAAAACCAGTCTCATAATTGAATTTCTTCTCTTTGGATTGGACAACAAAATTCTCGAGTAATGATCAAAATCTTCAGTTACCTCTGTTCTGAAGCTTAGATTTAATAAACCAGTCAGCCTTGCACAAATTGTTTTCTTCCACCTACTCCTCTTTGAATAATTAATATGTATTAAACAAATAAAACTAAATAGAAAGATGTGACTTCTTACACAAAACCATCTGTACCCTTAGCAACTACAGTTCAAAATTTAGCAATCTCTCACAGTACTGTCTACTCAGTAATACACTCTACCATAGTGTCTTCTAGGTTGTTTTGTATTGCAAGTTATTTTGTTTGTTTATTCTGAGGTTTAATTATAAATGTCACCCCAGTGTAGAAGACTGATACTGTGTCTATCTGCAGTATTATTGTCTACTTAACTATGCTACCAATCCCACCTGTTTTAATAATGTTCTCCATAGCTCCTGAGAGGGAGAATTTCATACAAATGTTCTATGCAAACGAGTGAGGTACCTAAAACATATAAGGAACTTTCAACATGTGGATGGTTAGTGTTAACTGTTAGGGCACAGACTACTCAAAAATTTGCAGAATTTCTGCAAATTTTGAATCAACACCGTACCTGTGATCAAATCTTGGCATTGAACAAGAAGCTCAGGGTGCTTACTTGTTCTCTTTCCACTGACATGGTTACCCTGTGGTCTGCAACAATGAACAGCCAAAACCAAACTTCACAGTTATTCTAATCAGACTTATTCCTTATTAAGTCTGTGGACTCATGAATTCAACATTGGCCTGCAGCCTACAATTGTGAAAGAAAGAACTGCTGACTTGCTGTTTGTGATTGACTAGATATAGACTGAATAAGATTTCTGCACACATAAATAAATTACATTATACTAAGAATATTATATACAGATTTTACAGTACTGATTTGTCTTTCAACATAAATCCTATCCATAAGCAAAGTATTTCAGGAGTTCCACCTCAGCCTAATGTACTTGCCTTTTATATCTGCCAGAAATTAACTGTTGCACACAATAATTCAATGCAACAATTATTTTCTTGACCATCAATAACTTTCAACTCAAAAGATCATAAATACCCTCATTTATTGAGGATTACTGAAGGCTTTTAAATGTTTTACATGCTGCAGAATATACAAATGTATTTGTGAAGCTATGTTTAACTTTCGTGTATTTTATCAGTTTGGGTAGGTTTCTATGTGATGGTGTAATAACAGTTTTTTTCTCCCATACTCCTGATTGTTTGGTTATGCCAGTAGTAATCTAGTTACTAACATACCTTGATTCCATAATAATGGCACACAGACAAATGAATACCTAGCCTGTAATAGTTCTACAGCTACAGATCCTAATAGTAGTTGTGGATATTTAATTCTAGTTCTGTAAATCCAGAAAACTGTAACAAGCTGAAATCTGTGTATAAAAATCACCTGTTCTTGGTTCTGCATGGTCCATGTGGCAAAAATGCTTTTACTTAACAGCAGCACCCAAGAGAACTGTAAAAACTCAGATCTTGTTCTCAACAGACAGACGTTCCAGATTACCAAGAGCTACATGTCAAACATTTTTGAGAACTAGCAGATATAAGAACCTTATAAATGAGCTATGAATATGCATTGACCTCTACTCTCAGGTATTTTTCATTCTAAAGTGAATGAAGATAATGTAAAAGTCTTATTCGTTTCTTAAACCACATATTTTGGAGACTATCACTAGAATTCCATGGAGCTAATGTATCTATGTCAACAGATATTTTCTATGTGCAAATTTTAAGGACACCATTTTGATTTTGGCTAAACAATATATGGTTTAGTAACACTGCTATCTGTAAATAATGTTTTAGTTCTGTTCTTTCAGACAGTAGATCATAGAAGTCACAGAAAGTTTCAGGTTGAAAATTACTTCAGCGGGTTCCTGGTCCAACTTCCTGCTCATAGCAACGTGAGGTTTGAGGTCAGACCGGGTTGCCCAGGGCTTTATCCAACTGCATATTGACGTCTCCAAGGACAGAATCTCAGTCAAAAACTAGTAAAATTTGTTTTGATGCTTGATGCCCTTGAGGAGAAAAGGTTTTCCCTTGTATTTTAAATAAAATTTACCTGTTTCAGCTTGTGACCTATCATCCTCCCTTCATGTACCACTGTAAAGAGCCTGAGTTTGTCTCTGATGAACTCCTTACAGGTACTGAGAGGCTGCTGTTAAGTTCATCGTGAAGCCACCTCTTCTTCAGTATGAGCAAGTCCCAGTCCCTCAGCCTCTTCTCCCAGGAATACTTCTCCAACTCTGACCAATTTGAGGTCGCTCTGCCAAACCTGACTCACCTTGCTATCAATGCCTTTCCTGGGAGGGGTGGCGATGGTATTTCACAGGTGCCAGGCAGAGGGGAAATATCCATCTCACAGAATCACAGAATACTCTGAGTTGGAAGGGACACACAGGGATCATCGAGCCCAACTCTTAAGTGAATGGCCTGCACAGGGATCAAACCTGTAACCTTGGTGTTATTAGCACCATGCTTTGACCAAATGAGTTATTTTCAGTGTCGTGGCTATATCCCTGTGAATGCTATGCAGGATGCTGTAGTCCAGGGAAAACTGCTGACTTCTGTTGGCCAAGGTCCCCAGGTTCTTCCTTCTTCCTCCGGAAGAGTTGCTCATAGACAGACAGGCACCAGGAAGTGTCCTTGTACTGGTTCCCTCCAGGGAAGAACTTTGCATTTGTCACCTGAAAACTTGATAATCGTTTCCTCTGTAATCTTCTCCAAGTCCCTGATAAATCCATTAAACAGAACAGATCATTTTTGTACTCCACGTGTCACCAGCATCTGTTGAGTGTTACCCCATTTACGAGTGCCCTCTGAACACAATCATCTATCCCATCTTCTACCCCTCTTACTGTCCAGCTATTTAGACCCTACAGTGAAAACAGATTTAAAAAAAAGTAATTGTGGGAGATGGTGTTGAAAGACCAGCTAAAGTAAAGGGAAATAATAGCCCCTGCTCTCCTCTCACCCATATAACCGCTTACAGAATCGGGGAATCACAGAATATGCTGAGTTGAGAGGGATCCACTAGGATCATCAAGTCCGACTCCTGGCCCTTCACAGGACCATCCCCAAGAGCCACACCATGTGCCTGAGAGTACTGATGCCTTAAGATCCATCTGGCTTTTTGATTTTCCTAATTTTATAAGCTTTATAATTAGTTATATAGTAGAATTAGATTTAGAAGCAGCAGCCCTTATTCCCTTACCCTTAGCGTAGTAACTACAACCCTCTTACCCCGATTCCCCATATCAATATCCCCTGAATTCCAGTAGAAATGTTTAGTGTCTCTTTAAGATAGGCCTCTTCTATTTGAGGACATCTAATCCTGGCCTGAACCGCAAAAGTACAGTCAAGAACTGGGTGACCATGTACCCCTTGTACTCTGAAGAAGATGATGATTGAGGAAAAGAGGGTCCTGAAAAGACCCTCGCCTCAATTCCCCAGGGGAGGGTCAAGGGTGGTCCAGGGCAAAAGTCAGAGGGTGGACAAAATCTGGGATTGGACAAGCAGTATTATAAATTGTACCATCTGTCCACGGGGGGTGCGCACGTCTTGTAACCTTATACCTCAGAGGCACAAATTAAAACTCTTTCCTTATCTCACCTCCAAAATTAATTACCTCAGAGTTTTTTTTCTCCCTGAATTTTCTTATAGGCAACAGTATTGTCCAAACATTTCTTGAACTCTGTCAATCTTGGTGCTGTGACCACTTCCCTGGGGTGCCTGTTCCAGCACCCAACCTCCCTCTGGGTGAAGAAGCTTTTTCTAATATCCGACCTAAACTTCCCCTGACACAACTTTGGGCCATTCCCTCTGGTCCTGTCATTGGTCACCACAGAGAAGAGATCCCCCTTCCCCTCACGAGGATGTTGAAGACTGCAATGAGGTCTCCCCTCAGTCTCCTCTTCTCCAGGCTGATTTTGAAGCAAGTGACCTCAGCCACTCCTCATATGGCTTCCCCTCAAGGTCCTTCACCATCTTCACTGCCCTCCTTTGTATGCTATCTTAATAGTTTAGTGTCTTTCTTATACTGTGGTGCCCAAAACTACACACAATATTCAAGGTGAGGCCACACCAGTGCAGAGCAGAGTGGGACAATCCCCTCCCTCAACAAGCTGGCGATGCTTTGCCTGATGTCCTCTCAGGACACAGTTGGCTCTCCTGGCTGCCAGGACACTGCTCACTCATATTCAATTTTTCTCTGCCACTGAAGCAAGGCACACATCGCAGTTTCTACAAAGTGATGAAACATTCATCCAATCTTCACTTTGGTGACAAATATGGTCAGTTTAATGTTCAGACAACGATTGCAAAATCTGTGGTAAGGATTTGTAAATTTGTAAATTTACACCTGGCCATGAAGTAGATGATGACTTAAAATTTTAAAAAGTGTTTCACCTGTACCTTCATGGCCCAACAAGTCTCTGTGAGCTTTGTTGGTTGATTTGTTTTATTGTTTTGTTCAGTTTTAGAGTTTTTCTGACATTTCTTGTGTCAGGACACAGGCATTGTGTTAGGCTAACACAAAAGCTTCAGGTGTCATCAGGTTTTGTCCAGACTTCTCTGTCTATCAGAAGACTTATTTTAGGCTTTAACAGCAGTCATCTGATGACCAGCTACTATTATTTTGCTTTAGCTTTTGTCTAGATTTGTACAATTGTATCACATCAGGCCTATTTGTTGTCAGAAGCTATTCTGTGAAGAGCAGCTCTCTATGATGCTGATAAAATGCAATATGGAAGATAAACAGTATCCGCTGTCAGCAGCAGATGTGAATATCCAGGCATGAAGTGCTTTCAGGGTTTTAAACTATTCACCAGGAGCTAATCAATGGTGAAAGAAGGCACCCTTGGAAGACTTGTAGCATCAGTTTCACATAAAAAACACATCACAGATAGTGAATTTAGGTACAATGTGGACTTGCCCACCAATGAAGAAAGACCAAGGTACATTGTGTTAGCAAAAATAAAAATGCCCTCAAATATATTCTACAGTGAGAAGGAGAAACCATCAACAGCATCGTTATACTCCTCTCATGAAGGACTTAGGATGCTAAGTAAGCTGCCCCAGACTGAAGGATATCATTTGAGTGAAATGAGCATGAAAACAGAAAAAGAAAATTCAGTAGAAAGTTCATGTACATCTCTTTTTAACTTTACATAATTTGACCTCAAAGTGCTATTATCACTGTAACCAAACTAATACTAATTTTTTTATTATACAGATAAGACTTTAATTCTAACAATAAATTATTGGGCTTGCATTGGTACAAACACTTTTTGTTTAAAAGATTTCGAGTATAAAAAGCTGATTATTCAAACAATCTATTCTATAACTTGAATGGAATGAATTGACAAGATTTGTTTTTGTTGTGTTTTTTTTTTTTTATTTTCATCTTGGAGGTTTTTTGGGCTGGTGGGTGTTTTTTTTTTCTTTTGTTCCTTTTTTTTTTACTTTTTTTTGTTTGTTTTTTTTTTTCAAAAAATCCCTATCCTTTCCAGTAGGATGTTTTCCTTTTTAACTGACAAAACTGAACACACTGAACACACATCTGTTCTGTAATAACATAGGTTTCCATTCAAATGCAAGACAAAAGGGAACAAACAAAAGTCCTGTTTTTCTCAGTGACAGGGAAACAGAATGTTACATTTTTTTATAGTTGTTAGCAGGATGTTGACCAGTTGGAGAAAAAAAATTAAATACATTCTTTCTTTAGTCCTTTAGACAACTACACTTTTCTATTTTTCTCCTCATTTTAATCTAGAGTACATCTGCTGCTTAAGAATTAGATTCAAAATAAATTTGCAGCATATCCAAAATCCAAGCAGTAATGATAAACCAAATTATCCAAAGCCTTGTGGAAAATATACTGAGCTCTGAGAAAGAGGACTGTTGACTGCTTTGTGCAACTCATTAAATAATACAACCCATTCCAATTTAGACTCTGTAGGAAAGATGATAAGAAACAGCAGCTCTTGTAGTTTTCATTTATGCTTGGTATCAGAGGAATGCGCAGGCTAATGTTAATGGAGGATAACTGTCCTGCACAAACAATTAAAGCTATAGATTCTAATCACCAAACAAAGCAGCTGAATGTGAAGCTATTTGTACTAATGCTGAAGCATCTTTCATTAGACAGACACAACCCCCTTAAACCACAATATTTTTTGCTTTTGTCCAAATCTTTTCTGCAGCACTGGCTACAGTTTCATGAGTCAAAGGAGAATAGCTACTGAGCTGTTGCCAAATTCATAATCCATTGATATAGAAAAATAAATCTATAATCTGTGCATCGATATGTAACTGCATAATTTGTTTTTAATTGGTTTAGAAATATGATTAAAGTTATATTTCATGAAGGATACTTAAAGATATATTTCAGAATATGCCTGCTTTTCTTATGCTTTAATTCGTTCTACATGTCCTTGTAAAAAAGAAATTAATTTTCTCCAGTGTGTGTGCATATGCGCATTTCAGTTAGTGATAAATCAGTGGTATCTTTAAGAATAGATAAAAGTTACTCAGATACCAACCATTCATCAGAACAACTTGAAACAGCTTAACCAAATTATTCCCTTTACTAAGTCATATATATTTATAACTAGACATATATAAATATTAAATCCGGCATCCTAGCTTAAAACAACTTTTAATGATACCAAGCACTGCAATTCCTTTGAAGACAAGTATTATAAATAATTGTAACATGGTATTTTCATTGCAATTTAGACACATGAACCCTATAGGATGAGTACCTTTGTCTAAGTTTTACACATGTGAATCCAGTAACACAGAGCTTTTATGTAAGTTTTAGTGGGACAATATATTCTTCCATATTTTTTACAAAAATAAGAGATCTTTTTGCAATCACCCAGGCTGTTGTATTTTTTCCCATGTTCTCTTTCATTTAGATTTTTATACTGTTCTGTAAAGACACTTTTTCATGAAGGCTCCTTCTAGTCTCTGCCTTTTTATTCTGTGTTTTCCTTGGCTGGATTAAAAACTCACTGGATTGCCTAGCATAGAGACTGGTGGTGAATGGAGTTACACTCAGTTGGTGGCCAGTCTCCAATGGTGTTCTGCAGGGTTCAGTATTGAGACCAATCCTGGTTAATACCTTTATTGATGATCTGGGTGAAAGAATCAAGTGCAGCTTCAGTAAGTTTGCGGATAACACCAAGTTGGACAGGACCATTGATCTAATGGGGGGTAGGAAGGTTCTGCAAAGGGATCTCAATAGTCTGTATTGATGGTCCGAGGCCAGTTGTATGAGGTTCAGTAACGCAAAGTGCTGGGTCCTGCACTTGACTCACAACAACCCCAAGCAGTGATACAGGTGGATTGGCTGGAAAGCAGCCCAGCAGAAAAGGACCTGGGTGTGTTGGTTGACAGTCATCTGAACATGAACCAGTGTGTCCAGGTGGCCAAGAAGGCCAATGGCATCCTGGCCTGTATCAGGAACAGTGTGGTCAGCAGAACTAGGACAGTGATTTTCCCTCTGTACTCAACATGGGTGAGGCCACACCCTGAGTACTGTGTCCAGTTCTGGGCCCCTCCCTACAAGAAAGACATTGGTGTGCAGAAGAGTGTCTAGAGAGGAGCTGGTGAAAAGTCTAGAGAGTAAGTCATATGAAGAGCAGCTGAGGGAGCTAGGTTTGTTTAGCCTGGAAAAAAAGGAGGCTCAGGGGGCCTTACCGCTCTCTACAACTGCCTGAAAGGAGGTTGTAGCCAAGTGGAGGTTGGCCTCTTCTCCCAGACAGCTAGTAGCAGGAAAAGAGGACATAGCCCCAAGCTGCACCAAGAGCAGGTTTAGGCTGGACTTTAGGAAGAATTTCTTTACTGAAAGGGTGGTTAAGACATTGAATGGACTGCCCAGGGAGGTGATGGAATCACCATCACTGAAGGTGTTCAAGAAAGGATGGGACACTGCACTTCGTGCTGTGGTCTAGTTGCAAGGTGGTGTTTGGTCAAAGATTGGACTTGATGATCTTGGAAGTTTCCAACCTAAATGATTCTACGATTCATGAAATCAGTGAGGTGGACTTGGCAAGATATATACAGGCAACACATAAACATACAAGCCATGCAGCAGAGAATATTCCTCCTCAGGTAATTTGCCATTGGCTGCAAATTATAATGAGAAGGAGAGAGAGAAATCTTTCAACATTCTCCAAAAGTTTTTTAGTTTGTTGAAACTTTAAACCCAGATTGCTAAATGCATAATTTCTCTGAAGACTGTGACTGAAAATTGGTATGGTATATAATTTTAAAAAAAGTAAAACAAAACACCAAATTTAAAGAAATAGGAAGGGTGAAAGTTTGGAAAAGAATGAGTCTGAAAGGACTGAAAGAGAGTATGTGAGGTTGGAAGAAGCTGTGAAATCACAGGAGAAATGCAGGAAGCAGAACACAGGACCAAATGTACCCAGGGGCAGATGAAAGTATAAATAAATCACAGAAATGTGACATCAATAAGAATATGTAATTTAAGACAGAGTGTCATGAGAATGTCTGAAGATAAAATAATAAATAACAATAAACAAATAAAGTTTAGTATTGAGAAGGAGTTGAGAAAGGATGAGGGAAGTTAAATGACATCTTATTTCAGTGAAGTAAATAAGTACATAAATAAAAATAGTAGAAATGGTCAGAAACAAGAATGGCACAGTGACAGAAAAGCTCATTTAAGAAAATCTGTGGGAAATAAAAAGAAATAGAAAATAAATTGGTATACTAATAAAGGTCTTTAATCTTCATTTTTCCCACTTCCTCATAACATTTTTAACTGTCATAGGAATTTACTCCAGACAATGTCCTTGTTTCTATTAAGTCTGTATTTATAAGAGTCACCCATCAAAGTAAGTAATGTTCTATTTCAGTTACTTATTTACAGCATGGGAAAGATTGGATTTCTTCCATTTATATTAAATAACCAACCAAACAAACAAACCCAAAGAAATAAAACCAAACCAACCAAACCAACAAAAATGAAACCAGAAGCCTTGTTCCCTCAGCTGCTTTGGCAGTCTAGGTTATATTGCAGAATTGCAGATAACATTGGTTTAGCATTACAGTCAATTCCTTAGATTGCTAGGCTGCTATGAAGACTGTTGGATTTCAAAATTTGTATATGAGAAAAAGAAAAACAAAAGCCTTGGGCTGACAGAGACTGGGAAAAAACCTCCATCTAGAGTCCAGACAAGGATCCATTGATGTCATGGGTTTGGAATGTCCTGCCTAAGCCTGGAGAAACCATGCCCTGATCTCATCAAACCTGTGCAGAAGACCCATTGTACCTTGTCTCTCCCTTTGCGTTCCCCGAATCCTTGCATTTTGTAGACCCAAATACCTGTTCCCCCCTGTAAAATCCCCTAAGATAAAATAGATTTTTCCCCATGAGGTAATTCCTAAGACCCCAAGATTTGTCAATCTGAGTTTTTCCCTGTTACTTCATCCTTGTGGAAACCCCCCAATTTTAATAGAATGAATTTGTAAACCCCCCTCGATGAATATGTAAACCCCTGTTGAATATCTAAACCATAAACCCTTTAAATATGAACTTGTAAGTCCAATAAAGCATCTCAGCTTCTTGCCTCCCTGGGATCGTCTTATCTTCATTGACCTCCGCAGAAGACCATTAAATTAATTAGTTGGTATATCCCTCCCTAGCACAGATGCAAATCTGAAAGGTTAGCAACTGAATTCAGTCCCTTTTTTCCCCATTTCAACCATATCTTTCCTCACTTATATGCCAAATTTAATAGAGTCTACTTCTTCATTCATGTAAATTTCCTCAGTCTTATGCAGAGCTACCTGAGCATGGTGTAAAACAAAAGGATTCCTAGTCACCATCTACTGCTTAGAAAATTATAGCAACAGCCATAAGTTCTAGGAAACCTGTAACACCTGGAGAAAGTCATACTTCGTACTTGAAATCCTCTCCCAGGGAATGGGTCAGCAAAGATGACAGTTGCTGATATGTCCATGGAAGATGAATGAATCGAAGATGCTGAAATCTCAGACTGTATCACGGAAAGGGAAAATGAGCTGACACATTCACAGAAGCAGAGACCTCCAGTTTCCACCTTCTCTGGAAGTGAGAGGATAAAGAAGGAGTTGGTACAAAAAAACATTAGTCCTGCAGAAACTTTTATATCTGGCCCATTGTGCAAGCTCCTCCAAAATATAGGATAAAAATGCACATCTAAGAATGAGGATCTTAGAGGCATTGTTTTTCCCTTTTCACACCATCAGCTATGCTATCACTCATGCACCATGTTATTTCCAGCTTCCTTACAGTTTCTTTGTAGTTCATTCCATCTTGGGTTAAGCATCTAACCCTTTTCCCTCCCCCTATTATGCATCTCCATTTATGTCCATATATAAGTCCCTTCTACTCTTATCATTATAATACTTGTCATTAAACCCATGCCTGCAGTGTGGATTCATTTTTTCTAAATACTTTCCAATTTTTTTACAAGCAAAAGTGGCAGATTCTCAACAGGTTAAGTTTACAGAAGGTAAAGAGCACCTGTTAGAATGTACATTTATGCTGTGAGAACTGAAGTTATTTGATAAACAAAAAGTTAATTGCCACTGAAGCTATCTCATGTCATCTACATACATTTATATTCACAGATCTTCTGATCTTTATTAGATATAAAAATTTAAAATTCTTGACCAATACATCAGTAATTATTGGCCTAACAAAGAACCAATATGAAGGAGGAAGAGAAAAAATCTCCCTGATGAGATTTTTCAGTGATGTATTTTTCAGCAAGCCATTTAATAAGAGTTTTGAGCCATGCAGAATATGAATTTTGGAGTTAAGGCTGATTAGTCTTCAGATTATAAGACCCTCTTATAATGTCAATAAATAAGAAACAAATTTCACAAAAGAGAGTGACTAACATTATTTTACTATCACATTGAAATGCAAAGATGCCTAAAAGCATAGCAATGAGGCTGAGATTCTAGTTAGTTATGAAGGTGGTAAAATTAATGTAGATAATGTTTGCCCTTTCAAGCTAAACAATTAAAACAGGCAATGGCAATAGCATTCTCATTAAATTTTTGAATAAGCAAAAATCACCTAAATTCCTGTAGCTACCTGCTCAGAAAATAAATAGTAGTTATAAATACCAGTAAGGAAACTAGAATTTTAAGGCTAATTCTTCAAGATGGATGTTTTTTAGCAGTGTTCTTGAGAAATTCAGGAAAATTAACTAAGAAAGAAGAAGAAATATAGTATATAGTATATATACTATATACTATATAACTTTTCATATTATAAATATTCATAAATATGACTGAGCCCTTGGCAAAATCTAAAAATAATTTTTCATTGAAAAGCAGATTTCTTGTCCTGCAAATACTCACTTTTTGTATCCTCCATGCTTTTACTCTATCTTTTATTTAATACCTTATGTAAAAAATATAACTATTTATTTATTGTAGGGCTGAATTTTAGTCATAAGCAAACAAAAAAAATCCATACTTAAAAGGTTAAAACTAAGCTGGGAAGTTATTGATATGCCATCAGGATTTATACAACTCAAAATTAATAACCTCAGCAGGTTGAAAAGTGACTGAGCAAAAAAGTAGAGTACCTCGGCCTTGTCTGTGTCCCAAGTAACCAGGTCTCACATTTTCTTCCAAAGAGGGCCCATATTTTCGCCAGTCTTCCCTTTAGAAGCTTTTCTTGCCTTTGACATGGCTGGCCAGGTTTAATTCTATCAGGACTTTAGCTTTCCTAACCTGATCCCTGACTGCTCAGACAGTCTCTCTGTATTCCTCCCAGGCTACTTGTCCTTGCTTCCACTCTCTATAGGCTTTCGTTTTATGTTTGAGTTTGTCCAGGAGCTCCTTGTTCATCCATGCAGGCCTTCTGGTGTTTTTGTCTGTCTTCCTCTTTTCTGGAATTCATCACTCCTGAGCTTGGAGGAGGTGGTCCTTGAATATTAATAATATTTCTTGAACCCTTTGCCCTTCCAGGGCTTTAGTCAACTGTTCTCTACCAAACAGATCCCAAAGAGGCCAAGGTCTGCTCTCCTGAAGTTGAGGGTAGTGAGCTTGCTGTGCGCACTCCTTGCTTCCCTAAGAATCTTTAATTCCGCCATGGCAGCCCAGGTTGCCCTTGAGCTTCACATTTGCCATCAGTCCCTCCTTGTTGGTGAGACTATAGCATGATAGCACCTCTTCTTGATAGCTCCTCCATTACTTAGAGGAGCAATTTATCCTCAAACAATCCAGGGTGCTCAAGGAATGCATTATGCCCTGCTGTGTTATCCCTCCAACAGATATCCAAGAGCCTGAAGTCCCCCATAAAGACCAGGGCTTGTGAATGTGAGGCTGCTCCTATCTCTCTGTAGAGGGCTTTATCCACTCTGTATTCCTGGTCAGGTGGCCTGTAGCAGATCCCCACTAAAATGTCACCTGTCCCTGTCCTCCCTTTAATGTTGTCATAAGCTCTTAGCTCCTCATCCATCCTCAGGCAGAGGTCCATGCACTCCAGCTGGTCATTGTCAGAGGCCAACACCACCACCTCATGTCCCCTGTCTGCCCTTCCTAAAGAGCCTCTATCCTTCCATTTCAACCCTCCAGTCATAGGAGCCATTCCACCACGTCTCTGTGATGTCAGTAAGATGATAGCCCTGCAGGCATGCATGGCTCTAACTTGTCTTGTTTATTTCTCATGCTACATGTGTTCCCATAAAGCAGTTTAAGTTGGGCCCCAATGAAGCAATTTACTGTATGGGGTAGCTGGAATTCCTTTGTGCTGCCCTTCAGGTGCTCTCCTGCTGACCTGTAATCCATCTCCAAGCTCTTTGCATCTTTTTCTGGTCCTGGCATCAAATTGGTAGGAGTGGGCTGGATTGAGATTCCCCTTCCCTGGTAACTTTAGTTTGAAGTTCTCTTCACCAGCTTGGCAAGTCTATGACTGAAGACGCTCTTTTGAACTCCTTGCTGCGGCACCAGTCCAGTAACCATTTGTTAATTCACCAGATTTAACCGGCCCTGTCAAACCCTCTCCCTCTGACCAGGAGGAATGATGCAGACTTTCAGCTTATATATGACACTTAAAAAATTTGGAACACAAAAACATTGCAGAAGAATGAGAACATAAAGCAAACACTCAAAAGAAATGCCAGTTTGAAGGTGATGGAGTTATGGCTCCACTGGACCTGAGTGAGTTACAATTTAAAAGTATCGTGCTATTTTTTCCTACAAGTGAATGATTGTGCAAAATTTCTATTCAAAGTCAATTAACGCATAACTCTAAAGTTTTGTTACTATACAAAGCATGAATTGATGGTAGAATCCCAGTTTCATGGGCTAGGAGTAGATGCATGGACGTTGTGACCAAAACTGTTTATTAATATATGTACTGCTAAATAAAAATAGCAAGGATATTAATTGTGAAGTTGCTTTGTGTGGTATAATACATTACCAGAGTATTTATATTTGTGGGTCTGTGGTTGAGTTTGGGTTTGTTGTTGTTTTTTTCTGGAAAATTAACACCAAAAATTATGCATATAATCTCATCTGTTTTCTGTTGGAGACCCAGTGTCTTTTTCATGCACAGATGGCATCTTGTGCAGGATGAAAGTAAAGGACATACACAAGATAAAGATTCTGTGACTCTGATTAGTACTGAAACTTATCTGCATTAACATTAAACTGAAAGAATATTGGGGAAAATGAGTCTGCCTTACAACTGTGTATTTCTGATCCAATATGTATTTTCAATAGAAGAAATTGTAATTTCAAATTACAAAAGAAATTTCAAAATAAGTAGAGCTCCATCATGTCATTAGAGGTTCATAAGATATAAGTACCTTGTGGATTACATCAGAGGAAATAGAGGTTACTGTCTTTATAGCTACCAGATACAACTTCAGTGTTTTATACCGCTCACAAAACCATATTCATTTCAGATGATCTATAACTCCATGTGTTAATTTTCTAGATATTTTTATTTTCTCAATCAAAATATTTTTAATAAAATTAAGTGGTCTTTCAAATTATTACTTATATAATGACAAAGTTAATTCAGGTAAAGGTATTTAAAATCATCATTTATCTGTATATTCATAAAATCCATTTTCTCAATAAAATAAGATCTTGATATATAAACATTTTGAATTATAACAATAAAATGGGCATTAGTGTAAAAAAGGTTTCTGTTATTTTGAGAAATTACATTAAAAGAAGACAGTGTCAAAGGATGACATCCAAACACAAAAAAATAAAAATAATATATTTTCAAAAATTTCATCAATAACACAATATTTCCAAACATTGACAAATGATTAATTGTTTCAATGGCTGTAGGATTTTGTAAATTAAGTGAAAATATATTATCTAAATTATCTGAGCAGAGATGGAAAAAAATCAGTAAGAAACATGCAGAAGATCCCTACTTCTGAAGCATAAGGTCTCTAAGTGTTTTGCTTTAATTTAAAATTACATGTCTTGGTTGAATTTCTGTAAAAATTTCAAAACAGACCCTAGAAATAACCTCATGGTTATAATGAAAACCTATGTTGGAGAAAAATCTTTTTATGTTACATCAATATTTTTATCTGATATAAAAGACAGAAACTGTGGAGAATATGTTCCAAGGATCTACAAAGTACAAAAAAAAAACAAAACAAAACAAAACAAAACAAAAAAAAAAAAAAAAAAAAAAAAAAAAAGAAAAAAAAACAGTAAGAAGCTGCTGAGAACTACTCCTGAGAATTACTCTTTTTAAAAACTTAATAACCCGAACTTTTTAGTTTATACTTCAAAACTGGTGCTAGTTAGTTCCAGCAAACGACATGAAAGATTGTGACTGAACTGCATTACTCCCTCCTCCCCTATCTGATGAGGTAGCATCAATACTTGTAGATGCTTTCCTAACCCGTTCTTAAGATGATTTGTGATGGAGATGCCACTGCCTCTTCCCCAGGCACTTTCAATGTTTCACTAATATTTCTTTTTCTAATATTTTACTTGCTTTGACTTCATTGTAACAGAAGTCCATTATTTCCTGTTTCTAGCTACCACAGATGTGGATGATATACCATGTCCTTTACTTTCTCATTTCCAAGGGTGTCCAAATCTCTAATCTCAAAGAGCAGTGCACAGAACTTGCTACAGTGTTTGCAGGAATGCACTACTACTCCAGAGCAGACCAAAAGACAATGTACTCAGCAGTAACCATTATTCTGTGCTACATATAGCCCTAATGCACAGTCAAGTCAGAGTGAGAGGAGAGAGCTGCAAAGAGGAGACTGTATTTCAAATTTCTTGCAGAGTATCTTTCTGTTTAGTTTTTTCCTAATATAGTGTTTGTGCCTCTTTCAATATTGTTGACATTCATTCTTCTGCTTGTGACATTTTAACTTCCTGGTGTTTTTGTAAAGAACCATTGCTCAAGCTCTTGCTCCCATTTCTGCATCCGTGCAACTAATTATTCCCTTGTTAAGTCATTTGTGCTTGTCTCTGTAAAAATTCATCCTGGTTTTTCAGGTCATTTCCCAAACTATCCAGACCACTTTGAATTGTAATCTTGTTCTCCCCCACACTTGCAACTTTCTCCAGGTTTGTTTCAACTTCAAACTTAGTAAGCACATTTTATATTTCATTTATATTTTACTGTGGCCAGTAACATTAATAAGGAATTCTATATCTCCAGAATGCTGGTTTTCTTAGAGAATGATTTTGACATGCCCTCCTCTTTTGACAGCGAAACCTATTAACTCTCTGGAAACGTCTTTTTCCAACAAGTGTTGCATCTGTGCTATAATGCCAATCAATAGAAAATGTCCTTTCTTTAAAAAAGTCCTGTGAGACGCTTTCAGAAGCACTATGTAAGGTCAAGATCTGTGCTACTTACTCCTTTTCTTCCTCTCCACAAAGCTTTTTAACTGGTAGCAAGATGTTCTTGTCAAATCCATGCTGGCAGTTAGTACTTTGCAGGTGCTTACAAATAGTTTCACTGCTTTATCATATTTCATGGAATGTTAATTTAACAGGGTATTCTGTAGTTCCTTGAGTACCCTTTCTGTCTTACCTCTTTTTTTAATTAGGTTTTTGATTGTTATTTAACAAGAGCAATGAATCTACATGTTTTTAGCTGTTAGAATTTAATTTTCTTGACTTTCTGAAAATAACTACTGCTATGAGGCACTCTGAAGATGTGACTGATTAAATACTTTTAAAGTTTTATATTGTGTTTTTGTCCTAGTCTACACAGACTCCTTCTCATTTTACCAGTATTAGGTATGCTAGTTGCTAAACACAGCTGATCTTTTTGGACATCAGTGATGAAAAGAAAAATAATTCCTTCCACTGAGTTATGGACATATATTTTCCTAGAAAATATTTTCCACAGAATCACAGAATTGGCTGAGCTGGGACCTGCAAGGATTATCAAGTTCAACACCACCTACCTGAGAGTATCATCCAAATACTTCTTGAGGTCTGGCAGACTCAGTGCTGTGACCAGTTCCCTGGGGAGCCTGTTGCAGTACCCAACCATTGCGATTGAAGACACGGACTTCACATGATGGTAAAAGTGAAGACGTTTATTATTTATTTTAGCAAACTTTTTATACCTTTTACACAATAAGCTCCAATTGTTCATTTACATCCGTGAGTCCTTGCTGCTAGCTACAGTATTATAATATTTTTACCTATTACCAACATTAGTTCCTTTTGTCCTTTGTTCGAGTTCCTCTTTCTGCCCTAGGGAACCGCTCCTCCTTACTTTTCCCAAGGCTTGCGTCCTACCAGGGTAACAATGTCCATTTCTTGCTGTCTTCCCATATCAGAAACCTCTACACCCAACCACCCTTTTGGGTGAAGGACCTTTTTCTAATATCTAGCCTAAACTTCCCCTGACACAACTGCAGGCCGTTCCCTCTTTGCTAGCACTGTACAATAATACATGTGCATTGCAATACAATGTCTTGTATTCCTTGATATATTCTTGCAGGTTGCATCACATTTTATAGTCCAACTTTTCTGAATTTTCCTTTATAAATAAGTATATTATTATTTTATGTTTGGTTGTGGCTTTTTAAATTTGCACTAGAAGCTGTGTATATTTTATTGTTTGTTGTTTTGTTGTTTTATTTTTAATACTGTTTTAGTCAGGTTAAACTACAAGCTTGCAATTTACCAGCACTGGTCTTCTGCATTTATCCTCACTCATTAAAATAACTTGCTTTCAATTCCTCAAAGGTCTGCCATCTCTTTTTAATTCCTTTTGACCATACCCCAGCCCACATAAATTCCAAGCTCAGTTTTGCACAAATAAAATAAAGTTCTCAAAACTCTTTTAATTATTACTCAGAGAATTTCAGTCTATTTTTCTGTAAGTCTAAATCTCAGACCTCAGCTCTTGTATTAGGTAATATCTATCTTATACTTATTGTTGACTTTTCTGAAGATGAATAGCATTACAGACCTTTAGATCTATAGACCCTTAGAGGCGGCCTGATCTGTACCGCCACCACTTAGAACCAAGCCTGGCTGGATGCTGATAAAACATAGTCTTTTACAATACTACTCAAGTCACACAAGTTTTGCTGTTTTGGTAATTAAAACATAATCTTGAACTTGAATCATATTGATTCATAGAAGCAGAAAATAACAGTCAGTTTCTTGAGAGCGACAGGCTTATAGCAGTGACTCTGTTAAGGCCCTGCAAGGTTCACTATAGCCTTTATTTCAATTTCTTCACTTTTAACAGAAAAAACTTAGATCATACATTTTTCTTATCAGGTGACTATTATTTTCTGCTAGTAAAATAAAAATGATTCTACAATGTAGATTCTATTAGATTCAATGTAGATTCTGTTAATTTGTCTAAGAGGCAGCATGCAACATGAAACTTGCAGCTAGTAAAGAAATAGGAAAATGCCTAAATTCTTCCATTTTATAGCTCAGTCTGTATACAAAAAAATAATAAAACAAAAATAAAAATAATAAAACAAAAATAAAATTAACTAACTAAATAAATAAACAAACCCCTGTAGGTTTACAGACTACTGACATCTCTGTGTGCTACAAATTACAATAAAAATTAAATTACCAGTTTACATGCCAATATTCTCAAGAGAGACCTGGTTTCAAAAAATGTTGGGAGATACAACCCTTTATTATGCAGGTACAATAAGAGCCAAAATATTATCAGCCTTTGAACTGGATAGAGTACACATTGCAGGTCAGAAAGATAATGTATTTCTTCAGGCTCAGTCTTTAGAGGGATCTGGAGATCTGCTGCAAAACAGAACTTGGCAAACACACAGAAGTATAGGAATAATACACAGCACTCTATGTATCCCCTTTGCTTTATTTCCTGCCCTAAATAAATCTTTGCACATTTCTGCTTGGCAGGCAGTTTTAGACCCCAGTCTATCAGACAGTGAAAGCGCTTTATAAAACCCCAAAGCAAATTAAAAATAAAAACACAAACCAAAAAAAAACACACAAACCCACCTCACCGAAGGAGAAAACAGAGTAAGAAAGGCTTTTGCATGTGAATCATATTCAGTACTCTCCACACTCCTTTCTAGCAGGTAACCATACTTTACTTTCTTCAGTTTCAAGTTCTTTACTGCTGCACTCCTGCTTCTTCTGTTGACCATTGTTGACCACCGGGCAATTGAAGTGTTAACACGTTTGTTTTGTTTTTAACACCACTCAGTGAACTTTTTAGTTTCCTTCATTTCTGTGACATCTACAAACAGATCTTTGTCCAGCTCTTGATACCTTTTGCATCTACTGACACACTCCTTCTAGCTGCAGCAGCTAGGAAATATGAGACACAGCTCTTCCCATTAGCAGTTTCTCCTGGTCCTTTGACTATTTCTGTTTTTAACTGCTTTACAGATGAGTTTTCCCTTCTAGCCATGTCATATGCATCTAAATAATAAAGCCCTGTTCATATGCCTGTTGATGTTGTCATAAACACTATACTTTTCCAGAAATAATTTCTTGTCATATTTCTCTTGCTATTGAAATTCCAGACTCTCTGGTTCTAGAAATCATTATCCTTTTTTTTTTAATAAATAAATAAATAAATAGTATCTTACCCTAGAAATAATTAACTTTCATTAGTCATGAAATCCTGTTAACTTTCCCCGGAAACCCGCATAGCCTTATGATGACGTAAAAACCAGAAAAGGATATATATATATATATAAATAAAATATACACATATATCCCATATACATATAGATATCTCCCATATACATATAAAATCACATATGCGATATGCAATGTACGATTTTTATATATATAAATGCAATATGTGCTAGAAGACATCTGCTAGGATTGAGTTATTCATACAGATAAGATAATTCACTCTAATGTCAGATAAATGAATAAACAAAGTGAAAGACCTGAACTGCAAAACTATTATGAAAAGTAAATATTTAGCAGCCAAAAAAGGAAGAAAATAAGAAAAAAAATTATCTAAATTTTGACAGCAATTCAGCCTTTAAATTATTGAAATAAAGATAAAAACTATACAAGAAGAAAAGCTGAAAAACATCTCTGTGAATTCCACAAGATGATTGTTTTGGAGACATACCTTAGTTTAAGGGAAACAGATGCTTACATTAATGGCTTTAGATATAGCTTGCCACAAGGTTCGATTATGCCAACTAATTGAATTATGAGTCATTTCAAGTATATTCAAATAAGAGGAAAATGTATTTCCTTGAAATTATTGTTGAACAAAATCCTAAAAAGTTATATGATGCTGAGTTATTCTCCTACTCATGTGACACCACTTCAGTAACTCAAGTTTTATTCCAATTTAGTCATGTGGAATGTTAGAATAACTCCTTATGTACTTGAAAAAAATAATTTAAAAGACCCCCTTTATGTACCAGGTCTAAATATTTATGCTACCTTCAATTAATCAACTTTGCATTCTCACCATAAACTAAGAAATAACCTTATCTGCTGGAAGAGAATCATTATCAAAAATAGCATATATTGTCATTTGATCATGTGGAACACGGTTGATTTTAAAGAATGATAGAATAAACAATCTGAATGACTTGCATCATTCCAACTTATAATAGATATCTTTTTAATTGTCAAATAAATTTACTGACTTTTCAGTGATTAACAAGGCTTCCAGGGGAGAAGTGTCAGGGACTAACAAATTCTGTGCTTACATTCTGTGTGCTTTGTGTCCATTTCAGAACAGCTATAACTTAAGCCATTAGCTCTTCAGGTTGTGAAGGAGGGAACAGATAATTTCATAATTATTTATAAGCTCCTATCTAAAGACTCAAGGCCTATTGAATTTGTCAATGCAGAAACACTTAAGAAAGGTAATCTGAAGTAACTTTTAAAGTGGATTAATTAAAATGAATTAAAGTCATGTATTGATCCTTTTATTCAGATTTTCAATGCCTTTAATTCAATGTAGTCCATTTCAGACTTCAAAGTGAATTAAGCTAAATTAAATTAGGGACATTTTTATTCTGAATATGTGTCTACACTGGGATAAATGCATTTTAACATATTTAACATTTAACATGCACAGGACTACAGACACTCTAAAAAAACCCTACAACGAATTATCTACTTAAAGACAGCTGCCTATGCTCACATACTTTCTCCATAAAAAATTCAATTTAAGGTAATCTTCTTGCCTTGCAATGAGAAGGGGCAAGTTGGTCATTTGTCACTTATTCATATCTTGCTTTGACATGTTGGATATGTCCTTCTTATTTCCACACTCAATTGATTTAGACAGGTTTACTTGAGCATCCAAGATAAGTACTTTTTGGATGCAATTAAGTCTGAATAAGCTCAATTAGAAACTGACTTCTAAACCCAAAATAATGTTATTTTGGAATTTATATGTGCGTGTGTGTGTGTGTGTGTGTGCTGCTAATCTTTCTCACATGAACAGTTCATTTTTTAAAAACATCTTAGGAAGATATTTTTATGGAAAATTGGTTATCACTCCTGAGCATGGTAATGACAATGCTTGTTCTCTTTTCTGAGAATGAAAAGCATGTGACAAATGCCGACCTTTGAATTTCGGACAAAGTTTTTATGTAGAGGCAAGAATCTCCTCATTTCTGTAAATGTTATTTTCTCTGTGAGGTTATTTGACTTTCGGAAACCTAAGAGTTGAAGTTGTGATTTTTAATAAAAAAACCTAATCTTATCTTGTAAACTAAGTATAAAAATAAAACAGTAGCAATATTTCTTTCAATACTTTCAAGGCATAATGAATTACTGAAATATGATGTTCAAAATACAAGTAAGTTCAAACTTTAAAACTTTTTTTCCACATTATTAAAAGAAATTTTTTGAAAATAAAAGTACGACCTAATATAAAGGAACTAATGTAACAGCCACTGTCATGGCTAACACGCTACGTTAGGGATTTTCAGAGTTCAAAGCAAGAGTAGCTGTATCTCAGACTAAAAATACATCATTCTTATGATTGGTTTTGAATGAGATTTAAAACAAGAACACCTATAATGTGTTTCATAACACATTATAGTAGAAGGGTGGTGGGGTGTTGTCCAAATTTTTGCACTCCTGAGATTAAGATCATGTCTGAATGGATCCTTAGTCAAAAGGATTTGAAAATTACACATACAGTTAATTTCTATTGCTACTTTTTCTAAGGGATTATTGCCTTTTTATTTTTTTGACCCTACGAAGATGGCATGGAATACAGAAAACAAAAACACATAGGCATAATATCACATGGAAAGGTGGAAGAATTTGTTTTTATTCATAAAAATTCAACAGTGAAAGGTGACAGCGAGACGTGGTCCAAAGGATGAGAAAAATCTATACGGTGAATTTTTGTCTTACATTGGCTATTCAACAGACAGAACCAGAAAGACAGTTCAGTGCTATCTTCTATGCAATTATGTTAGAGATGGATGAGGAAAATAAAGTTTTCTCAAGGTGAAAAAAAAAAAGTCTACTTAAAACAAGAAAGAACCAAGGAATTATGTTTGTTTGGCCTTAATACTATAAGAAATTAAATAAACTAACCCTAAATAATCAAATAAAAATACTGACACATAAAAGTTGTAAACATTCTAAAGATTCAAGTGGGAAAGTTGATTTCTAAATATGATCTCAGGAAAGAAAGAAAAATCAAAAAGGCCTTTAAATTGGAAAATTAGTTTTGATAGGAGAACTGAAATGTCATATGAAAACTTTTAAGGTTTTCATTTCATTTAGATTTGTGAGGCTGCCTGTACTGCTGAAATATAATAGATATTGTACTGCACTAAAATATGTACCAAATACAATTCTTTTTTTATCAAAAGATCTGTTTAACATTAGAGTGGCAGAACTTAACTCTATTAAATAGTACCATCAAGAGACTACATGAAACTGTTTAGGGAATGACAAACCACTGTTTATGACAAACTATTGAAATATATGCCATTTATGATGCAAAGTCAATAAGCTTTAATGTGATTTTAGCATTTGTACTTTTTTTTCTGGTCTGAGGAAATTAGCAAACCAAGTCTTAGCTTCTACTGAAAAAAAAAAAGCCTTTTTTGAATGCAATACAAAACTGTATGACATCACTGGCTAGGAAGTTGATTTTCAGAATAGCCCATGTCAGTGTCATTTCAGATCTGTAAACACAGTAATGGATGTTTATGAAAACCTAGATCAAATTAACAATTGAATTATTACCTTTTTTCTTATTTGAATCAAAGTCCTCCAGCAGTCTTCAACCATTTGCAACTTGTAAACATTTAAAAGAATTCAGAGTGCAGTACGAAAAACATGAAGTTTTTGAGATCCACTAGGGAAACAGCATATGGACCCCAAAGTGTGAACAGGCTGCTTGACAAAAACAGATCAATGAGTGACCTTAGAGTGCTGAAGGAGCCAAATGTCCTGAGGGAGCTTTCAGTTAAGCCATTTCCTACCTAAAAAGTGTTTGAAATCACTGAAGGAAATCATCTGTCAGAGATAAGAGTAAACTGTAATTTTATAGAAGGGAAGCTCTCATTCTAGTTTAGAGAAGGAAGATCAGCAAAGTCAACCTGGTCAGGAGAAGGCTCCAGGAGACCATGCAGGTTGAGTAGTACTCAAGTGATCCTAAAGCTAAAGGAAGAAGTGTAGGGTTTATTACTTTTTAAAAAAAATATCTTTGTTAAGAATGATAAGTATCACAACGACTCTGCTGATCTTGTATTCTGTATTTTCACCGAAGTTCATCTCTTCATGGGGGAAAAATAAGGAATTCTTCTTGCTGAAATACAGTGTTTAGTGTGTTGTGGCAATGCCTGCAGGTAAATCCTTGTGCCTAGCATTTCTAAAGTTATGTTTTCAGAAATCACATCCTAAAATCCACCTCTTTTTCATGAATTATATAAACAGGTAATTTTCTTGAATTGTTTTTCTGCCTATTTTCTATTTATGTTTGGGGATTCATATATGTCCTCTCCTCTCTGATTAATGCATCAAAAACAAAGCAGTTATTTAAACAAAAAACGAATTCAGATTTACTGACTTATGGGAACCAGTAAGTTTAAAGAAGTACCAATATGCTAAAGTCGTAAAAGGTGTTAATATCTAGTTCAAGAACTTCAATTTTTTTTAGTTTTCATAAAATGCTTATTTTGCTTTTTCTTATCACTGGGGGACAGATAGATAGTCATTATTTGACAAAAATTATCAAAACAATATAATATGTTCTGTTATTTGATAAGGACACAAAATCTACCACATTTTTGTGCTAATGTTTTCAGAACAACTCCTGTAGTTTACTTTCACAAAGAAGTTAATGTCTCTTTTTGCAAAGAAATTTTATTTTATTTTAAATTTATTTTATTTAATGCCATTATTTTTTACCAAAAATTTGTGTGGACCATTGTACTTTATCTTGTCCTTTAAGTAGTTAGGTGATATTCCAGATAAACTGATGATTCCAAAATGTTAATGAGAGGCTTTCTTTTATTTGTTTTCTGCAATTTATCCTTTGTAAATGTCAAAACTGATATAATTTTCTCACAGATGACTTTTAATATCTTCTTGCATTTCTATGTGAGCATTGTTTCTGTTTAAAGAGAAGGAAATCTTAATTGCATTTTTGTTGGAGGACAGTTTTGCTTTTAGTTTTATCAATGTTCCTAATTATTACATTTCATCAGCACAAATTAATGAATTTCTGGACACTTCTTGAGTATACTTCACTTGCAACTTTTTTTCCTCAGGTGTTTTTGTCCAAATTTTAGCCAGCTCTTTTATGTTTTCATGTTGCACTCTTTGAAATATGGAAAGGAATAGAGATTTAGATTTGTCCTTTCTGCCATGTGTATCATTATTCCACATCTAAGAACTGCAGGAGTTCCCCCTTTCCAGATCTGATGCTACAATTACTGGCGTGTGTCCTGAATCCCCAGAGTGTATCAATGAAAACAACCATATGAGAAAAGGTCAAAATCAATATCTAGCACCCAATATCTATTCTATTCCCTGTTCTCACTGCCATTCATGTCTGCTTATTAATATTCATACTAATGGAAACACTATATTTTTGACAAAGCAAGTTATTCCACGACATGAATCACATTAATACATTTTTGCTTTCTCTAAACTGTAATTGTCTTGCTTTTTAACTACCCCTTAATTAATTCCATTTTATTCTGTTCTTGTGAAAAATTCTTTAAATAAAAGTAAAAGAAAGAAAACAAAGAGTGTTTCGCCTAGTTTTAAAAAAAAAGTGTTATCAGAAAACTATGGGGAAAATTATTTATCTTCACTTATTAAGTGCAGATAAAGAATAGATGCTATAAACCTAATTTGTGTTTGTTTATTGTCTTAATGATGAACCTGGAAGAAAAAAAATACAGAAATCCTGTTGTCCTTAATTATATTTATAATTTTGAAACTGTATTAATTGATTTAGTAAAATGTTTGAACTGTTGCTCTTGGTGTACTTGGAGTAATTTTTCCCTGAAGACTTCATTTTCTGAGTAAGTTCTGAAAAGTTACCTGTGAGATGGATGAGAGCAGATCACAAACGGTGACCTGGAAATTTGGAGATGCTGAGCCTCTTCCCTGTGCTGGCTGGATTTGTGTGTGCTCAGTGACACTCACAGCTGCGTTTTTTCCAGTCAGTGTTCAGACTTCCCAGTTATTGTTTGAGATCCTCCTGTTCAGAATGTGCCCTAATTGCCTATTCACTTTGGGAGGTTGAAGCTTTTTAGATCAAACAAGGCCTAGGACTTTTAATATTGGCCTGTTTGAAGCCATTTTGTATTTCTTCCAAATATTTATGAGCCCTGTTTGTATTGGTGGCCATATCCTTTACACAGTTGAAATCCATACCAACATAAACCTTTATGGAAGCCACATTTATCTCACACAGTCCTGTGGAAAACTTCAAGTTTGTCATTTATTTTTAATTTGAAAACCACTTGAGACACAGCCAAATTTTTAGATACTTTTTTTTACCAACTTAATTTGGCAAATGCTTTTACAAACAAAATTTAAATGTAAGTTACATATCTCACTGTACCATTTATCCTCCCATTTCTTCATAATTTTATTTTCTCAATAAAGCCAACATAGAATATCCCAGAAGGTTTTATTTTCTTTTTTAAGTGCTTAAAGTTACTTTGGATGAGGCATACAAAATCTCCAGATGTAGTCTGTGTGTACTAAACATTATTCAAAGATCCATTTGCTGATTCCATTCCATGCCTTTAAAACTCTATGAACTTGATAAAATGAACACCCCACAATTTTTATTACACCTAAAATATAAACTATTGAATTTTTTTTCTGGCTATGTAGTTCAGGCTAGCATCAGCAGTATAGCTGCAGGTCAAAGCTTAATCAAGTCATGTAACATGACTAGCACCTGTTATTCCCTATGCTGCTTCGGTATATAGGTTTTCTTCATACAATACAATTAAAGTTAGTTAATTTCACAAGTTTCAGAAATTTAGAGTTAGCTAAATGGTTGGTGGGGGAAGGAGGGTTTGGTGATTACAGTGGATGTTTCTTTTTATCCTTTGTGATTCCACACTTATTGTAGACACTTGAAGTAATTTCATCACATTAATGCTACTTGAAGGACATGAAGTTCAAACGTATTATTGCCTCAAATCTAGAGGCTTCGCTTCATAACTGAGGGAAACAGCGAAGATCAAGATCTCCAAAAGAATTACTGCTTTTATATATTATGCCACCATTTACATTTCATGACTTCCCAGTCATGTAGGAAATATGCAACTATTGCATATACATGTACACATTATAGAAAAGAGACTGAATTTTCTAATGGAACATATTATCAGTTCTACCAGATGTGAAAATTCTTATACTAAGTACTAATTATACATGCATATAATATTTCAGTCATTGTTTGAGGTGTTTTAACTTCATATGTTCAGCCCTACAACAGCTAGGGAACATGATTTCTCAGGCAGAATGAATCAAACAAGTTCAAGCCTCGAAAGTTATTTCCCATAAATTTTATTCTCCGTAAAAATATATAAATAAATATGCACTGTGATTTCCTTATTTCTTTGTATTTCAGTTTGTTTATACAATAGTATATTCTTAATGAAGGATTTATGTCACACAACATTCTAAAAATTATTATGAGACTGCTTCAGGTTACCCTGTAACTCACTACATTCTGTACTCCTTAATTTTTATCTTCTTTTCTCCCAGTCCACTTCTCAAAGACTGACCAACATAAATCCCCACACTTCATGTTATGGAAATATGTACAGTTACAGATGACAAATTCAAATTCCAGATCACAGATCTTTATGTAGCACTTACCTTGACAAGTAATGCTGTATTCATTTATCACTTTCTGATTTTTCAGGCAGGAAATTATCAAGTTAATTCTTATTTTCAGTACTTTTGTAATTTGATTTCTAGGTTTTCAGGGTTTCATAATACTTTGTCTTCTATTTCTATACCATCAGGTTTCATTACCACTTCTTTATTATGTTTGCTAAGCATGACCTCTCTTTTAAATTATCCTGCTATATTTGAGTGCTACCTTTCCAAGTGTTCTCTTTAATCATGTGTTCAAGAGCTATTCCCTTTGCAAAGATTTATGTAAAGCTCCATTCTTTTCCTTTTTTTGACTGTTGTATAAAATGTATGCTTCTCTTTTCTCCTTCCTTTTTTTCATAAAGAGTTGAATATTAACACCATGCTGTGTTTTGTGTTGATACTTTTCCAATTCAGTAGCACAGTGACCAGGTCCTTTCCCTTCCCTTCCCTCCTCTTCCCTTCTCCTTTTTTATTTATACCTACCATTTGATCTTTAGAACATGCCTTCATTATATTTACCCTTGCAAACACAAATCACATGAAATAAACCAGTGTCACGCTATAAAGTCTGTTAATTCTTGACAGGTTTCCTTTATGTTGTTCTTCCTTAATCCTGCAAATTTTACCCTCAGTATGTTCCCTCTTTTCAGGAAGCTTTGTGAAAAGAAGACCTCCTAATCTGTTCTGAATGCCAGATGAAAGAATAACAATGTTTTCCATGGTGAAGGATTGAAATTGAAAACACTTCTTCAGCAGCTTCCAACACCTCATGGGAATGCAAGCTTAAAAAAATAACACCTTTGAACAGAACTGTTATAGTAGCTGGGGAAAAACCATAACTGTAAACAGTTTAAGATGGGATTTTCACTAACTCTCATCAGTTGCTCAGTTGTGGTGATTTTGAAATTCACTACACAGTTCACAGACTCTAACAGAAACATCAAAGACAAGGTACTGCTGAATATCTGATGTATTAGGAATTTTTTTAACACCATCACCTTCAGATACCCAGACAATGAATTAATAGGTAGCACACAGCTCACAGGATGGTTTTAATGTTTTATCTGTGAAAAATGTAACTGCAGGGGAATTCATCTTTCACTGCTGAAAGTCAACATATGGACCACACAGGTTGCACTACAATTGCACAAGCTTGCAAGAAAGAATTTAACTATGAAATATGCTAGGGATCAGAAAAGAGGGCTATAGCATCTTATCTACATACTTCGATAATTGTTTATTTGGTGTTGAGCTAAACAATTATATTCATATCTTTTCCCAATGTGTCATAAACTGTACACATACATCTTCTATGAAAATAAGTAGATTAGCATTTACTATTTTTTCTAATCACCTTCTCAGTCTTCCTGAGGAGTTCCTGTTCCTTAACCTTTGCAAAAAAACATGGTTATGACAGAATTATAAATCTCTATGCCGTGCACTATGAAACTACCACAGTCCATGCACCATTTCTAAGCACTTCACATGATGTATGCAAGAGTCTTTCTAAAGACTTCCATGAAGAGCAGATAAAGGTGAAAATATTAACAATTCTGTTCCAAAAAAATGCAATGGGTGGAGCAGCAAAAGGGAATTCTGTCTGAAGGACTGCTAAATAGGACTTAAAAACAGGTGTCACAGGAGAAACAAGTGCCACACTCAGGAGAGAGAGACATAATGTTTAAGCAGAGATCCTACTGCACCAAAAAAGACTATATAGGGGCTTCCAGAAGAACTGGAAGAGTTTTTAGACCTTGAAAACACAGAGGAGCATAACAGAGATTGCTGAAATTCTGCAGAGAAAGGAAGGTGGTTTGTCTATATTATTTTAAACTGTCTTTCTAAAATGAAGCAATGAAAATTTTTGGCGCTTTGTTACAATCCTGTGGTAATGCTGCATGCTAGCAAACAGCACCTTAAAATGATATCTTGGGTAGTATAAAACCACCAGAAGACTATTAGTTTTCAAATTAAATCTAGTATTATTACCTTCCTTTTTCTGCTTTCAATAGCATTTACTGGCAGACACAAGTGTCTGGAACACAGTATATATCCCTCTGATGAACTCAGCGTGTGGTTGTGACTGGGTCATTTTCCACTTTGTTTGGTTTGGCAACAAACTAAATTATCTCCTTGAAACGAACATTTCAGCAAGGTTTTTTTATTCCAGGTTTTCTCTCAAAAGCAGTAGCAATAAAAAATCTCCACAGAACTTCCAGAAGCTGGACTGGTTTTGGAGAAATTAAAGATAGAGATATTCCAGAGTTATCAACTCCAAACCTCAACTAGGAAGAGTTTTCTTAAGTACTAATTAAGCTTTCTTACGGATTAACTTTCATTTTGAGATGTGTTACCTCTACACCAAAATATTTGCTATTCTATAACTTCAGAATTAAATATCTAAATATTAAACCACAAATTGGGAAGTAAACTGTAAGATCACTATAGGCATGCATAACATTTTTCAAAATAAATAATAATCACACTCATGTAATTTTAAAATATCTTAATCTGCCAGTCTTTCATGTGTCAGTCCTGTCTTCCTACATTCCTTAAAAGTAGTACTAGAAACCTATAGCCAATTTATTAAAACTATACTATTTTAACTACGAAATCGAAGTCTTAACTAAACACTTCAGCCTACTTTACATGAGCCCAATTCAATTTTAAGTTCCAAAAGATTGCTTCAACCCCACTCCCCAGGGCAAAAATAAAATCGTTTAACCTAAGAAATTGTTTAAGCCTTTAAGTAAAATTTAAATGGTGGGTTGATTCCAATATTATTGACAGCTGAAATTAGAAAATTGTGTAAATTCTGTTCAATAAAAGTTTGGTAAAGAAAGATCAACTTTCATAGCCTGTGAGTCCCTGTGGTCTAAAAAGGGACTAAAGCACAATTTCCCAACTTCAACAAAATGCAGATATACCACCACAGAAGGTGTTGCAAAAACCAGCCATAATACCTCACCCTGAGCAAATCTCTGTACTAAAGCCGGATGGTTTGCAAACTAAGCAGGAAGCCTGCGTTGGAGTAGACGTTTCCTATAGCACTGAGTATCAGTCCCTCTCGATCTTACTGCTGTGCACTCCAGGACTGTCCTGAGCAGCCCCAGTAATCAGTGAGGGAGGTACTGGTTGTCTATACATTTATTCAGAGTCCTTACTACAACATCCGCTTAAAGGCTGCCAAGGTGATCAATGTTTGTGAGCACAGACAGGCTGTAACAAGGTCTCATAATCAGCAAACTGTTCATGTGGACTTTGATTAATAAACACTGGTTTAAAAAGAAGAAGAAGAAAAGTTAGAGGACTGTAGAATCTAACACACTGAAATTTAACACATATTTTCCACATATCAGATTTATTTATCTCTCTTCCCTTTTCCAGATACAAGTACAACTACAACTGCCTTCAGTCAGGTTAAGTTTGTCTCAGGACATCTAAACTCACTTACTAATAACTGATTATTTAACTAAGGATAGAGAAATAACATATATTTGATCTGACTTGGACCCTATGCAGTTTTTTCATTTCTTATTGCCCTGAAATTAAAAATGAGAGAGTTTACACATATTTTCCACTCATTTTAGGATGTAGGCTGTGAATGAAATACTAAAACTTCTGTATCACTATCTCAGGAACTAAACCAAATACACATTGCTTGTTTTCTGTTTTCCTCCAGAAACATGCACTGAGGAACAGTACACCCCATGTTCTGACAAAATCAATCAACAGATCAGAGTTTTAAAAGATCTAAATTACTGTAATCACTTTGTGTCAAAGTTTTGTGACTTTTTAGTCATTGGCCACTGGATGCTAAACTGTAAAATAAATTTAGATTTCAGAGGACAGTTTTGGTTGTATTCACCTTTTGTGGGTTCTTTAGATGTCCAGACATACACCAGACGATTTTGTACTGCAGTTTAAGGTATCTCCAGGAAAAAGCTGATCAGGTTAGAAAATCTCTGAAGAAGCATGCAGAAATCCACCCTCATTAAAGTCTTCATAAGGAGCCTTTTGGAATTCAACAGCAGTTGAAGCTATTCAGAGCTAAAATAATGTATATTATGTGATAGTGTCTAGAGAGAAGACCCACATCTGCATTCTGGACCACCCAGTTATCACTGCATGCAAGACAAGCTTTTGCATCACTGCCCTAGCTATCAGGACAATGTTCCCAAGTAAAAATCAGGCAACTAGAACCTCTATGGATGTGATTCTTTTCTACTTTTTATCTCCCTTCAGGATTTTTTTCTGTGTTATGGTACATAACTTATACATCTTTCCAGTATACACTGTTAAATATCAAGGTTAAATATGACTTAAAAAGTCTTCAAGTGGAGAAGGATTTTTCTTACTCACAACTATCCATATGCATGAAAATGCATTATTTGTTTGTCTTTCCAAAGCGCATTAATACATTTAATGAAAACTCAAATCATTACAAGTATCATCTTTCCCACAGGAAAATTAGTCCTGAGTGGACACTATCCAGTTTTCAAAACTGATTTTGGGAGATCTACAAGTCTACAGACATGCTACTGCTATATAGACATCATCAAAAGATATTTAAAATAACTACAAAAAGTATTATGTTATGTCTTGTATTCTTCCCAGGGTACATGCCCCTCATTTCACTGCCTATGCATTTCCCTCTTGCACTTCAATTTGATCAGGAGGCCCTTACCCAGCCTTGTTTGTTTCCTGTCTTCTTTGCATGATTTCTTACACTCAGGATTTGAAAGCCCTTGTGCTCTAAGAACAATCTCCTCAAACAGCTGCCAGCTCTGTTGTGCTCCTTTATCCCTGAGGGAAGTTTCCCATAGTGCCATCCACTTATTCCTTGAACAACCAAAAGTTCTCTCGCGTAATATTCAGTCTTGATGTAATTCTTCTCCTGGCCCATACCCCTCGTGAATTCCATGAGAGTATGATCACTGAAGCTCAGGCTGCCATCACTCTTGACATCTCTAATTCATCTGTGTTGGTAAGCAACAATTCCAACAATGTTTCTCTACTGGCTGGACTGTCTATTATCTGGATTAAGAAAGTACCCTTGACACACTCCAAGAGTTTTCTGTATTGTCTACAGCTTGCTGTGTTGCTTTTGCAGCAGATGTCAGGGTGACTGAAGCCCCCCCGAAGGATCAGAACCCACAAGTATGATATTTCCTGTATTTGAAGTAAGAATGCTTTATCAACATGCTTCACTTGATTAGGCAGCCCATAGCAAACAGCAACCATGAAGTTTCTTTTGTTAGTTCAGCCTCAAATTTTCACCCATAAGCTCTTAACCTGTCCATCACTATTTTTCAAAGTCAGTTCTGTGCAATCAATCATTTTTTTTTAACATAGAAGGCAACCTCCCACCTCTCCTTCCTTGCCTGTCCCTTCCAAATAGCTTATAAGCATTGATTTCAGCACTCAGTCATGTGATTCAGCCCACAAAGTTTCAGTAATAGTGATCAAATCACAGGTTTCTAGCTGCACAGTGGCTTCCAATTGTTTCTGTTTGTTACTCATGCTACATTCATTGGTCTAGAGACAATTCAGTTTGGATTATTGACCATGTCATCTTTTTAGAGGAACAATTTTTCACAGGTATTTCTCCATTGGTTCCTAATATAACAGCAGCCTCTGTCTCTTTCCTGTTACTTAAAATTCTGCTTCTTTCTCAGATTAGTTTAAAACTCTCCTTATAAGTCTGGCCAGCTTGTTGACAAAGATGCCTTTGCCCCACTTGGTGAGTTGAATCCCATCAGCTCCCAACAGACACAGCTTCTCAAAATTAGATCCATGATCACAGAAGCCAAAATTTTGGATAACTAGACAGCGTCACTCCAAATAACATTACTTGAGAATCTGATTATATTAAGATGCTAGAGACATGGGAAATATCCAGGGTTTTATTAAACTAAGTAGTTCCATATTATTAGTAGAAATAAAATATATTTCTATTCATTCATTCTAAAATGAATAGTCATTCATCAAAAACTGTGTTCAAGCAAACAAACACTTACTAAAACAAAATCACAAACTATTTTCTTTCTTTTTCTTCAGTGAACACATATCCTGCCCCACTGAACATCGGTGTTTTATTTCTGAAATAAATTCCCTTTATATCACCCAATGTTTTCAGCTCTTTCATTTACCTTGTAAATAAGATGTTGGCATCAGGAAATTGCCATAAAACAAACAAACAAACACAAACAAAACCCCCAAAATAAAACAACAACAAAAAAAACAAACTCCCAAAACAAGTAGATCTGCAAGTAAATAACAGAAGCTCTTCCATTCAAAAAAGATCAGTCTCTCAGTGCACATCAAAGCGATTGTGACCCATTCTTGAAAAGATGAAAAAAATTATGAAGTAGATTAATTCTTACAACAAACAGTCTTGACTCATACTTGTTGCACCTCAGTACAAATATTCCATGTTAGGGTAATGCAAAATAATATCTGTCAACTGTCAACTTACAAGTATGCTTCCAAACCAGACAACATCCACACCAGAGTCAGCAACATATCCTTATTCCAAGACATAATACATTTATTAGTTTCCCCTTCTTTTGCATAGAGATTGGATGCAATTCAGTATTTCTGGTTTGATACAGAAATATGTACTGCATCAATTAATTTTTAATGTGGCATTTACAGGCATAACTTCATATAATGACAAGTGAAAACTAAGGTGATAGAAATTTCATTTTCAAGTTTTATTTCTAGACCATCAACATCACAAGTTGGAAGAAACACCAGTTAGACTACTTTCTTGCAGAACTGTGGTACATTTAAAATGTAAATTCAAAAATCACTCATCACAAAAGGCGAGGGGGTGAGGGATAAGCTGAAAAGATGTACAGCTTCATTCAAAAGAGATAGTATCAGGGACTTCTATTATACTTCACTCTCTCTTATCAGGATCTTGGAAAGGAAAGTTACACAGGTCCATTGAGAAATGCTGTTCACAAGATAATCAGCTACTTTCTCGATAATTAGTAGATATTACTTGGACAATATGATCATATCCACAAAGACACAGATTAAGGCTGGGCAGGGAATGAAGAGCAGAGACTATCTTTACCTAAACACAAGAGGGACGCAACAGTGCAGGCACAGCAATCTTACATTATGGACAATCAAATGCTGCACTAGTTTCTGGGTAGAATAGGAGATTAAGTATAATTTTCTTTCCTTTTTTCTCCTTTCTCTTATTATCACTACAGTTGCATCAATTTTCATTTACTTTCCACAATTTATAGCTGGGCACCACTCATGCCAAAGGCGACAAAATGTGGTTCAACAAGTATTACAAATATAACAAGCAGATTTCTCTATAATTGCTAATATATTTTCTGCTTTCTTTCTTTTACCTTACATTAGAGAATAAATGTACAACTTCAATTCACCAACACATTCAAATACTGGGAAGCTACACAAGTCAGAAGCACACATTCACAGAAAGATACAAGTGTCAGCAAAGACATAAAACTAATAGAAATGGAATGCAAATCAGTAAACTTTGACAGTAAGCAGTCATGACAATGTCTCTGTTAACATCACTAGTGTTACATCAGTTTTCACTGTCTGTAGGTTCTTGGCAATTTCACAGGGTGCTACTTCCAAGTTGACCTTCTTCACCAAGTCAAATGGAAACAAATACTCAGTATGAAATACGAAGAGACTCTGGAAAGGACTCTGGCTAATTTATTGCCCTAGCATATATTCTTTTATCAGCTACAACCAGCAGAGCTTTTTCATGCCAGCATACTTTTAGTTTTATTTTGTGTGCATTCTTCTTCACTCTGGCATTTATGAAGACTGCTCAATTTTAATTTGACCTTACACTAAAATCTAACTTAAAATATTCCAAAAATAAACAGATCAGTCATGGAACAGGTACACGGGACACTTCAACCTCATTTTCTATGTGTTGGTTTGTGTTTTTCCTTTTAGTTACACTTGCAAATGAGTCTATGTGAATACAAACATTAATAGATTGGGAGCTGCCAGACAAATTTCTGTCTTAGCAATAGCCATCAGAGGTGATTGTACCCCTATCTACCAGGTGTCAGAAGACTGGAAAACAATATAACATCACCCGACTATGTGTTGTGATTCTCTTTTCCCAAAGTATGATGATCTGAGTATTTGTGGTTTTAACGACCAGCATTTTAGGAAGCAATGAATGCTTTATAAGGACAAGCAACTGAGCAGCAGTGTAAAACTCTGCATCTATTTACAGAGACAGAAACAACCAGACGAACTGTTATGATCAGTGTTGGGGAGGAGAAATATTTTTATACTCTTTTGGATTTTGTTTGCCTTTTGCCACCCCTAAAGCCACAAATTTTGCTTATTTCTCAGTCCTAGTTCCCAGTTACACTGCTAGAATAGTAAGAGGCCAAAATCAGATTAGCATCCAAACACAATAGTTGCTGTATGAACACACAGACAACACAATTTAACAAAGGTGTACCTCTCCAAGACAGAAGAAGCACAAATAAATGAGCAAAAGGAAAATAATTATTTCTTTTCTGAAAAAAGCAATTAAACTTTCCTAACACCTCAGAACAGTTTGAAAGACGTGCAGATGGAGCCAACGCTATTCTGCCTGAAATGTGCATTAAATGGATTTGCTACAATAGAGGATTGATTTGTTTGTGGACAATGTCATTCCAATTTCCATGAAAGGCTTTTGGATCTCAATTGCCTTCTGCCCAGCCAGCACAAAGAACAGACAAGGGCATTCTCCCTTATCTGAACCTGATTTCTTGAGTCTCACTGAAAGTTAATGGCATTTTGTGTTTACACAACATTAGCAAAATGGCTACTGCACTGTTACCATTTTCAAGATCCTGCACTTTTGGAAGCAGGTAAAGTATCAAAATATTTGCATCTATGTTTAGTTATGCCCACAGAAATGGAAATGTAAAGATAATTTGTTGAAATAATTTTCTCACAAGTAGAAAAAAATTATACTCAAAAGTATTTTCTGCAAACAGTATTTTGGGAACTGGCCATAACAACTCTGTCTGTGAAGAGAAAAAGAGCTCGCCAATAGGAAAAGAAGGCAAGGATTAAGGAGATATTGATACTTTGTTTTTCTTAATGTACCTCCATTAATGCTAGGACTGGGGGTCATATTAGTGAGTAGCAAGTCAGTACAGGTAGACTTTTACTCCAGCATTATCCAGCCTGGTTCCAGGGCCAAAATTCCTCAGGATACTAACTTCAAGAATTATGGACAGCCTTCAACTCACCAGACATCACAGTCAATATGGATGGATGGAAAGGGGAAAATGTATATACACATTGGGTCAAATACTATAGTTAGAAATTATTTCAACAGAGACCAGACAGAAAGGCTTCAGAAGTGATGTACTTCAGTGACACTTAATCCACTACCACAATATTAGATACAGAGCTTCCTGGTGACAGCTGCTGCTTAGCAACAACCCTGCTATCTCCCCTGCTACCAGGGGAAGAGTAGGGGCATGCTAGAAATACAACTCAGAAAACAATATTCCTTGTCTTGTTTAGAACAAGTACGTTCTCAGAAGACCACACAAGGTTTAATTTACTTGAGTTTGTGTTTGAGTAAAAGAGAACGCATGCATGTGTGTTAATTCTAACATACGTACCTGCCTCCTACATAGCAGGAGTACCACCATTTGGTCCTGCATCAGGTAATATATGAACGGAAAAGAAACCAGTGTAAAAAATCCCTGTCTTCTTGTCTCCTTGCCCTCCCTCTTTGCCTGTCTTAAAGAGGATGCGATGTTTGCTTTTGACTAGCCATCGCAAACACCACCTCATTACAATAATCTTTTAAGTGGAAGCTATCTCACATCAACCTTGGCGAACTCTGCCAGCACCTAATTTGCTCCCATAGGTGTATGTTCGACTTGCTGGAGTACTCTATTTCTTTTTCCTGTGCTCTGGAGAGTGTCACAAGGCTCTGTGACTCATCCAGACTGAGAGTACTGGAGAGTTTACTCTCCAGTAAAAATGGAGGCAAAGAAATTAATCAATATCTAGACCTTTTCCATTTCCTTCATCCCTAGGTCCCTTACCTCATGAGAAGTGGCTACAATTTTTAGCTATTTTTTGCCAATGCACTGGGCAATACTAAAGGCACTCAAGTCTGACACTAAGTTAGGAAACTTATTAACACCTACTTGGCCACTAAGCACCAAACGGTCCCTTGCTAACTCATGGACTTTTAGCAAAATAAAGTATGACAAAGACAGAACTCTAGTATTTCCTTTGTTCCCCCCCCCCCCCCCCATTCCAGACTAGGAAAAGAAAACTGAACTTCCTGATATGTAAAATGAAAGGATACTTGCATGTCACACTTCAAGACTTCAGCTGCTTCTACAAGGACCAGGAAGGGTAACTTTCTTCCCATCTTCTGCTGTTAAAATTGTCATGTTTACTTATTCAAGTGAGTAGGGGAGGATTGGAGAAAGTAGTCCTCATCTTCTTATGAAGCATAGATGAAAGACCAAGAAATGACATGCAGGTGCTCTGATATATGAATAAGTCTGAGGCATAAGACTGGTAGTAACACCTCTCACACTGTCCTGCTCAACGAGAGTCTGATCAATAGCTTTGGGGTCAGGTAAGAATTTTTCTCCAGCTTAAACCTTATTCAACCAAAACCATTGAGACTTTCCAATTTTCATAGAATCATAGAATCATAGAATGGTCTGGGTTGGAAGGGACTTTAAAGATCATCCATCACGTTCCAACCCTCCTACCAAGAACAGGAACACCTTCCGCCAGACCCGGTTGCTCAAAGTCCCATCCGTCCTGGTCTTGAACACTTCCAGAGTTGGTGAGCCTCTGGACAACTTGTTCCAGTGCTTCACCACCCTCACCATGAAGAATTTCTTCCTAATATCTAATCTAAATCTACACTCCTTCAGTTTAAGGCAATTCAGTTTGTCCTATCATTATGCATCCTTGTGAAAAAACCATCTCCAGCCTTCTTGTAAGCCTCTTTCACTGAAAGGTCATGCTGGAGCTTTCCAATACTTTGACTTGGGTCTATCTCATTTAACACATTTCTTACTCTTCCTGACACTGATAGCATGTCTGTCCTTCCCCTGCTCCATCTGTGGTCAAAAACACTTAGTCTTCTGAAATGCTCTGAAGCAACCTAATGGAGTTTCATGCTTGCCTGGTTGCTTTAGATCAACAAAATACATCTAAGTGGATAAATTGCAGTTTTTTTGTCATCAGCAGGGAGACACATTTACAACTGCTAAATACTGTTAACTCTCCCTGGGAGTGAAATTTTCTGCACCAGATGGAATAAACTGAAAAATGTAAAAAAATAACCAGAAGACATGTGCTGAGCGAGCGGTAAATAGAAGATGCCAAGCTATCTAGGAGGGTGGGTACATGTCATTGAGAGCACTATCATTTTGAAGTAGTAGCAGCGAAACATGAAATTTGGCTTATAACTCAGCCGTCTGTATCAAAAAAATAGCAGTAAGGTTAACAGGAAGTAAATATTCCTTTATTTTTCTGTCAGGAAAGCAAATTCTGGAAAGTACTCAATTCCCTGTCAAAGAGCAATTCAACACAGCTGCTTCTTACCAAATAATGTCAAAAGAATATAGCTCTTAAAAGAAGTTCAGGCAAGAGACATTTTTTTCAAGACAGTGTTTAGGTCTGAATATTTTCTAAATCACATAGAGGGTCACAGCATCGCCAGCCAGTCGAAGAAGGGGATTGTCCTGCTCTGCTCTGCACCAGTGCGGCCTCACTTTGAATATTGTGTGCAGTTTGGGGCACCACGGTATAACAAAGATATTAAACTATTAGAAAGTGTTCAAAGGAGAGCAACGAAGATGGTGAAGGGCCTTGAGGGGAAGCCATATATGGAGCAGCTGAGGTCACTTGGTCTGTTCAGCCTGGATAAGAGGAAACTGAGGGGACCTCATTGCAGTCTACAACTTCCTTGTGATGGGAAGAGGATTGGCAGACAACACTTCTCTGTGGTGACTAGTGAGAGGACCTGAGGGAATGGCCTGAAGTTGTGTCAGGGGAGATTTATGTTAGATATTAGAAAAAGCTTAACCCACAGTGTGTTTGGGCACTGAAACAGGCTCCCCAGAGCAGTGGTCACAGCATCAAGCCTGACAGAGTTCAAGAAATGTTTGGATAATGCTCTCAGGCACATGGTGTGACTTTGGGGATAGTCCTGTACAAGGATAAGAGTTAGACTCTATGACCTATGGGTCCCTTCCAACTCAGCAAGTTCTGTGATTCTGTGATCTAGAATGAATAAAAGGTTACACTATAAAGAATTTTTGGCTCCATGAAAAGGTATTTTTAAAAATAATATTCTGCTGTTTCTATTGTTTCATTAATTAACAAAAGATACAGTAAAGCTAGAAACATAATTTCCTTAAGTTCTTGCCACTTCATTTATTTCTCTTTAATTTTACAAAGAGAACATCAATTAATAAATCAGAGACTAGCAAAATAAAAGTTTATTATTCATTTAGGAATGGCAACGTGATTTTAGCATATGTGTTACATTTTAAGTTCAAATTTTATTGTTTAGGGTTAAGAAATTCTATTAAAAAAACACATGCAGATGGTTGTGGTTTTAACATCAAAACATGGTTAAGATGATACATATTTGTATAAAATACTTCAACTCATAGAAAAATATCTGAATGGTGAAGCATTTAAAGGCTTTTTTGATGAAAATTTGTAAAGAATCGAAATACAGAAATAAACAAATTTGCACTGAGAGATGAGATGATACGGGAAGAAAAAGCTGTTTAAGCTGTTTAAGCTCTTTCTTTAAGAGTGATAAACAGAGTGGCAGAGGAAACAATGTGAGGAACAAACTGCTCCTTGGACCGAGAAGTTAGCCAATGTTTGACATCTTGCTGGAATAACTTATAATATAAAGAAGATATGGAGAGGTGGGTAAAGTCTCCTTGGACTCTTTGCAAGAAGCAGTTCGGAGGATCATGGGGAGGGAATTAAAGGAAGCATGGAGAAGTGATTCCCTGAATACTAACAAACACTAAACAGAAGCAGCTCCAGCTTTACAGCTCAGAAATCCCCAGGTTTCATACTGCATAATCTTCCATACTCAGAAAATCTTCTCATGGTGATGCTCATAGCTGTATATCCTGGTTTTCTGATGGATTTTATTGCTTCTAATATAAGATCTTAGGCTTTAAGTTAAAAGTAACTAGTATCTACTTTACTTACTAACATCTTAGTATGAAGTCTGTATATTTCTATTAGAGAAAGCAGTGAGCTTGTGGCAACTCAGAGTAAACTTCCAGATTACGGAACAAAGTGTACAACAAAAATCCAATTGTCTTTTCACTCTACACTACCAGGGAGAGGGCTGTGCAAGCAGCTGGAATGTGATAATGTAATAAGTTAGCAAAGTATCTGTATGATCATACCCATAAACCACCACAGATAAAGCTTTTATTGATGCTGATCTTTGTCGTGACAGAAAGATGTCTAACTGTCCTTCTTCCTTATAACATAGAAATATGTTCTTGATAGTGCTTCCTGTCTTTAACAAGGTATTAATGTACCTTCACATCCAAGCTCTTCTGCATAATAGCTGCTCGAACTTCCAATGTAAGGCATGAAAACAAGCAAGTGATAGGTATTCACTCTGTGGCAATTAGCCATGCTTCACCATAACATTCTGTGCACTTGCTGAAGGCAGGATGGCAGCAGAGGTTCCAGTGAAGCAAGGTGTTACAGCTCAGGGACTTTGAAGAAATTTGCAGAGGTAAATATTGACTCTAAAGATCAAAAATGCCCCATAGATATTCTGTACCCTTGCAGTTAAGAGCCTTCCCCCTCCATCTGCCACTACATCTACTCAATACCCACAAGTTAGCGTATGTGATATGATCATAACTTGTTTCCCACAGCAGTAGTGTATCTTGTTTCCTTAGCCAATGCAGTTTGTGGAATATCTTTGAGACACAACTAGGAAGAATAGGAATTCAGGTTGCATCCCATGGTCAGTCTGACCTGTTGCTAAAGAAATCTTTTATATCAAGCTCTTTTTCACATTAAATCAATTTCTAAGGTCAGCTTCTTAAGCAACAAGAGGCATTGATCATGTCAAACAGTTTGAGAAAACTAACCTCTTTTTTTAACTTATGATTTTTCATTCCATCTTATGGGGTCAGGGGAGGTTTAGGTTGGATATTAGAAAAAGCTTCTTCACCTAGAGGGTGGTTGGGTACTGGAACAAGCTTGCCAGGGAAGTGGTCACAGCATCAAGCCTGTCTGAGTTCAAGAAGCATCTGGATGATACTCTCAGGCACATGGTGTGACTCTTGGGATGATTCTGAGCAGGGCTAAGGGTTGGACTCGATGATCCGTGTGGGTCACTTCCAACTCAGCATGTTCTGTGATTCTGTGGTTCTGTGACTATCTCACTGAAAAAGCTTGGATTTAATCATATCACAATAAACGAAGAACTGAGATTTCTTTGTTTTATTATCACACTGTTATTATTTGGACAACTAGAAAGCAGGAATGTGTATAATTACAAAGCAGGTTTTTGGTAAGGGAGGAGGGAACAAACTGTGTATTAACAGACTGGTGTTAAAATTTTAAGTAAGTTTAACACAAGAAACTTCCTAATGCATTATAAGGATTAGAAGAGGATAGAAACAAAAAATAACCCCCCAAACCTTATCTGTACATCTCTTCAATTAGCAAATGGATTAGAAAGAGTCCACAGTATTCATCCTACAGAATTAAATGCTGGGTAGGTATAGAATGAGTTCATGATCTTCCTTCAGCAGCTGAATAGAAGAAAACCAGTGGGGGGAAAGGGGAAAGAAAAAAAAGAATAGAGGGTTACTGTAAGGAGTTACAGAGCAAAGTTGCCTGTCTCAAACACTGTTAAGGCCACGGAAGGACTTTGCCATGAGATAAATATAGCTAACTCCAGGCCTGGTGGAGGCAAGATCTGGTTAACACATCCTGCTTAATGCATCCAGACAAAAATTCCCGCTGTGGCAAACTGTGTAAAAAGGTACTGCTCATATGCATATCACCAGACAAAAAAAGATCACCCCAAGTTATGGGACCGATGGCGACTGCAAACACCAATGAACACCAAAGCCCCTCAAATATGCCTCTGTGTATACCTGGAACTTGGACTGCAGACAAAACCACCGTGGCAAGAACTTGAGATATAAAGGTGGTACTATTGTCTGGGTGTTATTTCAGATGTAGAGGAAGTTCAGAAAGCTTGTGGAGAAGAAATGTTTCACTGATAATGAACACAAAAGCAGAATTTATGGGCCACAAGGAAAGCCAACTCAGCAACTGTGCCGAAATCACCTTGGACTGGGCAAAAGGTAATTCTGGCAGGGGGAGATCGTGACCCACCAACCCAAGAAACCCACTGACTCAAAAGAAGAGAAAGACTGAGTATGAGGATAATTAGCATAAGAAATGAAGGAATAATTTAACCAATAGAAGACAGAATAGTCATCAATAACAGAATTATGTAGCCAGTGAGCATTATTCCTTTTTTTACTAAGATGTATAAATAGCAGAATAGCAGAAAGTTTTGAATGACCATGGGACCCCTACCTCCCAGAAACCCCAGGTGAAGAAGGATCAAAGGGACGCCACTGGATTCATGGATGTGACTATGTTCTGCTTGATCTCTCTCTCTCTCTCCCCCTTCTTTTCTGTTTCTTTCTATCTCTCTACCTCACAGTCATTGTTAAAAAAAAAAAATCCATATTGTTGACTTTGGTATATGGTCTCATTTGCACCTTAATTTGGGCAGAAGCATCTCTCACTAATTGGATCTTAACGGCTGCTTGATAAATGTGCTGTTGCTTGGTACATGGCTCTTGTTTGCCAGCCTGAATCTCTCTCTGAATTTCTGTTTGAGTTTACATAAGATATGCACATCAATCTAATAATTTTAATTAACTAGAATGATAGAATTGGTCAGGTTGAAAAAGACCTCTAAGATCCTTGAGTCCAACCATTGAGTACCACCATGTTCATTGCTAAACTATATCCCTTAAGTGCCACTTCCCCTCATCTTATAATTTCTCATTTAGGAGAAGGTACCAACTCTCACTTGATCACAACCTCCTTTCAGGTAGTTTCAGAGAGTGATGAGGTCTCCTCTGAGCCTCCTTTTCTCCAGGATAAACAACCCCAACTCCCTCAGCCTCTCCTCATAGGACTTGTGCTCCAGACCTTTCACCAGCTTTGTTGCTCTTCTCTGGGCACAGTCCAGCACTTCAATGTCTTTCTTATTGTGAATGGGCCAGAATTTTTCAGCTGCTATGCCACCTGTCCAGCTGACTGCTTTCAAAGCTGTATTTATAAAGCCTTGAATATAAACAAGGCTTTATTATCACAATAGTTTGAAAACACATGAACAGACAGCAAGCACTCGTGTTTAGAATACTCTAACACACATTTTGTATTTATACAGATAGATGACAATCAAAAACACACAAAATCATGCATTATATTTATAGAAATACTCTTTCAAATGCATTAAAAAAAAAAAATCCCATTAGTTTGTACATCTGGTGCATACATTGTCCCTCATGAACAAATATGCAATTATAGAAAAATCCAAGTGTCACATCATAGGCTATTTAGGCTTTCTTATTTTAAGGAATAAAAATGAATAGTTATTGTTGTTGCAATGGATTTATAATTGAAATACTGTCTGTTCATCTGGGTATCAGTAGAAATGACAATGCAAACATCAATTTTTTAAATTTATTTCTTTTAAATGCAAGAATTTTATGTTACTTTCTGCCAGATTTTCAGATTTGAGAGTTGCATGAAGGAAGATCTTCAGATATTTTATCTTCTTTTCTTACGAATTTTAACTCGCAGCACAACTGCTTGGTATTCTACCAACGAAAAGTAATTCATAATTTCATAATTTCATAATTATATGAAAGAGAAAGATAGATAGTAATGAATTATGGACATTGAAAATTACATTTGCTCTGCCCCTTAAAAGAATTTTTATGAAATTCTGAAGTCACTGAGTTTGCCATTGTGAGAAGCACATAATGTGGAGAGTTCGCTTTTTACATGTTTATTTCTATATTATCCTAATGACAAGTAATGGAAAAAATAGTGCATTAATTAAAAAAAAACCAAAAACACAACAACAAAAAAACCCAATCAAAACAAAAAACACCCCAAAAAAGCTACAATGGTAACTTAAGAAATTAACAAGGAATTTCAAAAGTTTGCTACAAAATGGTATCTCAGTGATGAGCTTTGTCACACAGTTCAATTCCCTTCTGACAACTTTTATGCTATTTTTCCTTGAAAAGAAAAGCTGGCACATTTTATTTAACCCTAGTGCATGATGTCAGACTTCTGCAAAACTTATGAAGAAAAACAAGTTCAGTGGAACAGACATGCATAGGCCCACTATTTGTACACATAATAGTTTCTAGCACCCTCTTGTCCTTACTCTTAATAAAGTATAAGCCTTAACCTTCTCCCTGACAGATTTCAAATTTAAAACCTCCAGCTTCACATCAAGGCTATCAGTCAGCCTTAAAATTCTACTCCTTATCATAAACCATATGAATGGCTATGTTCTCATTTCTTATGTCAACAGAAACCTTCCCTTGAATATCAAGCCTTGAACCAAATTTGCGATCAACATTTATTTTGCTTCTTACGTCCACTCTCTCACGATCACTTCTCTAGTTGATAGGCTTCTGGCATGAATTAGATGGTAATATCTGTAATACAGCAGCCAAAAGCATTCCTTTAAAAAATTACTCCTGTTCTGATCATCAGCATTAATCAAGATTCTTCCACATAAATCCTACTATCTACATCAAAATCAAGACTTGCACAGCCTTACATTCCTAAGAAAATATAACAGTACTTAAAATGTCCAAGTACAAATGCATATTTGAAACAGAGTTACTAATCTCAGCCTCAGCTGAAATGTGATCCTGATTTTCCTCTGTACTTATTGCATAGGCTATTCCTGGGAAGTTTCCTGTACCCTTGAGAATTTTCCTTTATGATAATGAATTCCAAGATCAGTTAATTCTTTCTTCCAGTATTCTAATGCATTAGTGAAGCTTCCCATACATGAGTAGTTCACATACATGAGATTACAAGAAGGTCTGTATTAACTGTAGTCATTTGTCATCAGTTGAAGACAATTATCTTAAACAATATAAAACTAAGAGAAGTTTAATGAGAACAGATAGGAAGATGCCCATTCCCGGTCATTTCACTGTGCCATATTCTAGTCTAAACACAATAACCAGAAATGTGTACAGAAATATAAGACAAGTGAGAAAAGACTGCTGTTTCCACCAGTTCTTGTGGTTGCACTGTTTGATCTGGCAACTTCGTTCAGCAGAAAGAAGTTGACAGTTACTGCTGGGGAGCTGAGCTAAGATGAGCAAATGAATTGCTTTTCATTATTTTTATCATCCCTATTTGATGCTGCTTGCAATATGGCAGATGGTACTGCCACTTCCTCACCGTTTGCTGTCTGACAACTTACACAGGGAATAGCACATTTCAGAAAGCTTTGATTTTATTAATCACAGTGAAAGCAGGTCTTAAACTTCCTGTGATATATCCATGTTGACTGAAGCATTCCAAAAACAGTGGTTCAGTTTTTCAATAGCAGAGTCAGAGAAAACACCCACTGAAAAAGATTCAGATATACTTGGAAGAAGGGAAATTTATTGTTAGTGAGACATGAATATCAAATAGAAAAGAAAAAAAAAAAAAGAAAAGGCAGTATGTATCCATTCCTTTATGAGTGTCCAATCTAGAGTATGCTCAGTTTATTGCTTCAGCTGTGCAAGACACTTGAAACTAGAGCAGGGTCAAAAATGAAAGAAGAGAATAGAAAATCTTAATCTAAAATATATTATTCTAGAAAGTCCTTCCAATGCAGCTTCCAACAAAAATCACCATAGAAAATGTATGTCTTTCCTCTGCTTTTCAACTTGATTTTAAAATTCCAAATTAAATACATCTACTTGCTGCTTTGCTAGAAGATTCAAACTCATTATCTGTGGATTTTTTATTCTCATTTCCTTCTATGTAAAACGGAAAAAATAATAAAAGGGAAAGAAATAATTCAGAAATAAAAAGGCAATATGATGCACAAACCAACTATATATTGCCTTAGTGTGTGACTTTTCTATTTTATGCCTCTATCTCTATCTGTTGTAAAAATAGGAATGCTTACAACAACCAACCAATTCTTATGACAAGAACAACCAAAATTCCAATGAACCAATACAGAATTTTAAACCACAAACTGAGTCACACAAATTATATTTTCACACTTCCATTCAGAGATAAAAACAATAGTACTATGATGGGAATATAAAATAAAAAATTTGTAGTGAAAGCAGGATAGAAAACGATTTCACTGTCACCTACCTGAAAGAACTATATCACATGCCAAGATCAACAACCAGAATTATCATGTGGACTTGAAGAAGACTGTCAACTATTAAGAGCTCTGTAAATCTTTATTCCTACAATGTGAGGAAGACAATTATTTTTGTATGCAGTTTATTAGGACTTCAGAGATATGAATCTGAAATATTCCTGCATGTAGTTTTGTAGGGTAAGAAAATTATTTATATCAATCTACTGTGATATCTCCTCAAATTTTTTTCTCTAGAACAAAAGTCAGTGCTTTTTAGATCTTCTTTTTCTGTGCATTCTAAAAGAAACATTCAAGTCTAATCATATTTTGTAAAGGTAACATAGGGTATGTACAGATTTAAATTATCTTTATCACTTCTCATAAGAAAGGTATATTATCATGTGATTTTGATGATGAATCCCATACTCAGTTAAACACATGATGTGACAAAAATACAACCTAAAAATTCCAATTCTACGCTACAAAAAAAAAAAAAAAGGCAAAAACTGAACAAGGGAAAGTAGGCTACTCATAAACAAAGGTGTATTTAATTTGAGGAAAAAAAAGAAGTCTCCAGTTCCATTCCATATGGAGTTGAATAATAACTTCTAACAGGCTATTCTCACTCAGAACTAAAATCTGGTGATACTTTTTTTACAAGAATATCAGAACTCAACCTCATTAAAAGCATAAACCTAGGGAAGTAGGCACCCACAATCTATGTCTAACTAACATTAGAAACAAAGACAATTTTTTAACTTTTTTATTTTCTTAGACTTTTAAGATTTTACAGAGAAATCTCCAAACCATTGATTCCAAACTGGGTTTTTTTGAAAGTGTTAGATTTTTTTTTTTAATGAAAATAATTTAATATACATAATGAAACAGTCAACCAGAAAGAAAATTTGGTGTCTACCTGGACATCTTGAAAAAGGTGGAGTGGATCACACCACAGACATTAAAAGTTAGACTAAGTCAGATTGTCCCCATGCTTTCTATAAAAACACCTGAGAAAAAAAGCTTTCTCCAGGACATTTCATCTCATGTACCTTAGAATAAGACAAATCATGCTCAGGAACAGTTCAATTTCTCTCTACTGAAAACAAGGAGGCCCAAACTCAACTCACTTATACTCGAGACAAGTGAATTTAAAACCTTACATTTGGTGATCAATGTCTCATTTCTCATTTCTTCATTATATCAATTTTTCTAAGTATAGAATTGGGGTTGGTAACAATCTGTGGCTTGTTTTGAGGCCATGCTACTATTTACTACATTTATTTTCATTAAAAATTGAAAGCTTTAAGGCCAATTACAGGAGAATAGTTATTCTTTCAATAGTGCTTAGAGAAAATGGAATGTTATGTGTGTCATGATCACCACAGATAGCTTTAAATCAGACTATTTGCTCTGTCCCAGAGAATTTTATCTTCATATGTCAGATTTATTCCATTTACTTTCTTTCCCATCTAAGACTTTGCCTCTGCTCCTGTGTCTTTATGCATTTATCCTCCTTCTCCCCAAATCTGCAGTATGGTGCTGGCAGCATATTGTGGTTTCTTATCTCTCTTTTTGAGATACTTGCAAGAAAGAAGAAAGTAAGGAAAAGAAAAACTGATCCATTAGTTTCAAATGAGACATCTTGATTAATAAAAAAAAAAAAGAGGGATGCTGAGGAGACTTGTCCCTTTCTTCTGTTTTTCTGTTCTATGTAAAGTCCTCCAAAGGAGAAGAAATGTTTTCCTGCTTCTTCCAGTAGTCTTTACTGAATGATTCCCCATTTGCATGTTTCCCTAGGGAGATCATCAGTCTTAATTGCTTTCTTCTCTAATAACATAAATCAGCAACCTCACCTTTGCTGCAAATTTTATTTTCAAATGTAGAACCTGTGATAACAACACAACTTACTTACTCCACTCCAAAGAATATTTCCCATTTTAATTTATGACACCTATAGCAAAAAGGGGAAGACTGCTCCTTTGAGAACAAAAACCAGAAAGTTACTGGATGGTGGCAAAGGTGAATGAAACCTGAGATTACAATTCCCTTCTCCCAAGTCTTGATCTAGGAGGGAAGTGGGGGTTGTGCCAGGGATCTCTAGCCACTTGTATTTGTGAAAACTATAATGAAGGAAAATACAGACATATCTTTGCGTTGTTTGAAATTATCCTATGTGAGAACTCACTCAGATGCCGTATCTTTCTACGTATTTTGGGAGAAGTGCCTCAAACTACAGTGAGTTTTGCTTTTTATTGCACACAACAGGAATAGTACAATCAAGCATAAAGTAAATCTTTTAAGTAATTATTTGTGAGAAATGTTCATTGACAATTTTGGCAACTTTGTCACAGACAATTATTAAAGGAAATTTCCCCAACACTTGGTGACCTTCAAAATGGGTGACTTTAAGATAACTAATCTGTACTCATTCATCTGGATGCATGTCATGCAGGTAAATTATTACACCATTGATTTGGAAAATTCGTCTATAATTGAAAAGTCATTGAAAACACTTAAGATAAGAAAAAAAATGCAGCTTACTACCAGTTAGCATAGTCACAAAATTATATAAAACTATTTGGAAACAGTCCAAAAAAGTATACATTCAATGTAAAGAAAAAGTATACAAATACTTTGCATGAAACTTGTATGAATGATGGACTAGGTTTCTTGAGGAGATAACAACATGAATGATGACATTATGTCACTTCAGTGAATGAATAAAGAATAAATAGACAAAATATATCATTAAGAGGGGATTCTGAAACTATTTTGTAGTGAAATCATCCAGACTAAATTTGTTGGTGAAAAAAAATTACTATTACTAAAACATGGCAACATTAATCTGAATTGTGTTCTCCTCTCCTCTTACATAATATACATGGTTCCAGCTACAGACATATTAATTACCTTGTAAGAAGAAAAGTGGGAGGGTCAGATATCTGCTTGTTTTTTCACTTCAGAGTACTCATGCTTTCATGGTGGAAGGGATTGTATAGGGATGATTTGCTATATCACAGTGCATAGAAATTGATATGAAATCTCTTTTCTAACCACTGCCAGTTCACTCCCAGCATGGACTGAGACTGGAGGATCAGCACTGTAAAAGCTGTGTCCCTGACAAGCAGAGGGCTTGAGAAAAATCAAAAACTTCTCACTGAGCATGAGGATGACACTGCACCAGAAATGCTTTAGTACCAAAGCCAAGAGCTTTTGGCTTCTCAGCTCTGCTGTCTTTTCTCCAATGAATCTACAAAACATGGCTATTCAGATAAAGCTATATTATTTGTTTATCATTCAGTTACATGCTCTTTCACTGCCTCTTCACTTTTCAACTCTCAGTTTCTCTTTTTCTACTGTACATGTAGAAATGCCTCTAATAGTTCAGCTTAAAGGACATAGTCTTAGCTGGATACTGTAAAAAAATTTTTGTCTTGTTCCATATGGCAGGATCCAACAGAGAAAAAAGCAGATCTCTTTCAAGAACTGTAAGCACTGTGTGGTTGCTGAAGTCAGCATGATGCTAGGACTATACAAGAAGAAAGAAAATACCAAATAAAAGAACAGAGATGTTTCAACTCTCAAAAGAATAGCACCCCACACGATTGATGCCCCCAAACCCACCCCACAAATACAACTCCACTCCAAAAAAAACCCAATGAAACAAAAATAACTCACAAAACAAAAATTTTTGTTCTTTTTATGACTCACAAGCGCCAAATATAGATTTAGTGATTAGCTGCCTCTTTCCACAAGGTCGTGGTGTATTTATTTGGAGGATCTCCAAAGGTTCCTTCCAATCTCAACCATCCCTCGGTGTTGTTTAGGGAGAAAGAGGTAGACGAATTGGAAATGAGAAATGAAAATCACCATGTGGAAAAATGGAGGGTAGGGAAAAAGGAGCTTTGTGCCATCTAGCTCTATTTTAGTTGTCAAGAAATTAAATCAATTTTGCTCAAGTCGAACCTGTTTTGCCCACAACAACTGCTAAGTGATCTCCCTTTCTTCATCTTAACCCATGAGCTCTTTCATCCTGTTTTCTGCACCTGTCCCTCTGAGGAGGGGGAGTGAGTAATTGATTGTGTGGGCATTTAGCTACTAGGCTAAACCACCACACCAGAAAACCCCAAGCCTGTGCTCAGCACACAGGAAAAGATGAAAGGTACTGAGTACCATCAGTTTGAAAGACTTCGAAGAAATCTATAATGTTGCAGCCCTAATAAAGACATCTTAACACTCTCTAAGTTAAAACTGAATCTAGCCATTTGGGCATTGTCTATGAAACAAATATTTATTTGAAAAGAAGTAGTATGTATTATGATCAATTTAAAAAAACCCGCACCAAACCCAAACACCACATTTATTTTCATGGCAGAGGAATTTCAGGTCTCTGGCTTCATTGGAACAAACCAGTGTAAATGAAGAAGCTGCTGAGAATATCCACTGAGGACATACGTCTCCCTCTAACATATAGAAAAGACTGGAAAAAGCCTACCCATGCCAGGGTTCAAATGTTTAGGCTGATTCCCTGTTCTTAAGAAATGGGTGACTAGAAAAAGGAGAGGCACATTTCCCTGGACACAGACCCCTGTCTGATTCTGAGTTGGAAGAAAAGCATTGGAAACTCATATGCGTCACTGAAATGGAAAAAAAAAAAGAATGGAAAAATGAAAAGTGAAAGTGCCTAGGACATGTCACTTGCTGGCAGCTAAGTACTTCCAAGTCACGACCTACTTTTTCCTGTGTAAATCATATGTAACAGAGGACAGCAAAAAATACAATAAACATAGAAAAAGAGGAAGAGATATGACAAAATCTTGAAAGAGAAAACATGGCTACCTCCTTTAACTTCTGCATATAATTATATGCTGGCTCACATTATTTTTTTCCTCTGAAATACTGAGACTTTTTTTAAGACACATAGTCAATCATATTCCTTTTGGGACTAAATTACTGTTCAAATCTTTATTATTATAAACAGAGACCACTATTCATATATTTTAAAAAACCTTTTGCTCTATAATATTAAGTATCTGACAAAAAAAAATTCATGTGGTTGTGTGGAGCTCTTATGAAGAGCACCTTGGGAATTTAGTGTTTTTAATATATTTCTGTATTATACATGAGCTATAAAAAGTGCATATATGGTAATGTATTGTATATATTAATTTATTAATATTATATGATAAATATTACATGAATATATTAAATATTAGTATACATACTCTATATTTTAATATTATTGTATTTTATATAATATGCAATAACTATAGTCTATGAACTATATATTTTATATATATTGTTCATATATGAAAAATTCAGTTAGCTTTGATTCAAAGACAAATCACAGTCCTCTTTAAAGTCATGAAGTATTTTGACTGCTTTTCAGATAATGAACTCAGAGCAATAAAAACAATTTATAAACATGACAGGGTTGTACTACGCTATGGGTTTCCTCAAATACAAACACCGTAATAGCGATTTCTATGGGATAAAATCTGTGCATGATAGAGAAAGACTCTAGAAAACATGAAGAAATAGTTGTAAACAGGAAGAGAAGCAGCAGACAGAGTGGACCTTATTAATAGTGTGATCAAAGTCAGTAACTGCCTCCTTCTTGCTTGTTCTTTTGACATTCCTGAGGAAAAAAAAAAGGCTTTGATACTTCTCAGACATAAGCAGGGTCTTAGAGTATGACAAGTCCTCTGATGTTTTTCACCCTCAAAAAAACCACTCAAACTGTTGGGTGGAGTGTTAATAGTGAAGCTCTACTACCGTCCCTGGGTTTTTAGGCAAATTACTGAAAAAACAAGAGGTGGGAACCATTGCTTGTAACCAGTGAATTCAATTACATCTTTTACTGAGTTTGTGTTTAATTGACAGCACACTACACTGCAACATTTTGCTCTGTGAACATTTGTATAAACTAGAAGATTATGTTAGAACTGCTAATGGAATTTTAACTACAGGAATATAAGAGAGCTATAGGGTCAATCTGTAGAACTGCAATACATTAAATACCCATTGTTTTAATTTATAAGTAAGAACACAGACACTAAAGTGCAAACATGGTAATGAAAGGGAGTTTAATTAAGACACACTTCTTTTATATCAGTTAAAGATATAAAATGTCAAATGTCAAATGACTATGCATGTGCTTGCAAAAAGCCTTAAGAACAATTTACTTCCTTGTGCTTTGGCTTTATGACGTGCCTTCTATAGATATATATATTATAGAGTTACATTTTTTATCTTGTAAGATCAGGCTGTCTAAAACCTACAGAACATGAATATTGTATTCTGCCCAGGTTTTGAAATTTGAAGATCTTTTTTCCCAAAATTTTGTCCTGATCAGAGTAGTTGGTATTTTGTTGAGTTGCCTACAGAGTTCAAAGAAAAGGTTTATATTACAGAGAATCCAGATAAATGTCTTCTTACACAGGATACATCTTCATAATAAATATGTACACATACATGATTTTCAAACAAATATGATATGAAATCAGGTAAATCTTAAAAGAAGATTTGGGATTTCCTGTTGTTCAACCCATAAGGACTGAAAGAGAGAGAGGCAACATAACCATGAAATCATGTAGGTTTCCACATCAACCCAGTATGTGTTACAGTCACAGAGACTGGGGAAAAAAATGGTTTGTATTTAAAAGATTTACTTACACTTCTATAATTTTAAGGATATTCTAATTAATTGCTTAACCATAAGAATCAGTAAAATAAGATTAATTTTCTTTTGACTGTTTCTGTAAGGAAATATGGAAAGTAATTTAACAAGAACAGGTCATAAAAAGAATCATATTTTCATTTTGTTAACATTTTCAATCATTGTTGCATTTATAATATTTTTCATATTTTTCTTAATGTGATAAAAATAGTGTCATAATGGGAAACAGTTTGACATGTAACAACCATATGTTCTCATACATTAGACTAGGTTAATTTACATGTGGCATCCCTAGGACTTCTATTTGGAGAACAAAATTTTAGATTAAAAAAGCTTTCTACCATTTGAAAAACAAATCACGTCCTTAAACTTCTGTTTGTCCTTTCTAATTGCAGCAGTTTTGGTGTTTTCAGGCATATGATGCTATTTTAGCAAAAACTCATTTTTGAAGATCCTTGCAAAATTCAATGACACAACATGTTGCTGTTAAGGTGAGATGGCCACGGCGACACAGAATCAGTCTTCTTCCAAAGCAGGGACAGGAGAGAAGGATCTTTATTGCAACAGGTTACAGACATTTATAGACCTTAACACAACATACATGTTAACCTGTAATTGGTGCTTTTATGTACACATGCTTCAGGATTGGCTGCCAAATAGCAAAGTCATGCTGATACAGTGTCTGCATAGTCACGATGACCTGGCTAGAACAAAGTCACGGTGACTTGCAGAAAGTCCAGGATATCCGTTTTTGTAATTCCTGTCTTCCATCTTCTCACTTCCGTCCCGAGAGTTGTTTACATTCTTCTGTGTTCCGTGTGTTCTCCTCCTTTCAGGGGTATACTGTAATCTGGTTTATGTCGATTGCTTTGTCGATAAGTGCCAGGCTACTAATAGACCTGTTGTCTCCCCCGACAACAACATATCAAATTGTCAATAATAATTAAGGAAGAAAAGATCCACTTTCCTAACAGAAGTATTGGTATTACAATCTCACAACTGAATGTTGTTTAAACAAGAGGAAAAAGAAGCAACCTGTGACACATAACATATTTCCTTATCAGCTACAAAAATTCTGGATCGCATTCAATGAAGCAAATACCGGTGACTGTAAGCTGTGTGTTTCGGTCCTTTCATGAGTTCAGAAGTGGTAACCTTGGATTTACTGCCCCAGTATAACAGATAGAATGAGATCTAGTTTCTTGAGTACTGTTTGTGCAGTGTGCTCTCTGCAATATGAAATTTTGATGATGTGAAATTCAGCTACTGCAGATGCGAGAAGTTCATGCATGCTAATTCTGGAAAACATGATTCTATGTAAAGAGATAAGCTTACCAGTGAGGCAGTTGTTAGTTTAATCTCTATCACTGTGAAAGCTGCTATAAACCACATTAGCAGAGTGACATTTATTAGTATATACCACGTCTGTCTAATGATATTTACCAACAGACCACGGATGGCAGAGCCATGGTAAAAGCAGCACTAATCACAGACCTCAGTGTAGGAGTAAAGCATGGCCAATTTCAAAACATCCCACACATTGTGTAACTTGCAGATCATTTGCAAATCTTCTTTCCGAAAGTCTGGAAGGCAATGCTTTATTACCAGTTTTTACAAGTGGAGAGTAAAACTGCGAAATCTCAGGAAGAAATGCTACCATCTGAAAAATAGAAGACAGGAGACAAACCAATTTCATTATATTTCTGATCCTACACTCATGCCTTTCTCTCACCCCACTAAAGAAGTCAATTAATTTGCCTTATGAAGAGAAACAAAGATTTACAGCAACAGAGATGACTGGTCCTTAAATTACAGTGTACATCTATCTATACCCAATGTGCATCAGGCTCTCTCCAGTGAAAAGCATGAACACTTTCTACACCTTGGTACTTTAAAACATCATTCAATGAGTAGCTGACTTTTTCTTCAGAGTTCTTACCCTGTTCAGTGCCTCCACAGAAAAAACCTCCAGCAGTCACATGAGATTTTACTGAGTAATCAATAAATCTTTCCCCCCTTGCAGATGCCTTTTACTTCCTGTTGTTGTCATGCTCTTGTTCATACCGCATGATTTACACTATTTGACACACCGAGTGTTAGTACTGTTAAAGACCAACCTGCCTTTCAGATTCCATCTGATTTAATACCACCCTTCTGAGCAGAGAGAGAACAGCAATAACACAGAGAGATAGTTTATCACATCTCAAATCATGCACAAAATTATTTTGGAGGTTGCCTAACAGTCAGTGAGATGTGCTGTCAAGGAGAAAGACTAATAAAAGCTCTGACAACCCAGTTTGTTCTTGTCAATTCAAAATGTGCAGAATATTGCTTTACTTCAAAGACACTATTACGAACTTATAAAATTGTTAGTCAATTTTCTACAGAGATATACGAGTGCCAGAAATCCAAAACCAGATTCTGGAAACCTACTAGCACATCTGGGAAAATAAGGACTTTTAGTACATTTCAGTTCTCTAGGTATTACACCAGTAATAGAAGCTTCTGTGTCAAAGGTGCAAAAAGATTATTCCTATTTTTAAAGGAGTGTTGTGTTTTTGATGAGCCACCATTTTTAAGGACAGAAGTAAAAGAACTTAATCAGGACCTGTATATTTCACTTTGATAGGGTAAAGAAGTGGAAATTTTGACCAAAGTTTACTCCTGTTACCTGTTTTTTACCTAACAAATTCTCACTCTACTTTCAGTGGAGTTTTCTGCTCACCCTTGAGTTGTACTTCTTCATACTGCAAATACGTGCAAAGTAATACCCTAGACCTAGACATCCCCAGGTGAAGCACCATGCAGAAGACAAGTTTTTAACTGCAGACAAGAATTAATTTAATTTTCTCCTCTGATGATATTTAAATTTCTGACGTGTTCAGCACAGTAATAGTGGCCACATATTCCTTATCCCCTTACTTGCTTCTTGTACAGGAGAGCTCAACACAGATCAGATCATCTTCCAGTGCAAAAAAAAGAGATAGGCAAGCCAGTTCCCATTGACTGATATGGTCTTGATAAGCAAAGAAGAGAGAAAATGAATGATGGGTGGGTGGGTGGGGAACTGCTGTATCCCTAATTCTGTCATTCCCTTTCCAAGAAGCATGCTGACAAAGGACATACACGTCACAGCATATCCTGGAGGGTTAGACTCCAGAAATCCAACATGTAGTCCCGATCAGAGTATGTATAGCTCTTTTACAACTTCTGAAACTCTGGTTCGCATCCTGTACGTGTGCAGACATGCTTATGAAGAGGGGGAGGACAGAATGCTGAAAACTCCAACTTTGCTTCAGTAAAGATTCAGATTAGAATTCGTAACTGGAGTGAAAACTTGTGAAACCTTTTTGTGGTGAAAAACAACTGGACCCACTGATGCTCAGTGAGTGCTTTTGGTCCTTTTGCCTGAAGCTCTACAATTGTTAGATTTTGGTTTTTTCCCACTAATAATTTTAATCATTAAGATTAGACTATTTAGACATGGAAATTACATAGTTTTACCAGTAAAATAATGACAAAACATAGGTACTCTGTTTTCAAGGAATTTAATAAATTAAAATGCAGTGTAAATTATGGAGAAGCATAAAAATCTCTGATGTGTGAAATTCAGAAAGCAGATATATCTGAGCATTTTTAAATATAACATTGTTACTTTGGCATAATAGTAAACATGGCTGATGTGCAATTTATTTATTGATGAAGTCCATTCTAATGGGTTTCAAAATGACTGCTGTTAGATAAAATTTCAGATGAGTGAATTATTTAACATTCCTAAATGGCACACTTGACTACCTGCCACATTTTTGCAGTAAAACATCCGAAGGCAAATATACTACTCAATTACACCAGAATCAGCAGATAAGAAAGAAGCCCTTATTTGATTAAAAAAACATTAACTCCATGATGACAGAAATCGTATATTGAACAGACATATAATGAAAAGGAATCATTACCTGAGCATTAAAATAATCAAGTTTTAATATCAATAATGACAACAATAGCAATATAAATTATGGGAAGACTTCTCTTGTGGCTCAGATGTTGAGCACAGCAGGAGCTGAATGCTTCTTAGACATTACGCAGTGCAGCTCAGCTACAAGATATATTAAGACTGAGATTCATGGCCATACAGTTATGATTAGATCCCATAATCTTCACTATTATGAGGGGACCTGAATGACATTACACAGGAGAATTTAAGCAATAAAAATTTTAACTGTTCTCATTCCCTTTTAAAATACAAATTCATAAACAGCCTAGTTGCTACAGCCAGGTCTTAGCAACAGAAATCAAAGAGAATAATGGCCTACAAAGACAAAGTAGTAAGCTCAGCAGTAACAGATACAACATGAAAAGCTTGTCAGTGGGGTAGATGAGATTTTTAGTGTGTGAGCATCTCCTGTCACATATGGGGAACTGGCAGCTAGACATGCAGGGAAAAGGTCATACAGTATGCACAAAAATGACTCAATATTGACTCAAAAAGCAGAAAGTTAAGTTTGTTCTACATCATCAAAATGGGTGGGTGCAAGAAGAGTCAGGGAACACTGGAAAATATCTAAATGCCCTGTCAAGAAATGAGGAAAATAAAGGGGAGCTGAGGAGGCAGGGAAGGAGGCAGGGGAGGGGAGGGGAGAGGTAGATGATGACCAGGACTGAGATGAGCTGAGAACAGAACAGATAAAGGAAGCAGGGCTAAGGTGAAATCAGCTTTGACAGAGCAGTTTTGTTTTCCAGTGCTCATGGAGACATTCAGATGTCTGTGGAGCTTCATAACATCATCTCCCATATTTGTTCTTTAAGGGTTACCTCCTCTGCTTCATTTACTCACTGAATTTCAGTAGATGATTTAATGATATGTTTAAAGGAAATCTTTATAAGTCAACATGAACTACAATTGTACAGGTAAGTGCAAGTCCCTGCATTGAGAAGTGGAGTCCATTCTTGAGTTTATAAAGAATTTTACTTAACTGGCACAACTGGAAATCCAGACAGAGCACATAATGCAAGTATGTATGTCTGTAGGCTGACACCTAGATATATATTCTCAGCTGATTTACATCATGTTTTATTCTTTTTTTATCTGGCCTTGGTTTTGTAAAAATCTAACATTCTAAAAATCTCCACTCTTTCTTTGAGCCCCAGAACCTACTTTGAACTGTACTGTCCCTTTTTGAAAGTGTTTGGTATAATGAAATCCCAGACTGTCTAGGACATTGTACCAGAAATAAGGACAATGTAAAACGTTGTAATTTTCAGATAAAAGCAGGAAAGTTCAATGAATCCATAGTAGGATGGTGGAAAGAATATTTACAGTGGAAACCTAAAATGAGACTGCTGCTATCTTATCTCCTAGAAAACCAGGAAGCATCTGGCACAGTCAGCACTAAGAAGTTGCAAATGTTTTGTTTTTACAACTAATTATCACATCATTCATAAGCAAAAACAGAGGGGGAAAGAAAGAGAGAAAAAAAAAGAAAGGAAAAAAAGAAAAAGAAAAAAAGAAAAGAAAAAAAGAAAAGAAAAAAGAAACATGAAAGACAGGAGGGAAGGAAGGAAGGGGTAAAAATTAGCAGTCAAATACCAAATACTCCAGATTTACCAAAGTACCTACTTAAATCAGGAAGGACATTTCTGCCTACAAATCAACATGGATACACTAATTCTGTGTCTCATTCCTCTCTTGCCTTTTTTTAGGCTGTGAGATTCTGGGCACAGTTACAACAGGATACCAAAAGAAACCAGTAAGCTGACACCAGGAACCTGAGCCTATCAGTGTTTACCTTGAGGATACCTGAGGATATTTACTCTGTTTCTCTATTGAAAGTGGACTGCCAGGTCACACCAGGTGAATTCGCTGAATAGTTTTACCTCCTGTAGTGATAAGAGGAGAGCTGTAACCCCCCTTATGCAAGACCCAGAAAGAATCACTCTGCACACAGTCAATGCGTGACACAGAATGAAGACTTATTAAGCATGGACACCAGCTTTTATAGGCAGAGCAGGGACTTTTCTGGAACAAAGGGTGGAGACCGGGAGGAGTATTCCAGGAGTGGCAAATCACAGCAGCAAGGGGTGGAACTGTCTGAACATGAACAAACAAGAAACTGTCTCTGGGGGGAACAGGTGAAGCAGGGTAGGACAAATAAGGAAAGGGTTTACATTGAACCAATAGGAAAAAGGGTAACATGGGTACAGTGTAGGGAATAACACATTTTTATAATAAAATATATTAGACTAATAATAAAACAATTGCACAATGGAGTAAAGGCACTGTGAAATAAACACTCTCGCAGTCGTGACAATCACACTCAGCTCACCACGCCATAAGTACATTCCGATATTTTTTTTCCTCTTCTTCTGATTTCTTTTCACTAACTTCTCTCCACCACTCATAAGTCTCCATCGGGGCACCTCCAACACTGTAGTGCTCTTGGTACTAAGAATAGTAGAGGTTTGCTAGGAGTATTTGGGACATCAGTCAATCCATTTCATACCATTACAGGAGACTCAGAGATCAGTGATATACTTCTACTTTTCTAATTGTGGCTTCCACTGTCCTCAAAGTTCTTAGGCTTTTAACAGATGTGGCTCCTCACCACTTACTAAGGAGTTTTAGTTCAATAAATTTAATACGGATAAATTATGAAATGAGGGTTGATTTTAATCTCTGCTCTCATTCTGTCTACTACAGGTATTTCCGGGATTGAAACCATGCATGTTAAAGACAGAACTGAATCAGAATTAATCTATCTAATTGTTTTTCAAAATATTTTTTGGTGAAACTGTTCTCAACCACGTAAATCTACAATGAACAGTTTCAATACATTTGCATAGAGTAAGCTTGTACTGAGGACACTGTGAATTGAGTAAAGCATGCAATGATTCAGGGATGCTTCACAAAATGCATGAAACCAATTCTTAGACTGTAAAAGCTGTGGGAGAGGATTATGTCACTGAGATCCTAAAGAGGTGCCAAATGTGGGAATTATAGGACAGGACTGAGTAGATAAATAATATCATCCAAATTCACTGCCTGGTCTCCAAAAATTAAAAAGAGAGAATAAATTGTTGGTATGTGTAAGAGTTCTGCCAGGATGTAGCTACAGGATTGATGCCAGGAAGGAACAGGGTATGATTTTAGGAATCTCTTATCAATTCTAGCTGTAATCATCATCAAAAGATTTTTATGATGGACCAAGACGAGACTGCATCTTTAATATTATCATCAAGTACAATAGGAAGTAATTAGAGATCTAGTCACTGAATTAAGAATTGTTTCATAGTCACATACAAAGGTTAAACTGTGAAGTTCTTCCAAAGACTTTCAGTCTTCTGAGTGCCAAGTAGCTAAAAACGTGGAATTCATATACCTTTCACAAGTGTGAAGAGGTCCTTTGAGGGAAAAAAAAAAAAAAAGAAAGTAGAACCTTTTGAAAGGGCATTCTTGTCCTTAGTATTTAACTTGGTCTGTCTTATACTACCAAGAGAGTAAATAAAAACAAAGGTTGTATTTTTTTCCTATACACAGTAAAAAATCTTTAGTACTAATGAGCCTTACCAGATTGACAGACTGGGAGAATAACTTTTGTACTAGTAAATCCAGAGAATGAATATTATATTAGCAGTGATAATGCAAGTTCTCTTAGCCTAACCCATCAATGTGTCTCAGTCCTGACCCGAAGGGGACTATCTCCAGAGATGGAAAAAGTTCAGTCTCATTAAGCATGCATCTCTCAGCCTTTTTGTTAGACCTGCCAATCATTGTTATCAAAGTAATAGTGATGGCATTCAGGGTCACTGAGAACAGCATTATTAGCAGAATTTAGATAAAGTAAGCTGCAAAACTGAGATTATAAAATAACTTTGTTGCATTGTCTCATTTTCTTTCTCCCACATGTTTAAACAGTATTTGCCTTTCTGCGGAGTTGTTCACTCCCCATATTACTACTGCTCTAATAAAAAAGCTCTGTTAAAAAGAGAGTAATTAGCTACATAGCCCAGTTAGAAATTGAAATTTCAGTATTCCAGGACTCCCGAGTCTTTGAAATCTGCTCCAAGAAGACTGCTTTATAAAATCACTTTGGGAAACTAGTTGACCTCTATTCAAGCTCAAATTATAAAGCTATCCAGGCTTCCCAGTAGTATTTTTCCAATTGGAGAGATACTCCAGACGGTCACTGCTCTTACAGCAAGGAAATGTCAAACTTTCAGGCAAAACTACTGCTGGTTACTTCCTGCATTTTTCTTTTCCCATCACCATCCTTCAGATTCACCAACAATAGCCTCATTTCCCTGATGTATTTCTAGTTAGGTTTGTATGACAGTATACATAAGACCTGTTATCACAGCCTTTGTCATAAGATATTCTATTAGTCAGAAATTATACAAAAAGAACTGAAAATTGTTCTATTGTAAACCAAAAAGCAAAAGTAGTTTTCTAAGCAATAGCCAAGGTACAGTAATGTCTCTCTGAACAGAGAAACTAATCACTTGGTCACTTGGATATAAAATGTGATATAAGGGACAATTAAAGTAATAACAAAAAAAACCAACTTCATCTCGAAAAACTACAGCAAAGAAAAAAATAATTCTGTGCAGTGCTGATATGATTTAAGCTACATTGCTCAGAAGGATTTATTATATCAATGTACCCCTCTACTTCTGATGCTAGTCTCTAGTAATCACTATAGTGTTCTCATGACTGTGACCAAGCTGATTTAGAATACAGAGAGCTTCACACATCTTTTTGAAAAACAGTCTGTTTTGTGGTGTGTTTTTTTGTTCATATCCACTACAATTTTATAAAATCACACACAAGTCCCATAGTTCACTTTCTCCCTAGTTAATGAGTTCAAGAAAAAAGGCCTCAAACCAGAAATCAATTCGTACACAATATAAAATGACTTCTGAAATCTCAAGATAATTTTCCACTTCTCTTTTTTGCCATAATTTCTTCCTGGATTCTTTTTAGTTACGGTGCATTCATGATTCATTGTTCTCTTGCACATCAACATTTAGGACAAGCTTTTTCTCAGTGCTTGAGAATTGATCTGAAAAGAATGGAAGAGAAAGTCAAAGTATTGTAGAAGTGATCCATGCCTCAATTATCCCAGTATTCCTAAATCAGCTGAAAGCATCTTCCGCCTTTGCATATGAGGATGAAATTTAGAATTAATCTTAATTAATCTTCAGTTTTAACCTATTTCCCTGAACTATCTAGACCAAATTATAAAATGTCTGCTAGGTTTTTTATTATGAATTATTAATATAGAAGCTAACTTCAGCATATTAAATATTAGTAGCAGTCCAGCTGAAACCACATGAGAGTTTTTGGTACATTTTTGTGTTTATACTATGTTACAGATGCAGTTGCATTGCTATTCATATCTGAACTAACATGTACAAAAGTCATACCCAGATTAAGGAAGATTTGTCAATTTTTTCAATTCATCCATTATACGCAAAACTTTTCTGTATAACATTTTTATAGTTAAAAATGTTTTGAAATCTCAAAAAGGTCAAAAGAAAAAAAAAGGCAAACAAAAGTGAACAACAGCAAAGACTGAGAGAAGTCTAAATCAAGTGAGAGAATAGATTTTTCCACTATTTTGAGTCGAACAGAGGATGAAATGCAACCCGCTGTTCAAGAGAGATGGAAGCACATAATGAGACACTAAAGACTGAATTTCTCCCTCTGCTGAAGATAAGACACCATGACGATAACTAAAACAAATAAAATAGAACTGAAAATTAGTTTAGAGGCTGCATAAAAGCAGCTTATGAGAAATAACTCACTGGTTACTTTTCCTGATATTTTTAACAGAAGGTAGTTCCTGATACTTAATAATACCCTTGCACTCTTAGCATCTAGGTGGGGATTGAGGAAGGGAAGTCCCTCCCACTCTAAGCAAAGGGTAGGTTCTAGACCACCAGATGAAATTGAATAGTCACAAGTCTATGGGGCCTGACAAGATGCATCCCAGGGTCCCAAGGGAACTGGCTGATGTTGCCAAGTCACTTTCAATCATATTTGAAAAGTCAAAATGGTAAAGTCCTCTGTGACTGGAAAAAGGGAAACATCATTCCAAGGGGAGAAACTGGTGAGCCTCACTTTTATGCCTGGAAATATCACAGAGCAGATCCTCATGAAAGTGGTGTTAATGTACATGCAAGGCAAGGATGTGGTCCAAGACAGCCAGCACAGCTCCACCATGGACAAATTGTGCCTGACCAATCAGGTGGCCTTCTAAGATGGAGTTGACGATCAACAAGTGAAGACTGACTAATGTCATCTACCTGGACTTCTGTAAGCCTTTGACGGGGTCTCATACAACATCGTTATCTCTTAACTGAAGAGATATGGACTTGAAGGGACAAGGGAGAATGGTTTTAAACTGAAAAAGGAATGAATTAGAGTAGATGTTAGAAGGAAAATCCATACTCAGAGGGTAGTGAGGAACAGAAACAGGTTGCCCATAGAAGTTGTGGATGTCCCATCCCTGGAAGTGTTCAAGGCCAGATTGGATGGGGCCTTGGGCAACATGATATAGTGAATGGCATCCCTGCCTATGACAGGGGACTTGGAACTAGGCGATCTTTAAAGCCTCTTTCAATCAAAACTATTCTATGATTCTGTGATAAAAGGAAAACTTAATGCAACAACATCCAAGAGATGGGGTTTGTCCATAGTTTGAACACTTTGAAGATTGACTGGAAACTGGAAGCAAACATTGTATTAAAGCTTTAAGACAGGAGAAAAATGAAAACACTAGTTTTAAACATAAAACTTCTGTATTTGGCACTGGTGAGGCCATACCTCGAATGCTGTGTTAGGTTCTGGACCACTCACCTCCAGAAAGCTCTAGAGGTGCTGAAGCGTGTCTAGAGAAGGGCAACAGAGCTGGTGAAGGGTCTAGAGCACAAGTCTGATGAGGAGAAGGTGAGGGAACTGGGATTATTTATCCTGGAGTAAAAGAGTGTCGAGGAGGGTACCTTATTGCTTTTTACAACTATCTGAAAGGAGGCTGTCAAAAGGTGGTTGTTGGTCTCTCCTCCCAAGTAACAAGACAAGAGGTAATGACCTCTACTTATAGCAAAAAATTCTTCACTGTAATGATTGTCAAGCATTGAAATAGGCTGCCCAGGGAAGCAGTTAAGTCACCATTTTTGAAGGTATTTAAAAGATGTGTAGATGTGGCACTTAGGGACGTGTTTTAGTGGACTTGGAAAGATCTCAAAGCTCTTTTCCTGCCTGAATGACTCTATGATTCTCACTTAATAGATCAAACCAGGTGAAATAAAATTTAGAGAGATTGGACTTCAATATGTACATATTTTCTGAATGGGAAAATTAATGAGGTCCTCCCATAACTAAATAAAAAATCAAAAGGAATGGCTATGACATAATGAAAGAATTACTGTTAGTATTTCATATACATCAAATTTTTTACTTTTTGCAGCTAACACCTTTATGATTTTTTTCCAATTCGTTCAGAGTGTAAATAAGGAAACAAAGAAGAGCATGAACAAATGGAGAGATAGAAGAAAATACCCATGTGTCATTTAACTGGCACTGAAATTGGTAGAGCTACATTGCTCTATACCTGCTACAGAAATGGACCCGCATTGTTGCACAGAACAGACATAAAAGCAAAGTAAGAGCCACTGTTAGGCTACAAACACAGATATAATGTCTGGTATGGGGGAAAAAAAATTAAGACAAAGGACTGAGCTATGGTTGTACAAAAAAACTCCCATAGAAGGCTTACTATAGTTATAGTATATCTTATTTTTTCCAGCTGTGTAAACTGAGGTTTTTATTTCAAACTGACCATTGATATTGGCAGGAATGGGTAAACAATCCATAATAAAAGATGTTTCAAGATATATTGCAAAATGATTTAATTGGAAAATTGGCAAAAAGTAGAAAAAGTAATTGAGAATGTTACCTCACAGACATCAGTGTCTTAAAAATAATATTATACTTTTAAGTGCAAATATTTTCATTCTGAAGGAAAATGAAATAAAATGTCTAAAATTACATAGGTATTGGACTTTTAAAAAGCCCTAGTTTTTATAATCTTTTTGCTGTTTGGAGAAGAAAGGTATAGGAACAAGTTACAAGAAATTATTTAAAACACTTTCCCAAATCCAATTTTTTCCTATGATTTCACAAGAGCAAAATTGTTTCACAATATGATCCACAGTACTGCAGGTAGAAACCACTTAATTTTGTTTTGGCATGTGATTTTAGATTTTAATCTATAATAGTTTGGGTTTTTTTTTTAATATGATATGTAATAAATGAAAAACAAAACTATCTGTGTAAAAGAGTTAAAAAATAATCAAAGTTACTCTAAGCTGTGTTTTGTTTTGTTTTTTTCTGCAGTTCACCTACAAGCTAAAAATTCCCTCAAATAATCCAAGCTGAAAATAAATCATGAGGATTCAAAGCAACAGTTAATCATCTGCTTAAGCTGCTATGACCAGTTCTGGGGAAAAACAAATGACAAACAAAGTACAAACCCAAATAGTCTGAAATTTCCCCCCATTAGAAGAAGACAGTAGTAGAGATTTTATTAAAATCTACACAACAATTAAAATAAATATCTACATTAAATCTTAAAAGCCCTTATGTGAATTGATCTCCTACCTTTCGCAAGTCCTCTCCATAGCATTTCACAGCAAACGATGTTCTTAAGAAAGTATATTCATTGTGTGTAATAACCCATATTTGTGTGGCAGGCAGATAACTGGCAAAAAGCCAATTTAAAAGTTATCTGTTCTCCCTTTATTTGATCATTATGAGCAGCTACTTCTACTAACACATTATATTAATTTTTTTGTCTGGTGTCTTAGGTACTAATCACAGCAATCTTTATTGAATAAAGTTTATGCTTTCTCATAAAAAGCCTGCTAAATGTTACAGGGAAAATACATTTATAAATAATTCATCACTATTGCCTGAGAATTCAATCAGTTTCAAGAGATGATCTGTATTTTCTTTTTGTTTAAAAAATCAGTTGTTGCTGTCATTCAAAATGTGAGATAGGTCACACTACTAGGATATTTGAGAAAGAAAGTTTGGGTACGAAATCTAAGTAAAGTAAGCAGATGAAGCTGGTTAGATTACAATAGACTAAGATGCCGACTTAAAACCAGACATTGCAAACCTATCACTTCCCTTTCTGTTTTGCTGACTTCCATCTGAAGTACATTGCCATTCCTTTGTCTCTTTGAGACATAAAAACTATAGAGATATTTGTGATTGGGACTGCTGCATAACAGGACCTTGTTCTGCTTCTGTAGCGTAAAAAGAGAGGAGAAGAAACCATTGGAAAGGTGGCATAGAAAGAAAAAGTAGAAAGGAGAAAAAAATAATTACATAAAAAAGAAATTAGTGATTCATGTCTTTGAATGAAACAAATCTTCATTGAAACAAACATACTGGCAAGCTGCCAGTGATTGCAAATACACTTAACATTATTAAGCTGTGACAAATATTATATTGCTTCAGTGTTTAAAAGATGAACCTTATTTCTATCATTGATGTCAAGTAAGCAATATTTTTGCATCTGAGGAAAACACAAGATATCTCCTAGTTTATTCAGCCTACCACCCAAACAACTCTTCAGCCTTAAACACTAGGTGAATGCGTTTTATTTGTCTGAGATGATTGATGTTCTGGATCTCTTTAATGCATTGAATATTTTCTGTTATTTCAGATCTTTCTTCCTGTAGCTATCCTACTTGGGCATCAGAAAAGGACTGCATAGTTTGGCATCCACCAGGAATCCACGCTGTTTTACTCAGTGTTTCAAAAGTTACTAAAAGTCAATTTTAATTAATTGCAAACCTTTTTATAATCATAAAGATGTTTAAATCATTGTAGATAGAAATTATCTTTTTGTCCAGTTTTTTTATATTTAAATATAGCCACTGGTGTTGAACTTTCTGAAATATTGTTGAAAAAGAAAAGAGTTAATCATCTTTCATTATGACTGTGTCAAAACCAAAATTTATTGAAAAATGCTACTCCTTTTTGACTGTATTTTTCAACTCACTCAAGAAGTGAATCTACAGCAGTATTAGGGGTTTTTTTTCCAACATGATTATCAATTTGGTAAACAGCTAACAGCAAAGTTAACAAACAGTTGACAGCAAAGTTAACAACAGCTAAATGTCCTCATAATTTGACCCTCTGTATTGTTCTGATCCTTTTATTACTGTTCCATAGTTCTTCTCATCATACAATCTACTTATTTTAATTGCTGCTTTCCCTTTTCCTTCAAATTCTCATGATTTGGGGGGATTGGGTGTGCAGCAGGAATGGAAATATAATCGGAAGAGAGAGATTAAAAAATCCTATCTATAAGCATTTTGTCTTATTAACATGAAAAAGAAGCAATAGAATATTCAAAATTTTGAGAAATGGTAGTGATCCATCTTACTTTAACAAGAAACTCTGGGATGCTTGAGAGGAACAATGTTTCAATAAACTCATAGTCATAAAGAACAAATGGACAGAGAAGCATAGACAATTGTTAGTACGGAAGAGTGAAAAGAAACAAAAAAATAGCCAAACGATTTGCAGACAGAAGGATCCTAATTATTTCTCTACTCCATCAAAAATATTCTGAGCTCAAACAGAAAACTAGGAGAAAAAGAAACAAATCACTAGTGCCTATCTCTTACTACTTTCAAATGTTACCATGTCTAGAAAGTACAGGATCTCTCCTTCAGTTCAGCATTTGGTAAACAGAATGAAAGGGAGGAAGTAAGTAAAAATGTTCCTCTTATATTTAAAGTTACATGAAATTTCATCGACTTTGACAAAAAAAGTTAAGCCCTACACAAAATTTGAAACTGCTACTCTGAGCCCCTAGTGATGCTATGACTTTGAAAATCCCCTTTATTCTCAACAAGCAAGGTCTGGAAAAAATGCATGGCTGTTCTGTTTAATTGTTGTCTTTTTAGGGCAAAGGAAGGTGGATTGCACATATAAAAGAGGCTCTAATTTTGATACAAATTTAGTAAAGCATTAAAGCATAGGCTTGTCAATTTTCTTCGTGGTTCTTGAATGTATAGAGAGGAAATTTTTAAAAAAGATCCTATAGTTTTACCTTTTTCTTCTGAAGTACATAACAGAAAATCCTCTTGAAAAATAACTAGCAATAAAGATTTCCTCAGGGCAAGCGTATTAATATATTCCTGTTCATTTATATTCTTAATATGATTGTAATCAGACTCAATCATACATATTTCTGCAGAATTTTTTTCTTTTCTTCATTTTATCCTAATGTGTCAAAACTATTCTTATTTACTTATAACGATGTGAGATAGGTAGAAATGCAGAAAGATGGCTTAAGCCCTGAGACCCAGAGATATTAAATGGAGCACTGTAGTTCAGTGAATTCTGAAATGCACAAAAATATATCTTTCATTTTGAAAAATTTGAGAAGCGTTTGGGACAATGAGGGTAATAATTCATTATGGAAATCCTAGAAGATGACAAAAATAAACCAGAAGGATTCTGTTCCATCTTGATGTGGTCATTATCTGCCTTCTACATTTACCTTGTAATTCGAGATACTCTGAGGATTTGGTTGTTCCACCGTTAGTCTGGAAAGCACAAGAATATACACATCTAGAAGTCTGTGCCTCTGTAAATGTTTGGGAAACTTTGCCCTTAGGAGGTCACAGCCTGTGACTTGCCATTCTGAGGAAAAGCCACAAGTTTGAAAGGCAATCAATCAGCTGAAGAGGATTCCGTTAAATGTAGGACAGAGGTGAAGCAAAGACAAACCATGAATGACAGCAAATCCTCACTTTGGAAGGTTTAAGATAATCTCTTTGGTGGGTTCGTTGCCTCTTACCATCTCTTTCATGTGCAGAGGCCTACTCTAGTCTTCATCACTGGGGCAAAGAGGAAATTCAGGAAGGTAAAAGGAGAGAGAGACCCAACAGAACAGACTGTGGTTTGTATTAAGTCAGAGAAATGCCAGGAAGTTCATAACTTGTATTTCTACTGTACAGAAAAAAATTACGTCCAGGGACACACTCAGCAATGCATTATCACTAAGACTTGCCCCAGCAGTAGTTATGACCATGTAGATGGTGGAAACAAGTTGGCTGCCATGACTGTGCCTTCCTGCTCCTGGGTTTACAGAGAGAAACTCACTCAAAATGAGGACACATAATTTTAATGAAGTACTACATAGCACAGAATACATATGTGCTAAATGAAGGCTTGCAAACAGCCCAGCTCACACAGAGCTACCTTAATTATCATTACTGGTATTTTGTCCCTCATATTACTATTGCCCACATTTTTCAATGTATAGAAATATTTAACCAAAATCAGAATCTAAAGACTAATTCAGCACCTTTGACATGGTAAAAAATCTTTAAAGTCCCTCACTAACTTCCCTCACCTTCGACCATTACCTTTGTAAGAACTCATGGTTCATCATATCTATTATATGTTTTTATTCCTACTCCCTTTCTGAGGTTTTAAAAATAATTTGGATTTTTCCATTCATGCTGTGATCAAGAAAAAATAATGTTAAAATAGTGCTGCAGTATCACAGTGGCTGTACACACAACAGAGTACCAAATTAATTCATAGCATTTATAGTGTTTGATCACCCAAGGGGAGAGATACATGAAGAAAATCAGTACCATCTAAAAGCAATTTCTGAAGCAATTTCTTCTGCAGAGATTGTCATGTAAGAGACAATGAATTTGATAAACATCAACACATTATTGTTGGACCATTCAGGATATGAGTATGATTAACGCTTCAAATTAGGGGAGGATCAGAAGAGAATGCTAAAAATCTGTGTACAGAAAAATATGAGAGATGTCTGGCATAGATACTGAGCAGAAAAAGTGTGCCAGAATTTGCAGCACCAACTATTTCCTTGAAATCACTGATGCAAGACAAGGAAAAGTCCATCTCAATGGACTTGTCACTCGATGACAGAACTAATAGAACAGCATGTTTCTTTTAACATAAATTTTGTTTTCTAAACAGCAAAATCAATGCATTAAAAATTCTGAACTGTCAGAAAGTATTATATTATGTAAAACAACAAATTATATAATTATTATTTGCATTATATTCTGGTAGTAAAGAAATAGATGCAAAGAATCTGTGCATTAGTATGGTGCATTCATTTCCTAAAAGGGTAATTGAAGCACAGTAAGTTAGGTTTTCAAAAATACAACAGAAAATTGCATCCTAAGCTTGAATTTAATTGATGATTATGGGAAAAAGTTCCAGTAGATATTAATGGGAAGTTTAGACAAAGTCCAAAGGGAAAACAAATAAACACAGACTCTCCAACTGAAAACTTAGGTGCTTTAAAAACCATTGCTGCCTCTATTTGTGTCAATTATGTAAGCAACTAAAGCTGCACTACTGGATATATTGAAGACAATGTTACTTTGGCTGTTTTGAGTGTATTATGCGTAAGTAAAATCATCCAAAATGCACAAAGCAGGCCTCCACTTATTTAAGTCCCCCACAGGGCCCTATTTAGAAAATGTATTCAGAGTAAAATTTGTGTATCAAGACAATACAGATTATGGTAACATGCATAAGAAGAGCGGCCCCAGTCATTTCAAAGCATTGCAAAGGAAGAGAAGAAAACAACAGAGAACATGACTCTATGGCCCACTGATGACAGCATCTCTGTTGTAATTGGGAAAATTTGTTTGCTTCAGGAAGTGCTTACACATCTTGTACTTATCAGCCACAGGGTAAAGTGCAATATATGTAAGCGAGTACTGGAACTAAGCACCTTAATCTAGGACTTTTGCTGGCTGGATGCCCTGAAAAAAACATCACTAGACCACAAATTTTATTTTGAGTCCTTCAGTGTCATATTCTTAATAGCACAACTTCTTCAACAAAGTAAGTCCACCTTTACTTCAAGGCTTGCTTTTAGTTAGGTGATAAGTGCTACTGGAGAAGAACAAAGTAAGGGTTTTACATGGTAAAGAATGCTTGTTTTATAATTCTCTAGGACAAATGTGATGTCTGAATTGTTTATAATGGTAGGACCAATAATTGTCACGACCATTTTTTTAATTCTTCACTAAACTCTCAACCTGTAGATCGGAACAAACAGCCTGTTTAAAGACATACATAAGGGTTAGTGGGTTAAGCTATGTGGCTTAAGAGAGATTATACATTAAACATTTGATTGTTACATTTTAAAATAGAGATTAAAATCAATTCTCGTAAAGAGACTAACAACTCAACAAGCAGCTCAGAATCTACATGGACTGAAATTCTGAGCTTAAATGGAAACAGTGCAATACTGACTCTTTACTGCTCATGAGAAAAGGGCAACAATTTTTACTGTAAACAGATCAAAGAGACCTCAATAATAAAAGAAGAAACCTTAATTGTCCTATTTAGACTGAAAAAATATAATAAATATAGTGAGAAGATCAGAGTATAAGATAATAGCAATAACATTTTTAAGAAAAATTTAGATTAAAGAGATCAAATGAAACTCTATATTTTGGCATGAGCAACTTGCAACAACTGGGTCAACATCTTTAAGAGGTGCTACGAAAACAGTCATAGTGGAGACAACATGACTTTCTTGAAAGGAAGTCGTCCTTATAGACCTACTGGCATTCCTTGAATGGACCAACAGCTGTGGGAACAAAGATCATCCATTTCACACAATCTACCTGGTTTTCTAAAATGCCTCCACAACTTGCTCATGAAAATTTTGAAAGGTACTTAACAGCCCTCTTATAAAAGGGATGTCACTGCACAGATAAATAATTGATTAGGAAGCAAGGAAGCAAAGTGCAGGAGTGGAGAAGGGCCACTGGGTAATTTTCACTTGGATTTGTTCTGCTTAACACATGGAAAACAGGGTAAGGAATTGAGTGATGAAGTTTTCTACTAAATTTTTTTTTCAGAACAGAATGGACAAGAACAAATAAGAAAAACCAAAGATGAGAGATTTATGAAGTGAATGACTAGACAATAAAAACTCAAGTAAAAGTCATCGTATATGAAGAAATGTCCACATGGGAAAAAAAAAAAAAAGAAGAAGAAGTATTTATTTTAAGCAGAAAAAAGAACTCTGAGACCCCTTTGGAAACGTGGTTTTATGATCATAAAATAGAGCTCTATGAGAAATACCAATTTATTGTTTAGCATCAATAAAAAAAAATAAAATCCTATCAATCATTTCAAAAGGCAGAGGGACAAAACAGAACATAATTATGCCTTATAATAAATACCTAGTTTACCTGCTTCCTGAATAGTTTGTGTAGCTTGGTTCCATTTCAAAACTTGAGCAATAGAGCTAGAAGTTCATAGAAGTAAGTTCAGGGCAAGAAGAATCATTAATGTCATGGAATATTTTCTCATGGGAAATGGCTAAGTGGACTGCATTTTCAGCCTGGAAAAGAGCTGAATCACAAATAGACAATAGATGGAAGATAACCGAGTTTCTCTCTTTTATCTAATAGTAGAATTTACTATATTAAGCCAGTAAGATCCAAAATTAAGAGAAATAAAAAGGAGATGATTCTTCAGACAACAGGTGGATGAAACAGAATTCCCAGCCACAAGAGTTTTTGAATGTCATCTGTTTATCCGGGTTTACAAACAGTCTGGATCAGTTCATGCATGCAGTGAGACTTGCTTTAAGAATGCATAACTCAGAAATGTGGATATGGATTTAGCAACATATGTGAGCGACCATCTGAAGCATTTGCATATATGGGACATATATGTTAAGAAAAGGGTTGCGAGGAAGCAAGAGGAAAACCTAGATACATATTTTGGAATGGGCTACACTTCCTTGCAAAAAGCTCATATGCGTAGAAGAAACAACATGTAGATAGTTCCTAAAAGTCTCAGAACTAAGTTTACCTCATTCATCCCTGTTAGTATCTCCTCAGGAATGCATTTCCATTCTTACTTTATCAATTTTGAAACTTGCACAGTTCACCAAAAATCCTGTCAATGAGTGTCAGTTCACATACTATTCTAAATTTCAAACAAGCAGCAGAACTTCTCCGAGTTCCACCTTCATTAAAATCTTTGCTATTCTCATTCTCTCAGATCAGAAAAGGAACTAATTTCCTTTCTGAGGAAGTCAGCAAGTTTTTTCTTTAAAAAAAGAGATTAAGCACAGAAGAAGGGACAATATCCAATTCTTAAGGATCAGTGATGGGGTTGGAGGTTTATCATCTTTGTTGAAGGTCTCTTTCACTTACTTCAGACTGATTGTTCATTATTTTATACTGATCTCTGTATCAAATTTTTACTCAGAACCCTTTCTACCAAATTTTCACAAAGGTATTTCAGGCATGATATAACTACCAGACTAAAATGTATGTGCAGCTATAAACTGCATAGGCTTAGAATCATGCTTGAGTACAAGACAACTAACCTTGTAAATTTTCACTTTTTTTTCTTTGCTTTTAGATTTTTCAACTGGGAAATGAAAAAATTAGTACCTGAAATTCCTTCAGGTACTATCAGGTTTTATATGAGAAAAATTTTAAGAAAAACATAGTAAGAAGTTAAAAATAATAATTAGATGGCAATTTCTACAGGAACATTTTCTGTGTTACTCTCGTCATATTTAGGAGAATCAACAACTCATTTCAGTGTGCACTGATCACACAAGGACAAACACCTGTTAATTTTCTATTAAATGTTTTTCATGATTATAGAAATGTACCTACATTCCCATCTGGACAATCTGAAGAATGATATCCATAAATACACAAACAATTTAACATTTCATTTGTCGTTCACTTCTCTTTAAAAAACAATATCTAACACATAAAGTCCCTCTACAAAGTATGAAGGTTATGAAGACCAGCTCCAACAGAAAGCCCTGCTGTAGTTCTTGAATTCAAATGTTTCTATAGTAGATTTTCCTACCTTTATTTAAAATATTTAATTTCTGAAATTATTTCCCACTCCTGTGACATAAACTATTTTAAACCCTTTTGTCAAACACTTATGAAACTCATTATTATGAGCCTCAAACACATATCATGTTGGGAGGTTAGAAAATTCCATTGCCATAATTGAATGGAGGAACCTGTGATGAATCAATTGTGTTTCTTTGATCAGTGTTTTCCTTTTAAAACTACATGAAACTTTTCAGTCTGAACACAAAGATGATTTTTCAGTTCTTAAAATATGTCATATCCAGGGAAAAGTTAATTAGAATACTGAAAATTGTGGCAATGAACTTGCCATATACAATATGGAAAAAGTCCTGTCAGAGATGGACTGGTGAGGAAAACAGCTCAAACCCTATGGAAACAGAAGTTTTTACTGTAGTTTAAACATGTCTCAACATGTTTGTGTATTTTCTGCAGTGTCACTGCATCCCTCTCCCAGACACCCCCTGTGAAGCTATTGTCTCCCATACAAGGTGTCCTGGGAAGGTGTCCCGAGGTGTCCCATTGGTCCTTTGTTTAACCCCTTCCTATTGGCTGTTGACCCTTTACCTGATGGTTTCTTTTGTGTGACCCTGAACTCGTGATTGGTTCCCCTTTGACCCTCCTAAAAGCCTTATAAACCCCTTCCCAACAATAAACGCTCTCTTGCCTCCTCTCCACGCCCGGTGTGCTGTCTCTGTGCCTGCCATGGAGCCACGTGGGTGGTGGGGGGAGGGGAGGGTACCTCTCCCCTTCCAGGCTCAGGGCCTGAAAAACCCTGTCGCTGGAGTCCCCCTTCCCCGTCCACCAAGACGTCGGAAATGGTTCTTCAGACGGAGAAGGAACTAGAGCTGGGCTCCCCCACGTCGTGGGTGGGGAAAGGGATCCAGAGAAAATACCCTGATATCAAACACAACTTTACAAGAACAAGTCATGTCTTAGGCTCCAACATCAGGATGCTTTGTAAACACCCATCATGTTCGAAGTGGATGTAGGCATACGCACATGTGTGCCTGTGTGTATGTGCATTTTACTCTTTAGCTACACAAAACTTTTATGCCCCATTGAATTCATCACAGGGAGAAGATTCTAAAGTAGCGTTTATTTTAATCAAAGTCATTCAACAAGCCATTTTTTGCACAATACATACTGGGCTATGATGCCGTATGGTAAACACTTTTACAACTTGAGCATCAAAAACATCTGCTGCACAGCAATGCACAACCTACCAAAGAAAAATGTAGATGGCCTACAATTTACTACACTAGATATTGGAAAGGAACTGTGAAAAATCCTGGAAAACAGCCTTATTCAGAAATCATTATAGATTTACATAGTTAGTAATTATGAGGATTGTCTCTCAAATGAAGTTCTCATCTCATTGTATGATGCTCAATAGACAAGACAAATAATAGGTTCAGTTAATATGATATATTTAAATATATAAGTACTGTACACAATTATTTGATTAACATTGATGCATTACAAATTACCATATAAATAAGAAAAAGTATTCCAGCATGGCATTGTCATAATTTTTTTTCTGCAAAAACAAATAAAAATTTTTCATTGGGTTGTCACTTTAATCAACAGTTTACTAGATCTGCAATGTTTCAGGGAGCAAAAATTTTCACCTTGTGAACATAATAAATATTATCAGGCTAAAGTATCTTCATGGTCCTGCAAAGGGAAACTTAAAAGAATCAGAAGTAAATGAAGAAAAAGCTGAATACTGTATGTCTTTATAGGCACATAGGAATGGCAAAACTTTAAGTTCAATAGCATCAGCCTAAGGATATTCTGTTTGATATTATAATGTGTATTTTAAATAATATTTACTTGTCCCAAAATATCAACCAATGGAAAAAAAGTTAGTTACCAGTTAGAGAAGAATGAGAAAATCTAGACTTTAGTCAGTTCCCTAAAGGCATAAAATTTTCTTTGAAGTCTAAATTTTATATAGTGCAGATACTGAATTTGTCAAGTCAGATGATATGAGTTGTTCTGGTTATTGATCACATATTTGTGCATTGTATTTTTAATGCGTGTGGCGTGTGGGTTTTTCAGCTGCTTTGTATCTGACAGTCACAATCTGTTTGGTGTGGTGAAGAAAAAGAAAGATAGATGTTTAGCAAACAAGGGTGAGGCAGACAATAAGGGTTTACTAAGAATGAACATTAAAAAAATTTTAAAAATGCTAAGTAAAACAAAGCCCAATGTCCTACATAGGAGCTAATGCTTTTAAGCTTATCAAGCACAGCTCCCGTGCTAGGGTTCTTTCATTTGTCCAGTGACTTGTCTGTGGTGCTCAGACCTGTCTAAATTCCTGGCCTTAAGGGTAAGTAGGGCAAATTCAAGAACTGCCCTTGTTTGCTTCTGCTCCATAGAAACATTTAGTCTCTTCTCCAGGTATGATGCATCTTGTGACTTTTGCTAACAGTAAAATTTTGGTGTGCAATTGATACGGAATGTTAACTAACTCCATCTCAGTTCATTTTGTCATGCAAAGTAAAAATGAAGTTGGTTTTCAAATACTGAGCTTCCATTACCTAAAAACATTTTATCCATGTAGTGCAGGTCCTTCCAGAGGGCATGGATGGATGACAGAAAACAGAGGAGAAACAAATGAACTTAAAGTTTTATCTTTAACAGAAAACTTATTTTTATTTTTAATTTATTTTAAAGGACACAGATTTGTCCTATTTTGCATCATATTTCCATAATAATCAAACCCATATATTACAGAAAAGCAACCTGATCACGTTGTGCTATAGTAAAGTCAAAGAGAGTTAAGTCAAAATGATGTTAATTTAGAACTATTATAAAGACACAAAGAAAGCTGTCCTTTAATTAATTTTTCCATTACAGTTCTGTATTATTCAAGTTTCACAGTAAAGGCCAAAGTATCAAAACACCCCAGTTAACATAGTAATGTTTTTTGTCATTCCAATTTGGCAACTTATTTCTGAAATAGAAGGTGAGTACTTACGTTTTCTTTTTTCCTTTTTCTCTCAACATAGTCAGTTCAAGACTATGGCAGCAAACGTTTTATAAATTGTCTGCATGTGGCTGTGCTGTCCCAAAAGCAGTGCAGGAGAGGAATTGTCTCTCAAATTTCCTCTCTGATTTCCTTTTGCTCTGGGCATGCAGTAAATTTGCTACTGACCCCTGTTAATTTAGCTGTGCTTGGTTTGTTATTTGGGTCAGGGCAACATGTCTCAGCTCCATTTTCTCTATCTTTCCTGTTGATTGCAGTGCATGGATAGCACCTACTGTTCTATGCACCCTGTCCATGAGGTGTAAAGAATTCAGACTCTATCGAGATTACTTTAAAGGTTTGTAAATTAAATGGCAGCAGAATGTTAAGAATTGTGTTGGAGCTGAAGAGACAGCGTAGGTATTCAGAACACTGATACACCAAAGTCTGTTTTTACTGCCATTGTCAGAGCAATACACTTTTTTGTAGCAGTAAGACAAAAAGTATTAGCTACAATGAAGAAATGAAAGCAGTGAAAGTGCAGGAGGGCTCTTCAGTATTGTCTGTAAGATTATAAAATATTTCTTCTAGGACTATGTCCAAATACATCATAACTCCAACAGGGTTAGCTGTGAAAAGCAATTGGAATACACAAGAAAAATTGGAACACTCTTTTTTTGACATGTAAATAAAAAGGGTTCCTGCAGGAATACCTTCAGATCCACTAATGCAATCTAACAACAATCTTTACTATGGAAAAATGTACTATTTATTTAAATGTAATTCGCTAAATGTGTACAAAATTTTAAGAGAGAATTCTTCGTTTTGGGGAAGGAAGCTTAAAAATATCAATTCACTGCAGGACTGAAGAATGAGGATTTATGGTTGAATGTTGATTGTTTGGTGGATGAGGAATTGGTTGGATGGGAGCATCCAGAGTATAGTGGTCAGTGTTGCAGTCTCCTAACAGACATCAGTAACAAGTGGTGTCTGTCAGGGGTCTGCACTGGGACCAGAACTGTTTAATGCCGTCACATAGGCAGTGGGATATAATGCAGCCCCAGCAAGTTTGCAGATGACACCAAACTGAGTGGTGCACAGGACAAACCTGAAGGATGGGATGCCATCCAGAGGGACCAGGACAAGTGGGCATATGGGAATCTCATGAGGTTTAACAAGTCCAAGTGCAAGGTGCTGCACCTCAGTCAGAGTAACCCCTGGTATCAATACAGTCTGCGTGATGAACAGATCAAGAGCAGCCCTACCAAGAAGGACTTGGGGGTGAAGGTGGATTAGAGGCTGGACACGAGCCATCAATGTGCACTTGCAGCCCAGAAAGCCAATTGTACCCTGGGCTGCATCAAAAGCAGTGTAAAGCAGCAGGTAAAGGTAGGGGATTCTGCCCCTGGAGTACTGAGTACAGTTCTGTGGTCCCCAGCATAGGAAGGATGTGGACCTGTAGGAGCAAATCCGTAAGATGATCAGAGAGCTGGAGCACTTCTACAAGGAAATGTTAAGAGAACTGTGATTGTTCAGCTTGGACAAGGCTCCAGGGTGACCTAATTGCATCTTTTCAGTATGTTATAAGAAAGATAAGGATAAACTTTTTAGTATGGTCTGTTGTGACAGCACAAGAGGTAATGGTTTTAAACTAAAAGAGGGTCGATTTAGATTCAATAAAAGGAAGTTTTTTTACAATGAGGTTGGTAAAACACTGGACCAGGTTGCCCAGGTTGTGGACGCCCTGTCCCTGCTCATTGCAGGGGTGTTGGACTAAATGACTTTAAATGTTCCCTTTCAGCCCTAACTATTCTATGATTCTATGATTTTTAAAACCATTCATGAATATAACTCAGAATTTTAAAAGACCATTCAAATTACTGATTTATGTTAGTGACCTTTCCATTTTTTCTTACTACATCAAACACTTAGAGGTGTCTGTGACTTCCATAATGCCACTGTTTAACTGCATTTTCACCTTTTTTTTTTAAATCAGGATTTTCATGTTACTCAATTTTATGAACCTCACTGAACCACACAGATTTTGCAGGCTCCCTACACAGTCAGTAAAAAAGATTAGTCTTATCTATAAAATTATATGGAGCAAAACCATAAGACTGGTCTTCTGAGTAATCTGTTTTAGCTGTCTGCTATGGTAAATATGTCAGATTGAGGATTCTCTCTATATATTATTCCTGAAGGTATTTTACAATCAAGCAGATTTTGTGGGACAAAATCCTATGGTAACAATTATTGTCTTTTTTGTAGGAGTAAGGTCCCATTTCTGTCAGTTTCAGAAGCAGTTAAATTTAATAAGGGTTGACACCTGTTAAAGTCTCTTTTGATGTCATCATTCCTGGATATTTGTTGAAAAACTTCAGTTTAAGAAAGTTTTGTCTAGGAGTAAGTCATTCTTCTGATGAAATGTTTTTGATGATACAGTTTTCATAGCAAAAATCAGAACTAGTCCTAGAAGAGATAAGGATTTTTTCTATGTCCAAGAAAATAAAAAATTATTAGAGGTTTAAAAATGTACGACTAAAATTCTTCAATGAGCTTGTGTATCACATTACATATTTTATAACATCAAACAATAAACAAATCTTATACAAATGCAATATTGTTTGCAGCTACTTATACTATAAAGAATTAATAAAATGAGTGGAACCAAAGCCATTTCTTAACAATTACAGAAAACGTGTCTTCCAATAGCATTGAACATACAATTATCAAAAAACTGAATATCTTTGGATTTTTTGACAATAAAAGCAGGTGCAATTATCAAAAAGTTCATCTGGGTCAGGTATTTGGTCCTGAGACACAGATGGACACTTTGGAAAAGTCCTGATACCTGCTGTAGAGTCAGGAGCAATCTCTCTTCTAACAAATTCTTTCTTTTTTTTTTTTTTGGGGGGGGGACAAGCTTTTGGTAAACTTATTGATATCAGCTCTGTGAGGTCTGTATTCCGAGTCAGCAAGCTGTCACTGCTTTGATTGGGAAAACTGTCTGAAGCTGAGGAACAAACATCCCAAACTGACAAGGCTGCCTCAGTTTTCTTCAGTGCTAGGCTGCAAGACTAGTCCTCACCCCCACCTCCTTTTCTTCAGCACTTGCTTTCAGTGACAGTGATAGAGGCAGTGCTGCTTCTCACACATTAGCTGGATGATCTATATATTCTGTTAACACTTCATCTGGGTCACCAAAGAAGTGAGGATGCTAAGATAAAGGTCCAGCAACATAACAAACACATTTTTCTTACTGTTACACCATATTGTAGACTGTCAATTGTAGAAGTATTTGAACTTTTCCAGTACTCTGCTTTCTCATCAGCTTCCTTTGACTTAGCAAAAATCAAAAACTGTTCAGCTCTAGGCTGAACAGAAATGTCAACACTTTGCTGCATTTCTTCAATCTCTATATGATTTGATAGGCTAATAACTACTTTATTTCTTATGTTGTTTCCTTGAGTCTGGTATAATCTGGGAGTGAGTATATGAAAAACGTAGACATTTCTTCCACCTTTATAGATGTTGGTAGCTGAATTTTATTACACATTACTTCCAATGCATTTATTTTTATTCTGTTTAGTTTCTTTATTCCAGACTTTGTTCACAGTTAAACAAAAAATTTATCTGTTACTACAGAACATAGATAAAAACAAGTATACATGGTTCCTAGACTAAGAAAATCATAAATGAATTCATTGAAATTTGTAATAGATGCCCATTGGCAAGATAATTTGTATTCTCGCAGTCTGAAAATTCTTTCTCCATGGTATGTTAGCCTTTGGGTAAGAAATCTAATGTTTTCTAGTCTACTCTGTTCAAGAAAAATCATTTCACTAGACACAACTTTTAGTGTCCATATTCACATCACCAGCTGACTTCTACTACTTGCTGACATCTGCTTAAACTCTATATTTCTTTGGGATGTATGTGAAAATTTGACAAACAAATATGTTTGTAGACTGCCTATAAAGTGCTTCATTAAGTATTACTGAATACTAGGGGAAAATTATCAAAAGAGAGCATCATATATTAAATAAATCATCATCTTTAAAGGCCCATAGAAGCATTACTGAAATATTCCACGTAATTCTAGATTTAGGAAAATCAGAAAAAGCTCGTGGCATAGTCATACACTGAGCAGTGGAGATGCAAATTAATTAATCCTACAAAGAAATTACTTACTATCAAAGATTCCAACATTACCAACCTAAAACAACTGCACTTGTATTAGTATAATGTCTTCAAGACAAAAGAGAAATCAAGCTTTAATCAAGCTGCAAATATAATTAGCAGCACTTAATGTGCTGCAACAATTCTCAGTCCTTGTGAAAGGTGCTAAGCTCATAGACTGAGAAGGTGATAGTTAAAGGTTATTCCCAAAAGCATTTATTAAACATTTGGCCAAACTATTCCCTTATTCTGCCTCGTCTATGTCATTTTTGTTAAAAGGAGAGACAGAAGAGCCAGGTTGCCATTTGAACACTGATAATAAGGAGTCCATTGTGAAAGAAAACGTACATAACCTAAACTGTAGCTCTAAAAAATGTCAGATTCTTGTAGCGTGGGGAAAATTATGAAAAAGCAAAAACAAAGACAAAACCGAAAACCCCGTAGCAGTGCTGCATCAATCTAAAGGCGACATTTCAATTTTATGCAAAAAAGTGCAATTCAAAGTGTCTGAGCCTTCCTGGCTTTCTCCCTTGGTTTTGGCTACTTTAGACTCTCTCAATTACCACTCAATGCCTCTGTGGTTCAGCAACAGAGTTGAGCTGTTTCTGCCTTTCCGTCATGTCTTTCCTTCCACCACATCTGAAAAATGTGGTGGAAGCTAATAAATTGTGAATTATTTTAAGAACTAAATAGAAAGCACGGGGAAGGTTAAGAATTATGGAAGGAATTATTCAGGAAGCAATAATTACAAGTGGATTTTACTTAAGCCGGAAACAGAGTAGTTTTTAAGTGAAGAGCTGGATGCTGATAGTCACCACTCCAGGAAGAAGGTGCAGAAATCGAACCAAAACTCTTAGAAGGGGAAATTTGCCTACAATTTTTCAGTAGTTCAAGGAGGTCATCTAACCTACCTTTTAGAATTATTTTTAGGAGCTTACATCTACTGTAAAGTAGCATGACAGCTGCCATTGACAGTTAGGAGGGAGAATTACTAAATAGCCTACAGTGGCAAAATGCCAAGAGAAAATCATTATAGACAATACTGTGTAAGTGCTGCTAATGCACACAAGACAACTTTAAATAGACAACAGTTTACAAGGTTTTGATAATTTAAAATAAGCATACTTCTGTCATGCCAGAGCTGAGCAGTTGCTTATCTTACAGTAGACCACAAGCAATATTACCACTCTCTACTACAAATCAGAAGTTTGAGACTTCCTCTGAAAAATGGAAATACTTTCTGTGTTCACAGGGTTTCTCGTTGATATGAAAAATAATTTATCTGTGTCAGCTTGCATGAATGGACTGCCAAAATGAAACTCAGCATTTCCCATGTATTTCATCTAGATGCCTTCACTTGAGTTTATACAGACAGCTATGTTCAATTTTGTAGCACTATACCTGATGAGAAACTTGTTTAAACATGTCTTAAAATGGCTCTTTGTGGTCCCTTTGCAAACATGTGTTTCTTCTTCCCAACACCCCCCACAGCAACTGTTATCTCCCATGCAGCAATGTCCTGGGAAAGGTGTCCCGAGGCGTCCCATTGGTCCTTTGTTTAACCCCTTCCTATTGGCTGTTGACCCTTTACCTGATGGTTTTTTCTGTGTGACCCTGAACTTGTGATTGGTTCCCCTTTGACCCTCCTAAAAGCCTTATAAACCCCTTCCCAACAATAAACTCTCTCTTGCCTCCTCTCCACGCCCGGTGTGCTGTCTCTGTGCCTGCCATGGAGCCACGTGGGTGCTGGGGGGAGGGGAGGGCACCTCTCCCCTCCAGGCTCGGGGCCTGAAAAACCCTGTTTCTGGAGTCCCCCTTCCCCGTCCAACAAGACGTCGGAAATGGTTCTTCAGACGGAGAAGGAACTAGAGCTGGGCTCCCCCACGACGTGGATGGGGAAAGGGAAACTCATACAATTTCTTTTTTTTTTTTTTCAATAAGGAAAGAAATAAAAAGAGACCTTAAACAGGCCAGTTTTTTTCTTCCCCTCGCCTTAAGTTAAGTTGGGTATTGGATTGGTAATTCTCATGATATTCGTTAATAGACAGCTAAAGCCAAATGAAGTACCAAAGTTGTTTACCTCTCTCCACATGTCAAGAAGTAAGGCCAATACACTTTGTTTTCATATAAATGTCGTCCACCTCACAGTAGGTAAGAATAATTTTGTTTAATATTAAATGCTCAGATTCAATATGACTAACTACCTTATCTCCTGTGCAGTCTATGATCTTCCTGACAACTTTTTTCCCTTCAAAATATTCTGAAAGGTCTCTCACTTTAGTCAAGATGCTATTAAGATAAATACAATGAAAGAAAGTGTGTCACATGTGCAAATACATTTATGCATGCATCAGTAGGCATTTGTCGAAAAGAGAAACTACAGATTTAAGAGCAGCATAGAATACATGGACACAGTTAAGAATGAGGGCCTGATTTTTAACAAGCCTTTGTTTATACAAGAGTGTTATTTTCTCCTGTTAGGATTTACATTTTTGCTAAATTCTCAAAGATTATTTTAATGGGGAGGCCAAAAAAATCAAAACATAATAACAAAATAACACAATCAGACTCCCTTATCCTGAATTACTTTCATATGATCCTAGAAAATGTAAGTTCCCTGTACTTACTGTGAAGTCTTATGACTGTATATGGAGCAAACAATTACGAATTGCCAGTTCCTGACTGCAGCACAAGGAAAAAGTAATAGAATAACTAATTAGAAAAGTATTGTTTCACTACAACTTTTTCATTGGAAAAACAGTTACTACCGAAGGGCAGTGGAGTCACAGACACCACATCGCCTTGTTTTGACCTTTTTTTTGTAAGCATTGCAAAGGCTGTGGGTTTAGGTGCCTACTATACCTTCAGTAGTCTAAGCTTACTTCTCAATTTCTTAGATACTACAGTGCTTAAATGCAAAGGACAAGGAATCCCAAAACCTCATCAAAAAAGGCACAGGCTCACAACTCTATTCTCTTGATTCAAGGGGAAGTTGCCACTTTTCTTTGTTTTTTAGGATTTAAAATTTTAATGTTTTAATCCTTACCCCTCGATTTTCTGTTGAAGAAACAATATAATAAAAACATTCAAATTTTGTAATACTAATATAATATTGAAAATTCCTTCAGAATTGTGCCATGAATATTCAAATCTAGAGAAGAAAGTACTCCTAGGAGACATATATTTTCCTCTAATATTTATAAATGTTAACTTTCCTTGATGTACTTTTTTGAAGTCAAATCAAATTACTCTGAGTCAGGCACAATGCAGAAAAAAATGTAGCCAAATCAGCCTGTTATTACACAGTTACTTCTTTCCCCAAATACTTATTATACTTTCAAAAGAGAAAATGCAACAGTAATTAAAAATGGAAAAACACTGAGATGAAGAGGACAAAATGCAGCAAGTGTGAAAATTAATAGAAAGGAGAGTTTAAAACCATGCTCAGAGGAATAGGATGACAGCTTTACAGAACCAGGATATTGCAGGCTACGATGATGCACAATACGCCTTGCATGTGGAACAAATCCTATTTTTGTCAGACATCACCTGGATCAAAATAAGATTAAGGATGACATGAATCGTCATGCAATATGTTTTGTTCAGGAGGCGACTGACACAGTAAAACTCTGTGTTGCTAAGTAGATAATGAAATGTATGCTTGTGAACTCTAGTTCACATATTCTAATATTTCATAGATAATCCAATTAAAAAACAGAAGACACATGATCTTATATGAAATTTCAGGCGTATTTTGCCTTTTTAAAGAACCAAATATATGGACATTGTGTGAATCCTAGGCACAGGTATTATCCATGACTTTCCAAAGCATGAAACATTATGTAAAATGTATATGTAACCACTAGCTTTTTTCAGAAAAAGGTAGAAGCATGCAACGTGAGTCTCACTGCCATTTCAGGGATTCATCATTTTCTTCCAACATACATCAGGATTCCCTGGAGTTCTTTAAAGTCAAAAGACCTATGAACAGTGATATCAGGCAGTAAAAGTTGTAAAGGTCACAAGCAATAATGACTGAGTTATTAAGGCTGGAATAGTTAATAAGAGTATGATATTGGGAGCTATTTCCAAGAAATCATTTCTGGCTAGATGCAAAACCTTCATTGAAGTCTTTAGTAAAGAGCAAGTTGCTTAATGTGTAATTTATTTCTATTACCTTTTCAATAGATTTGACTTTCTCTGTGGGATTTCAGTCACTAAGTATAAAATGTTTAGAGAACAAATATACACAAATAAACCAAATAACCTTGTGAGGCTTCTCCAAAACCCACTAAAAATGCAACATTAATGAACTATAAAGGATGACACCATAAAATGAAAGAAGATGGATTTAGATTACATATTAGAAAGTAATTAATTACTGTGAGGGTTCTGAGGCACTAGAACAGGTTTTCCAAAGGAGTTGTGGATGTCGTATCCCTGGAAGTGTTCAAGGTCGTGTTGGACAGAGCTCTGAGTAACCTGGTCTAGTGGGGGATGTCCCTTCTTTTGGCAGAGATTGGAACTAGATGATCTTTAATGTCCCTTCCAACCTAAACCATTCTATGATTTTTTTGTTCCTAAAGAAAACAATATAAAAAGAGTGTAAGCAGCAGTGACAGTTTACACTAAAAAAGCACTTATCTAATGCTCTTTTATGAACAGTTGTAATGCTTCTCTGTTAATTTTAATATTAGATTTAAAGACATACAATACCTTTACAATAGTTCTTTGCCTGCAGTGGAAAACAGTGACATTTTTTATAATTATAAGTTTTCCACTGGGCTTCTAATGGTTCAGACAGGCTGTTTGGTGCTTGTAGCAAAAACATGCATATTACAGGCATTTTGCTCAACATTCAGATAATTGTAATGGAATAAGAACACGGACAGGACAAAGCAACCCACAGTCCAGGAAGAGAGTTACCTGTGAGACTAGTTTTGGACTGTTGTAAGCAGCATGGTGCCGTTTAGAGCAGCAATATTTATAGAGACACGAGTCCTTTCGACACCACAGCCAGTTCCTTCTACAACAATGGCTGTTTTAACAGTGTGAGGAGTAGGTAGTGAGATAATAGAGGCTTGATCATCAGATGACATTTGTTCCTTGCTTTCTTGCTTTTACAGGGATAGATTCATCATCACCATGCTAACTGTTTTCAGTGCTCTGCATCTAAATTTCCACATCGCTCTTCCTTATCTGTCATGATTTGCCATGGAGATGTGCACAATGGCACGTGGCTGTTTCTATAGATAGTAAGGGCAATATACTGGGTCATTATCCAAAATTGAGTTTTGCATGGCTACCAAATTTTCATCAACCCCGTAATGATGCAAGCAAATTCACACCAACTTCCTGAAATCATTTCAGATATACGCAAAATTCTTTGCAAAAATCAAATACATACCTGAACACACTGAGCCGGTAATCTACATTAAGAAACATACCTTAACAATATCTGCTACTTCTGTGCAAATAGAGATTACTGATTCCAAGGAAAACAGAATATCTCAAATAATTTGTTATTTGAGATATTCGACATATTGAATAAAGTTAAAACTGTGCTGATTTCTAAATCAGACAACAGTTGACAGATAGAGTTATTGTAGAAGACAAAGACCTACAACTCTTAAAAGTTTACCTCATTCTTGTACTTTTGTTTATGTTATGTTTTGTATAGTATACAATCAGTTGCAGTGGTAACTGAAGGACTGAATGGTCAATCTTTAAAAATGACTTTTTAAAGGAATTTCTCCCTACAGTCCTTTAGAGTTCTATGTAAGGGAAAATAAATCTCTCTTGGATTTTATCCTTAGTCTTTAGATTTTAACCAGCTAGATTTTCATTTATTAAATGTATCTTTAATGTTTAGTTTTGTCCTACCTTATTGCTCATTTATGAAATTTGTGTAGTTTCATAGGAAAATACAAAAAAATTCCAAGCCTTGTGAAAAAACTTCAGTATATTCAAATTTTAGTTAATTTGTACTCTCAAGTATTGCATAAACTTATTTGTGACTGAAATGTGTCAGTTTTAAAAGTGAATCACTTAGAACTTCTTGGAATTTAAATATAGAATACCACTTTAATGATGCCTTGAAAAATTCAGAGCACACTCTTAGACTCTAATTTCACTATCTACCAATCATGAACAGTTTATGGTTGACAACTAGGTTGTTTGTTCTCTTTTCGTTTTCTCTTTGCTTAAGTAATTTTTCATTCAGATTATTGGAAAGATCTGATGCATTATGGGACTGTAAAATTGTTAGTGGAAGCAGAACAAAAACAGGAATGCCCTAAGCACTGATGGGCTAGATCTGTCCTTTCCCAACTTGGGACAAATCAAAACATGTCACTGTCAGCTAACCTGATTATAATAATATGACTCATCACAAAAATCTTCTGCACGATAGGTTAATATTGGTGTCAGGATCCAGAATTCTTCAGGCTTCTGACTTGGTATTTACTGTGTATAACATACCTGAAAAAGCCCTGAAAACACTCTGAGTATATATTGAAAAATGCAATTTCTGCTTTCTCCTTATCCAGAACACTGTTATTCCTAACATTCCTCCCAGTACCCAACCTACTATCTCTATCTGTATGCTTTCTGAAGAATTTTTGGATAACCTTTAAGGAAAGTCACCAGAATATATATGCCACCAACACTGCATTCCAAAGGTTGAATCACTCAAAATATTTTCTTTACTGTTCACTCATGAAATAAATATGAGTTACTAGAAACACAAATGACACTGATGATCTTTAAAAATCTACAGCAAAATTCTGGCGGTGAGTAACACTAAGGTGCAAGTTAAAAACTTAGAAAAGCAAGTTTCTGGCAAAGTTATATTCAAGAACCAACACTCCTGTACTACAGAGGAAATGGAAGCATGGAAGATGGCAAAAATTATCCAATATACATTTTTCTTTGTAGGAGTCAGACATTTCCAAAAGACTACATAATATAATATTGGGAGAAATGCAAAGAGGCTGTCATGAAGTTAACCTTGCACACAAAAATTATTATAGCTTTTGGATAACATATCCAAAGTAGGCTCACTAAATCTAAAACGCAAAATACTTTCCTGAGTGAAGAAAACTACATTGGTATTAAATCAGTCTAATATTTCTTACAATCAAGATAATTATTTAATATATACTACTGTCACTACTGTAGTAGTGCTTTATAGTAGTGTACTCATACCTAAGTTCTTCTATAATCTTTCTTAGATAGTAATCAGAGATAGTGGTCAGTGGGAGTAGGCCAGGAGAAAAGGAAAAAAAAAAAAGACACAGGAAACACAGCTACCATTAGTACCAGTAGTAGTGGAATAATTTCTGTAGATAAAATATTCTTAAATATGATCTAAAAAGTTCAGCCCACTCAATTCCAAATCTATCATCTTCTGAGAAAGGAATATCTTATGTATGCACATAGGAATGTCTGTTGATTTGTTTGCAACTTTCTTCAAATGCCACAGAAGGCATTAAAATACAGGGGATACATAAATACAAGAGCAAATTGAGAAGAAAAAGCATAGAAGTAGGGATGGATGTGAAGGCAGAACAACCATTCTTTCTATGGAAATTATGAAGGAGGAATTCTTGTCCAGTTATGGACAAGAATTATGGTTTCTAAATCCGGGAATGGTTTTGAGTAGGTTAATTTTATTACTAAGTGAAAGCTTCCTGTGTTTTGACATTCAGAGCAGCCATGACCTGGGAGTGCTGGGACAAGGTTGCCACAGCCATCTGGTCATAGCAGTAGTCCCTGGTTGCCCTTAGCCCAGAGAATGAGGTCCAGGAGCTCCACAATGCATGTTCAGTCATATTAGGGGGTTGGTGCACCTGTAAAGCAGATGTTGATTAAGTAAACTCATAGTAACAGGACTTGTGGTATAACTACACAAACAGAGTGCAGAAAAATGTGTATGCCATTAAAATGTGCAATTCAAGAACTAAAGATTTAGAAGTAAGAGAGACATCTGGCAATATCAAAACAAGAAATGAACCAGGCCTGGAACATGTGGATCTTGCCCTATTCTTCTGAGGATGCAAGCAGTATAAAAAAAAAACCAACAAAAAACAACAAACCACAACACCCCCCCCAAAAAAACCCAAAACAAATAAACAAAAAAACCTCAACACAGAGTGAGGGAAGAGAATGAAGAAAAAATGGTGTGCACTTTGTTTCCAGCTCTCAGGTCTGACACCTCAACCTCCATGACAAAGACCACTGAGGACCAAGGTCAGTCAGCGTTAATAGCCAGCATCAGCCCCCTGGTGAGCTTTACTCACCGGTGATCAAAGAGAAGTTATTTAAGGACTAATTCTTTGAGTATGTAATGATTGATAGTCATTAAAAACTAGCCAGTGCCCATGTGTACTCTTCAGTACACATCAATCCAGTAAAGTGCTGTTTTAGCTTTTTTAATGAGTGTGATTTGACAGTCTTCCAAGCACTCCCATTAAGGCAATCCCTAATTCCCCAGTGTATTCGTACATACATACATACATATACACATATATATATATATGTATAAACATACACACACGTGTTCAGTTACAACACACACTACATTATTAAGTCCTGAAAGCACTCCATGCTTCTGTCACGGTGTTAAAACAACTACCAAGGATACAACTATATTCATACTAATTTTGTTTCCTGCTGAGATTATGGTTTATGATGTGCAGATGACTGTTTATGCAGAATGATCTGAAATATGGATATCTTCCAGTTGCCAGTTGTGTAGTTGTTAAATATGACTGGCCAAGCAGACCTGGTAACAGCAATTTAAATTCTTTGAATATTACTTGACATTTAGGCATTTTATATTGACATTAAATTTTATATCAGATGAAATAGGCATATTGTAAGATGCTACAGAAGATTTAAAGAGAATCTTAAAAGAAAAACTTATGGACATATTCATTGTTTCTTCTTTCACTTACACAGATCAGTCATTTCTAAATAGTCAAGGGATAAGACATTTTACTTTATCTTGATCAGCCTTAGTTCTAAATTAACCCATAGTCCAATGATGATACACGAGTACTTTGATAGGATGTAGAATTGAGTTTTAGAATGTCATCATTCAGAAATGTTACGAGGAGACCACTGAAGATGGTTGCATAACAATGTTTCAATTAACAACTAGTAAAATATTAATTAACAAAATTATCACTTTGTATCTGTTGCATAAAACATATGTTTCAAGAACAAATATTAACAAAATAATCTGGAAAGAATGCAAGGGATGGCTGGAGAATAACCAATTAAGGGGAGTAGGGAAAAATGGAAGGCATGAAATATTTTCAAACATATTTTGAAAAAAAAAATGTAAATGTGCAGAAAATGACATTATAAATGTAAAACTCCATGTTACTTCAATAGTAACAACTAACTGTATTCAGACTTAATTCTATACATGCTTGTCTTTGTTTTTGTAACTGTTGGGAAAAATGCCAAACCACAAAATTTCTTGTGTCCCCTGCTGTTGGGGACTGCAGTAAAAATTACAGAAAAATACTGAACATTAAAAATGTCCATAGGATGACGTAAATTAGCATTCTGGTGCAGTTGCAAAAAGACATATAAAATCCCAGTATCGGGATAATTATTTTCATTAGAGACCAAGAAGCAGTAACATAAGTGCTGGAGGTTTCAGAAAGGTTTATTTGGAATATTGAGTGCGACTCCAGACGTCTTCATCAAAGACAAATATGAAGAATGGAAATTTTATCTTATAAGCAAAGACTAGAAGAATAGGACTGTTTTCACCTGGAGAAACAAAGAGTGAAAGGGAAGAATTACTACATAGAAATGTAGTAGAAAAAGATCTAAGCACAGAAGAAGTAAATAACCTCTTACCTAGAAAGGTAGGAGTAAACGACATGCAGATATCTGAAGTGCGTTTTGGAACTTTCTAAGTTTGGGAAGTGGGTTATATGGCGTATTGCCTGAAAGCTAGAATCTAAAGATCCTTCCAATTCTTATGTTCTAATAATCCCTACTCTCAACTGTCAGAAAGATAAGAGTGGAATAATAATTTAAAAAGAAATAAAAATCATAGTTGTCTTCTGTAGGCAGCACACAAAGGCTTAGAAAGACTGACTAACTTAAGATTATAGAGGAATTAAGTCTATTTTGATCACAGAAGACCATATATTAAATATTTGCTTAATATTTAATGATGGAGAACCCTCCTGACCTTTAAATCAAAATATCTGCTAAGTAGTTAACAGTGATAGCTACAAAACACTCTACAGAATTCTGCAGAACAGTTTTGCAGATAATCCTTGCAAGTCAGGGTAAGAAAATTAGTTATATTTCTTTTACTCAGTATAACAATACTTATGTCCTGATTTCAGATTTATTTCTTTAAAAAAAGAAAAAAAAGAGAAATCAGGACCTGAATTACTTCAAATATTTTTCACATGCAATGATGTCAAAGCAAAATAAATTAACATTGATCTACATGTACTTTCATAAGACAAATCTAAAAAAGTGTAAAACATTCCAATTCTTTACATGAGATTTAAAAATATTCACTCTAGTCCTCAGCTGAATACATATTCTGAATTAATTATACCTGGACTTAGGACCCCAAATTACTTATAAAATATATTCTTGCAATAGTACCATAGAATTTTTTTTTCTCACCTATTTCTATGGTATTGTTGTTGAATCAATAGATAAATTCTCTAAATCTTTAGCTGCTTTAATTAACTCTCCATAAACTTATTCTTCAACCATCTTTCCTAGCTAGAAAACCTACATGAATGTGAAATGTAAAGAATTGGTTTTCCTCCATTTCTTGTGTTGAACAGGCTAGAATTGTTTTTCCTGCAAAAGTACATATTTGATGACTCCTCCACCAAAAATGCTGACCACATTCAAAGACAGAATTCCTACTTTTGAGGAATGGAAAACCAAATACTCTCTTCATAGACCAATAATAAATATACATGAATAAGCTTAAAGACTAATTTTCCCAGCATACCTCAAAAACCTGAGTCTGCTTTTGGCTTTTATTTATTGCTTGGTGATGGTTTGGTATTTGGTGGAGTTTTTTTGCTTGTTTGGTTGTGGTTTTTTCCCCATAAATTGTAATATTGTCACCCTCTTCCTCTGACATTCCAGCCTCACTGAAGCCAGTGTGATTTCCTGCTGTACTTGCTTTAAGGGAAAGCCACATCTGACAGTGCTTTGCAAAAGTGCCCATTTTCAGTACAGGAAGTGTCCTGCTTTCTTCCCAGGCGAATGTTACAATTTAACAATTTCTCAAAGAGCTTCTTAATTTGAAAAGGCTCAATTAAATCACTACTAGCCATAGTCATCCTTCAAGAGAGACAGTAAGGCAAGAGGTTCAATTGATATAATAAGCAAAGAAAAAAAAAGTTGTGTTTAATTTCCAACCAATACAATATACAGTGGAAAAGCATTACCAAATGGGATATTGATTCTGGGAGCAAGTTGCCTTGAAACAGAAAGTTGGATATAGCCACTGATGAAATGTTCATCTAACACCCCAAGATGTTATTTCAATATTTCCTTCCATGTTCCTTCCATTCCTCCTTTGTCTTTATTCTCTCCTCCTCAAAACACCTGTATTTCTGAAGAAAAGTCTTTCCTTTTACTTTACTGTTACTTTACTGTTCCCTGAGTTTAGGTAACAGCACTTTGTGCACATTTTTTCCAAACAAGCAGAAGTGCATCATGAATATCACCCTATTTTCAGAATCTCAGGTGTATAAAGAATTATTCCCAATTAAAAAAAAAGTTTTTTAAAAAATCCCCCATTAGGGCTGCCAACAGAAGCTTTTAACAGCTGGCACGGTCCTTCCCAGAAGCTGCAGGGAAACACTTGCTCTACCCGGGTCCCTGCTGGGGCTGCAGGACCATCCCCACCGGGGTCTCTCCTCCCCTTCTGCCCTCCTCCTGCTCTGCCCTCGAGGCTCGCAGGGCTGTTTCTAACCCCGTTCCCCTCCCTCAGCCCTGGCTGCCGGACAGCCCTCCTTGCCCAGGCTTTCCCCAAGGCTCTCTCCCACCCGCCCATGGCTGAGGGGCTCAGCAGTGCCCTGTACTGGGTCTGCTGGAGCCGCTGGAACGGGCTGTTTCCAAAGATTATGTGATAACAGAAGTGCATTACTATTCTGCCTGAAACTAAAAAAAAGTTATTAAAATACCTGTGATTTTGTTAAGTAATATTTATTACTGTGTCTGCACATGTTTCTGCAAGCGTAAAGCTTCCTCACTTCCACAGGAAGCTATCCACTCTCATGTCGGTTTAATGTTTTAACTTTATTTAAGAAAACATTTCAGAATACATAAGTATTCCACTTACCTCTTTTGTTCCTTTTGTTTGTTCCTTGTTTTACCTTACTTTTGCCTCAAACAATTTTTACATGTTTTTAGAAGTGAAATTGCCAGAGCTTTTCCAAGACATCTCAAGGGGATTCAACTCAAGAATTTGACAAAACTCAAATTAGGAGTGAAACTGTAAAGAAATACTCTTAAATAACAATATATTGTGTATGTGACAATAAATATCTTCTAAGGCTCTTTTAAGAATAAAGGTCTACTGGTCCTGAACTAACAGCCAAGACAACATCCTGTCCATCTGAAGATATCAGCAGCTAGCCTGCCATAAAGAAGTGAAGATCACTTGGATTTGTGGATTTGTGCCTTCACCAGAATTTTTTGAAACAAGAAACGGGATATTCGAAGAAAGTATTCATGGAGTACGCAGGAAGTATTCCCCTGGATACCAGACACACTCTCATATGCTTCCTAAGCCAAGGGCTCACTGACATCTTCTCTCCTTTCATTTCACATCTTTCCTGCTACTGTGAAGCAGACAAGAATCTGTCCACAGGAATCTGTTTAGAGGACAGAAGTGACAAATGGAGAGAATATTAGAACTTGACTCCAAACATTTTAATACTTCCTGATCTTTACTTTTAAAACAAACTACAAGGAGTTTTCTCATGTTAAATCAGATGAGTTCTGATCTAAATATGATTTTCTAATACAGGTGAATGAGATATTTTTCCACATCAGAGCATTGCAAATTTCATATTTTAATCTACTTCACTCCTACACACTAATTGTTATACATTTAGTATACACTTAACACTTACCATTTTATCATTATAGACACCTACGCAGTTAATCAAGGAATTCAAAAAGTTCCCATTGTGTGGGGAAATAAATTCAGCATATCACCATTATTTAAAGAAAAACTATAGAAAGAGAGTAAATGTACCCTGCTTACTAAGGTAACAAATAAATATCTGTAATTGGAATTTAGAACATTTAAGATTATAGTCTTTACCTAATATTTATGGACAAAGAGGTTTAAAATATAAATGACTGAAGATTTCACAATTTTTTCTTCTAATCTGAATTTTGGACATCTCTCTTGAGAAGCACTTATTTTTTATCACTGTAACAAAAGTAGCATAATTACAAAAGAATCAAACATTTCCTGTCATACCATTAGAACTTGCCAGTACCCAAAGTTTTTAGTGCAACTACTTGTGGGTAAATGGGCAGAGAGTACACATAAAACATCAATTATATAGTAAAGTACATGTCAGACACAGATAAAAAAAAAGAAGAAGAAAAAGAAACAAAACCAGCATCAGTTATGACCAAAGTTGGTAAAAAAAATTAGGTCTATACACCTAAAAAACTTAATATCTCAAATTTTCCACAGACTGTATCTTATGCTTTTATTTTATTTCAATTTCATGCTAGTCCCTTTGTCTTGTTCCTTTTATTTTTGCTTTCAAAAACAGCACATCACTAATCCACTTAGTCTTCCTTCTTAGAGGCACTTTTTTCCCTTCGTCTTCTTAGAAAAACACCAATCTAGATCTGGTAAAAAGGCAAATTGAAGTATAAACTGTCCATTATGATTTATTGGGGAGAAAAAAAGAGAAGGGAAAAATAATTTAAAAGCCTCAGCTGATAAAATAAATCTTAAATACGTCTTCAAACCTAAATTTCATGTTTCCCAAAGACAAAAAACAACATTAGAAACTGCACTTCCCCACCAAAATAAACTACATTAAAATGCTAGGTTGAAAGTTTTTGCCCAAAACTATAATATTGTTTACAATATTTGAATTAAAGTATCAAACAGAAGCCCTCTATGATGTAGGTCAAAATGATATTATATTTCATATATCCAATTAAAATATGGGTTCAAAATTTGTTTAATAATACATTTGCTAGAAGTTCCCTCAGTTAGCTCCTCATTTTCATGAAATATATCCTTCTGATTAGAAATTTATAGATGGGCACGAGACCAAGGGGTGGATTTAACCATGGACACTATTTCCCAGGTTATCCAGGATTGTGAAACCTATGCTGCCATTAAACAGGCAGAAAGATTGAAGCCCCTGTGGTGTGGTGGACACTGGGACAAGTATAAATACAGGGAGGCGTGGCAGGTTGATTACATCACATTGCCACAGACCTGCCAAGGTAAACGCTATGTGCTTACTTACCATGGTAGAAGCAACCATGGGATGGTTAGAGACCTATTCGGTAGCCCATGCAATGGCCCGGAATGCCATTCTGGGTCTTGAAAAGCAAGTCCTGTGGAGACATGGCACTCCAGAGCGAATCAAGTCGGACAACGGGACTCATTTTAAGAACAATTTAGTCACCACTTGGGCACGGGAGCATGGTATTGAATGGGTGTATCACATTCCATATCATGCACCAGCTGCTGGGAAGGTTGAATGATGTAATGGACTGTTAAAAACCACTCTGAAGGCACTAGGTGGGGGAACTTTCAAAAACTGGGGTAAGCACTTAGCCAAGGTCACCGGGCTAGTTGACACTAGAGGCTCTGTCAATCGAGCTGGCCCTGCCCAAGCGGAATCCCTCCACACTGTAGATGGAGACAAAGTTCCAGCGAGTCACCTGAGATGTATGATAGGTAAGGCCTGCCTCAGGCCAAGACAGACCCATTCGTGGGATTGTTTTCACTCAAGGGCCAGGATACACCTGGTGGGTAATGAAGAAGGATGGAGAGATTCAGTGCGTACCTCAAGGAAATTTAACCTTGGGGAAAGACTAATTCTGTGCTTTGAGTTGTGTTTTGCAGGAAACGAGTCACCAGATGAGAAAGACCTGAACAAAGCTGATGCCAGTATCCAATGATGAGGCAGCCCAGACCAGTGAACAGGCCCTAAAACCAGAACTGTGATTGTGGCTAAAGGGTCAAGAATCCGAACTGAGCTGCTGGTGGTGCTGATCTTCAACAACAGACGACATCCTCAAAAATAAAACAAGGACTATATATATATGTGTGGGATATAGGCAAATGCGAGATATAGGTGTTACATGCAAAATGGTATGGAATAAGGGGTGGAGAATGTACCAGTTTTCAGCCTTCCTGGAAACCAGCTCGTAGGTAGGGAAGTGGTCATATTTAGGTATTCCATCCCATTTTTCTACATAAGCCATGGTATAAATAAGAAAGGAAGATAAGCCTTCACTCTTTCTCTTCTGATGAGGTTTGGGAAGAGTAGGTCCCTGCATTGGTCTCGCTTATCTGGAAGTTGAGGTCTGCAGCGACTGCTGTTATCTGCAACGCGGGAGGTGGAGAGTGCTGGCCATGTCTGGCGACCCTGCTTTTCTTGAGGGAAGTGGTGAGATTTCATTTTGATAGTTGTTTATTTTGTTAGTTCCTGTGTTTCAATTGTGCATATCTGGGGTTTTTTTGTCCCTTTTTGTCCCTTTTCCCTTTCTTTTTTTTTTGGGGGGGGGGGGGTTTGTACAAAGTATTCTCACTGTATATAACTGTGATATATGTAATATATATACGTATAATTTGCTTGGTTTTCATTTCTTTCAGTTTCTACAGTTTTTTCTTTTCTTTGCCTAAGAGGGGAGGGGAGGGAAAAGGCTTTAGCTAAGTTTCGGAGACTTGACAGGAAGCCAGCTCCAAAACTTACGCACTATTACTATTATTACTACTACTACTACTACTACTGTTATTGTTGTTGTTGTTGTTGTCATCTCTATTCAACTGTTTTTATCTCAACCTATGGGTTTTACCTTTTTCTGAGTCTCCTCCCTAACCCAAAACAGTGGCAGTGGGGCAAGTGAGCAAGCAGCTGAGGGGTACTTAGCTTCCAACTGAGGTTAAACCTCAACACATGCAAAATAAACTTCTTATATCTCTTTATAGAATCTTATTTTTGTCCCTTAAATCAGTAATACTAAAGTAATTATCTGACAGTGAAAAGACTATGTATTGTTCATGGAGCCTTTCTGGGTTCTCTCTTCCCAGAAGAAAATGTCTCTTGTTACTGGGCCAGCTCACACATTTTCTAGTTGCCAGGTGAGACAAAATATGTGTAATTACTAAGGAAACATGCCAGAGAACCTGGAAGAACAGTAAAAGAAACCAATATAAAAGCTACCGTACAAGAATAAAACACATACCAGAAAAAGACTTTTCTGTATTTGTTCTTGTTGAACTTTTCTGTATGTGCAGAGGAAGAACAGGAGATGAAGTGGTGGCAGGAGAGGTTGTGGAAGAAATCAATAAAAAGAAAGGAAACAAACTGCTAAGACCAGGTGGTAATCACCTAGGGATCTTAAAAATGAAATAGCTAAACTGCTAACCTCTTCCCTGAAACTGCCTTCATAGCAGAGAACTGGATAATAACCAAAGAGACTCAGGAAAATATAGGTTTCTAAGCCTGACATTCACAGTGGACAAATTATGACAGAGGGCATAAATAAAGTACAGAAGTCTGGTCACCTGACTAAATATGATATCGTAAGGAAGAGACCACAAGTTTTTGTAAAAAAAGGAAAATAATGTCTCACAGAATCACTGGATTCCTCTGAAAATTTCAGCAAGCCTGGGAATAACGCAGGTCAAAATTAATAGTGGCAGTCTCAATTTCTAAGAGACTTCAGCTGAAAGCTTTCACTGAATGTTCTTTAAGAAATAAAGTACCTATCGCATGGGAGGAAAGGACCTTGCATGGTAAAATAATTGATGAAAAGACAGAAAGTGAGAGTAAACTATATGTTTTCACTATGGAGATGGTCATCAGTGGGATTACATGGGAATTTGTGCTAGGATCAGTGCTGTTGAATAGACTGATAAAGAAACTGAGAAAGGAGAAGAGGAAGAGTAGAATTGTTGATAATGCAAAGCAGTTTAGAAGAGTAAAAATAAAAGACATCTTTGAAGAACTGCTGAGGACTTCTGCAGGATTCAATAGAAGACTAAATCATCATCATGGTTGGGCTTCGTGAACAAAGATTAAGGAAGGCTCTATTCACATTTATTACAGGCACACTGAGAAGACTAAATATAACATAGCTAAATGTGAAGGGAGCTCTCTCACACCGAAAACCCAAGTCATGTTGCTCTGAAATAAAATTATACTCTCTGAGATAGCCCTTGATATTCATGGAAAAGGGTTTAGGTTATGACAAATAAAGATACATCATTCAGAGTCCAGCATTGTTTTAAGAAGCAAATCAGTTTTTAGGGATAATTAAGGAACTTTGTCAGAGATAGAACATCATTACAGACTTTCTTAAGTTTCCATTGGCCACCACCCTTAAACTGCGTATGGTTTCAATATTCTCTTCCCCATGTTCAAAAGGATATAGAAGAGTGGATAAAGCTTAGAGAAGAGTTGAAAAGAGTAGTGAAAGGTGGAAGAGATTCTCTACAGCCAGCAGTGAAATCACAGAAGCTTCTTCAGCCTAGAAACAAATAGCTGACCGAGAGGACATAGGACAGATATTTACATTCAGGCTTTATTTGTTTAATTGCTGTGTATATTGTTTACTCAACTGTATTCTAATGTCACAGTCAAATATTTAAATGCAGCTCTTTCTAGAAGAGTGAATGTTTAAGAAGTAATTATAAATAAAGTTTGTGTGGAAAAGCATTCTCTCGTTAACTGTGGTCACCACCAAATATAAAATGTTAATTTTTGAACATGCAATTAGCAAATACATCAATGAACAGCTCATAATAGACATCTACCTTAAAGTAAGGTTGCTTTTCTGGTCAGTTACTAGTCTAAATTGTCTATTATGGATGTCCAAAGCCAATAATTCTCACTCTAACTTAAAATAATAATAAAAAAACCCCAACAAAATTAAAGAAGCTAAAACTCTGTGGAACAATGAAAGAAGTTCTGTTAAACTCCATGCAACATAATAATAATCAATCAATCAATAAATAAATAAATAATATTGAGCAGCAGTGTTCCTTCCAGCAATAACTATCACAAAATTGCATCACCCTTTCCCTCAGTTGCCTAAAACCTTACTTTGGAACAGGTGTTTGCAGTTTGAGAGAAAAACTAGAAACATATCTTTCACTTCATGGACACTATATCAGTAATCAATAGCAGAACTGCTGCAACTGAAAGCCTGGAAGAAATGTATCTTAGATCTATCTAAAGAAGAAATCCTTCATATTTCTAAATACAACAAACATCAGCACAACAAAACAACAAGTGGCCAACTTGGCTGTCACCAATGGATTCAACCTGGTAATATGTATATCAAGCAGAATAGCAGTTAATGAGTTTTAAAAAGGTAAGTTGCTTCCATGCCCAGATAATGCAAAGCCATCTGCTAAGTAAGCATAACAAAAGAGAGGAAACTTCTCTACAAACATGGAAATTTTTAAGTGCACTGGACTCATATGTAATACAATGAAATAGCCCAAAAAATAAGCATGAGGAAAACATTACTAACACAAGAAATATCACTTCCAGTACTTAAAAGTGATATGTGGCATCAGGGCTATAATAAGCAGAATTACTTCTGATCACTTCAGTTTTAAAATTAGAGTCTCTATCTTCAAGATGCTTTATTTTTTGAGCAAAACATCATTTAAAAGCAGACACTCAACTCTAGAAATTAAAACACATGCAGATAACAAACAAAATTATACAGTTAAAAAAAATAAATGGGCTAGAAGATCAGTGTTGTAAGCAATACATCTCCATTTGTCTTCAACCTTTAAAAAGCCAACACCGATCCCACCTTTCTGAGCATCTACAGACTAAACTGTACACTCCTCAAAATAGAATCAGTTTTCTATCAGTACGACTATGAACTATTCAGAAAAAATATCTTCTGCAGCAAAAGAGAAACTGTCAAGTAATGGAAATTCAAAATTACTCAATAAAATGCTACTGATATATTTAATTAAATGTGAATGCATGACTTTAAAGCCTCTCAGAAAAACTGAAAAAAATAGGATGATTAACAAATAGCATTTTATATAGAGATGTGTAAACCACAATATTGGGGGTGGGGTTCTTTTTACACTTTTTTTCCTTAAATATTTCACATAACTTGGGCTTTAATTTCAGCTGGTTTCAACTAGTATTATGCAAAAACAGGGTCATGAAAATTCTTCAATCTTTGATGCTAATTACTGTCTTAATGCTCAGCTCGCCATAGCTTAATGGCCTCACACGGCAATTTTAACTGTAGCACAGAGATACCATCATTTGCTGTAAACCAGTTGGCTTGAATACTAGAAGTAGTTTGTCCATGGCTGTGTGAACATACATCCTGGGTAATTTTACCACAGACTTTCTGCACTGTGACTACAGCTTCTCATTCCTGAGCTGACTTCTTCAAAATTAAGGGAGGTACCTGAAAATCTGCACTGCCAGAAATTTCATGGAGAACTTCATAATGACTGAAAGCACCTTGCCACACATTTGCTCACTGTAGGTCCAGATTGGCATAAATTATTTAACATTGCACTCCCTGAGTTCTCTGCAGCGTTCAGAGACCAAAACAAGGACGGCACCTAGCACTGGAAAATTTCATTTCCCTTTATTTGTACTATACAAGTAATCTACAGTGTCAGTAATCCGGTCACTTAATATTACTGTGTTGAAGATCAATATTGAAGTAGTTGATAAGAATATTGTTCTAGTTTTTATTGATTCTGCAACCCAACAATGGGACCTCTGTTGGGGCATTCAAAACATGTGTACTACCTAAAAATTCATTACTACAGACTATTTAGTATAAATATCACATCATTAGCCCAAAAAGAGTGATTTTGTCATTAAATTATCTAAAACATACTATCAAATAAAAAATACATTTTTACAGTAGATAGGTTTCCTGCTGGCCAATAATGAATGATATTCAGTTACAGAAGACTGTAACAATTTTTTTTTTCCTGCACGGAACTCAGAAGAATTAGGTGGAAAAATATAACAACAGTTATTAAGTGATTTTGTATCTCTTGCAGTGAAAAAATTTAGCCTGCTACTAATATATCCTGGTTTTAATAACCCTGCAGGTTGTGAGCACACCCTAAATAACACCAAGTGCATGAGGAGGTAGAGAAGACTGTGGGAAGTAAAGGAAAATAATTAGCTGATAAGACAATGCAGGTCCCAAAACCATGCCAGAGATAGGAGTTGAAAGGACTTCACCATTCAATAAAACTTTCTTACAAGTACTAGACTAGATACTTGTCTTATTTTTACTATCGTGTCAAACAAACACTCTTAGACAGCTACCATTAAATGAATACTCCCTTCTGTAGAGTACCTAGTCGTCTCACTTCAACAACTTGAGAAAAAAAATCACTAAAATTCTCTCCCTCATGGCACTTTTTCCTTGAAAACTGATATATATCAGAGATCCTGAAAAACTGTTACTGCACAACTGTAACTGGGTTTACAGCAAAGGCGTGCACTTATTCTGTTAATGAGTAACATGGATTTCTAATGGAGCGTGTTTCTCTGGTGTCCTCCTTAACTTCTTACTCTTCCATTTGTGCCATTCCTTGACCATTCAGAATCTTAAGGAGTAATTCTTCTGGAACAATCATTTTCTCTTTAATAATATATGAAAATAGCCATTCCCAATAAAAAAAAAAAAAGGAAACATTAATATAATTTCAAAATCTTTATTGAAAGGGAGAGGCAGCAAACAAGAGTCAGTTATGAAGTGATCACTTCTGGGCTGCGTTTAGTTGTCCTTCACAAATTTTCAAAGTCATGAAACAGGTGTGTTGGGAAGGAGCATTTTATTTTACTTTAACAGGAAAAAAATGACATGATAAGGAAGTCAATGAGGAAGTTTAACTACCACTCCTCAAAATTCCTCCCCATAACCCCTCCTACCAATTAACAGATTTTCCACATCTACATTAATGAAATATTATGTTCCAGGCATCTTAATGAGTTTCCACTAGTCAGCTGAGCCTTAATGTTTTAAATAAACATGGGGTTTTTTTGTGGATAAAGACCATATAAGCAATAAAGACAGCTCAATTATGTGTTAACCAAAGCTAAGTAAATAAATGGTATCATGTAACTATCACTCTGGTAAAAAACCAGACATATAACAGCACTTCCTATATATGTATGCAAAATTGACCATTTGTTCCTTTTGTTCTTTCTGACTTAGCATCAGCTGCCACAGCATCCTTTCTCTAAAAGGCGCAAGTGACTGAAAACCTCTGCCAAGCCATACATTTCCATTTATTTCTTCCGTGCATTGTACATCTAAGAAAATTGACAGCTATACCTTGAAGGCCTATAGACATTCTTATAAATGTTAGCAAAAAAGAGAATTAGGTTGAATGATACCTGGAACTTAATGTGCTAAGAATACGAGACACTTCATCATATGCAGGTTAATAACATAGCTTCACTGGATGATAGTCAACTTTCTTCAGCGACACAGACAGTCCTTTATAAATTAACTGCTAAATGTACACTCTGAACTAATTCATCTGTGCTGGCAGGTAAGTTATGACTCCTTAAATGTCACTTCCCTTAAAATATTATAGCAAAGATGAATAGGGCAAAGTGAATTTATGAGATGATTTGGCATGAAGTATGTCTTTCCTATAAGACCAGGAAAAAAATATCCTACTTACATCTCAAAATACATAAAGTGTTCTCTTTGTCAATTTGATGTCAGCTTTGTCAACTGAATTTGAAAGACCTGCAGTTAAACACAATGAAGGCTACAACTATCATTCTGAAGCAGGTAACAGAGAAAGTTTGTTTCCTTGAAGTAAACTTTAATGGTAGCTGCTTTGAGGCCAAGTCTCAGTTTTTCTCGTCCTGTATTCTACTGAAACAAAGATAGACAGTTCATAATTACTGTTTGCAACCTATTAAGGACATATTTATTCCTTAGCCTCTTAAAGTAATATTTCAACTTCAATCACATCAAGTTGGATCAATATGCTAAATTTTTCATAACAAGTAGCATAATAAGACTGTCTGTGACCAGAAAAAAGCTTATAATCTGAGGCAGAGGCTTAGTACTTTGAAATACATAACTTGTTGACATTAATTACTATTTTAAGTAATGAACTGTACAAAGAATTAAGCACTTTTGTTCCTGGGGGGGGTGGGTAGAAGTCGTAGGAGAAGAGTAGAGAATGTGATGTGGCTACAAGACAGCAGTTATCATACAGATTTTCAATAAGATTTCTAAAAGCAGCAAATCAGTTATCATATTTTCATAGCTGGATCATCCATCTATTAGTGTTGTATAATGTTTTTCATTACACAGTTTTATTTCCATTTGGTAATTATTTTGCCATGTTTCAGTCATTCTGCTCATATTGTCTAAGCTAATTTGGGGCAGGTGGGAGAATTTTTTTCCATTAGAAAAAAATCTAGGATTTGGTGTAGGGAGTGGAGTTTAAACTTGAGTTCATGTTGTCTGAAATCAGCCATGTTCATTAAAAATGCATATATTTGTATACTATTAAGACCTACCTGAGCTGAGAAATAAAGAATTACTGAAAACTTCCTGTTGCTGAGCCTGTTCTGATTCATCAGCTGATAGCACAGAGTAGTGGTTTATGAACTAACCATGTAATTTCATACATTTCATCCCCAGACAGCAGGAAGAAGTGAGTGTATTGCACTTCTGGTGCAGTGGCTGTTGTGGACCTGTGGAGTGTAAACTGAGACCAAAAACGCAGACTAGTCTTTGCCTTAATGCTCATTAATCAGAACTCGGGCTGATTTAGAGGGAACTGATTCAAATGACCAGGAGACAAAAGCTGAAATTAGTGTACTGTTACAGAGATGGATGGATCAGAACCCAGGACCAGAAAGGAGTCTATCTGAGAACCTAGAGAAAAATGGGTCAGGAAGGGAAATAATTGGTGGCAGAAAAGAGAGGGCAAGGCATGAAATGGTGATGAGAAGGAGCCAGGGAGTGAAAGAAAAGTGACCTCTCTCAAAAAAATGTAATTTGTGTGTGAATGAAAGCAGATCAAACTTTCTTGAAAGACAGATAATCCATCTTCATGAATCTCTAAATAAAACCTGACCCAAAATTTAATTAAATCAATAGAAAACCTATCATTTACTTTGGCAGCACATTGGAACAGAGACATTGTGACTGAGATTTGCAAAAGTGCTATACGTTCTTTTTTTTCTGCTCTCAATATAACCATTGAATGCAGAAGAGAGTTAAAATTTAAAGCAATGTTTCAAGAAGTTGAAGCAATAAATGCTCAAAATTTTAGAGCAAGAAAAAACCTAATTTGAACTGATTAGTGACTAACCTGTGATTCTCTTTACATGATTTTTAAGAACAATTATTCCATTTTTTCCCTCGCTAGCTAACAAGTGCCTTTAACTTTTTGCTTCGCTCCAGAAGAATAATTATGATTTACCATTTAGACAGATTGTGTGTTCCATGAGGAAATGAGTATTTGATTGTCTTTGATTGAATCTCATTTACTGGATCCTTGTTCCATAGTAGAAATACTTTAAGTGTTCTTATAATGCAGATAAATAATAATAAAACACTCTATGAGAAAGTAACTGGTCCCATTCCTAAAAGAAGTCATAGAACAGAACAGAAGAGAACTGTATAGTTCCAGAAGAGACCTTCAATTATCATCTAGTCCCACTGCCTGGCCACTTCAGGGCTGACCAGCATACACCATTAAGAGTATTGTCCAAATGCCTCTTCAACACTGACAGCCTTGGGGGTTCAACCACCTCTCTAGGAAGCCTGTTCCAGTGTTTGACTATCCTCTAGGTAATGTTCCCCACTATCTAATATTCCCCACAACCCTTTTTTGAGCCATTCTCACGTGTCCTGTCACTGGATACCAAATTGAACTTGGCACCTCCTTCACCTCCTCAGGAAACTGTAGAGAACAATGAAGTCACCCCTTATGCTTTTTCTCTCCAAACTAGACAAGCTCAGAGTTCTTAGCTGCTCCTCAAAGGACATTCTTCCTACCCTTTCACCATTTTGTTGCCCTCCTCTGGATGTAATTTTTCAGGCATCTTTGGTAGAGTTTTTGGGAATGTTTTGCTAGCTTAAGCACGCACATTACTTGAAAGACATTAAATACGCTATCATGGACAAGATTGTACTGGTTTGGGCTGAGATAGAGTTATTTTCTTCATATAGCTGACATAGTAGTGTTCTGGATTTGCTACCAATTTGTTACTACATTGATGTTTTAGCTATTGCTGAACAGTATTTACAAACCATCAAGCCCTTTTCCTGTTTCTCATTTTGCTCCATCAGAGAGTAGGCTAGGGGTGCCCAAGAAGTTGGAAGAGGACACAATTGGGACAGCTGGTTCTGTGTTTCATCTGCCTGTGTAGCTGGGCACTCATTGCAGCTTAGTCATATCCTTGCTATACAGGGAAACCCAAGGACTCTGGCTGCCCTGTCCTGTGGTGCTTGGGTTTAAAGCGTTCATTTCCACAGGGCTTCTGTGTTGATCCTGAGCCCCTCATCCTCCCTGATGCTCCACAGCCTGCTCACCTTCTCCTGCAGCTCCATACCATGGTAAGCCAGCTTCTCAAACAACCCACACCTCCTGCAAGCAAGGATACTTTCTCACCTGCCCCCTGGGACATCCCAGGCACTCAGTAGACACATCCTGCCTCAGAGGCCCACCTGCATCTACCTAATTTGCTGAAGAGGTTCCTGATGCGACCTGCCTTTCCCTCAGGGAAGTTAGAGCGTTTTGGGATCATGCTTCAGTACTTCCATCTATGCAGCCAGGCTTCATTCCAGGAATATCACATACCATATGGCATCATGCTCAGCAATAAGAGTTGGGGAAAGAAGGAAGAAGGGAGGTATATTAAGAGTTATGGCATTTGCCTTCTCAGTTAACTGTTATGCATGATGAAGCCCTGCTGTCCTGGAATTGGCTAAACATATGCCTGATGATGTGAAGAAGTGAATGAATTCCTTATGTTGCTTTGCTTGCACACGGAGCTTTTGCTTTCCCTGTTAAAATTCACGTTTATCTTAACCCACAAGTTTTCTTTTTTACCCTTCCCATGCTCTCCCACATTCTGTGGTAGAGGGAGTGAGCAGGCAGTTGTGTGGGGCTTAACTGCTGTTAGAGACCAGATGAGTTATTATTGGGTCAGAACCACCTTGTGGAGAGCGTGCATGCGTGTGTGTGCCTGTATGTGCATGTGCATGTATGTGTGTGGAGGTGGAAGGGATGGGCCAAACCTCATGGAGGTGGGGTGGAGTCGTATCCCTCATGGAAGGCCCCTGGAGCCCACAGGGGAAAGCCTCAGAGCAGCTGTCAGTCTCAAACAGCCTGAGAATACTATAACACACCACACCTGCTGGAGCCCCTCACCCAGCTCAGATTGGCAGGGACAGTGAGGACACTGCCCTTCACCCTGGCCTAGAACCCCAGAGTGCCCAGTGGGTCAGAGACCCCACCTAGAGAGGGTGGCCACAGGGACCAGGGCAGAAAAAATCAAGGGCATGCAGCCCTACCACTTGGATGTGTGAGAGCTGGTCTTCTACAAGGCTTCAGTGGTAGCTGTCTCTCCCTCTTTCTCCTTCTCTCTCCTTGCTTCCTCTGCTTCTCTTTCTTTGCTCCTTTCTTGATGCTTAGGGTGGCTTGGAGCAGAAGGGATTGGATTTTGCCTTAAGTGTTGTGGATTTATTGGATCTTGATTTAAATGCTCTTGGTTTAATAGTATAAGCTGAGTCAGTATTGTGGTGGAACATTTTGTCAACTTGTGGGGTGTCCTTTTGAACTTCGCCCAAGTTCCCTTATTTACTCCCCTAAATTAATAAAGAAATTCATCGAGAACAAGCCCGTGGCTTATTCTCTTGATGTTATCTTGAGGTATTAAAGAACCATATATCTATATATTGGAGCAAAACTCCTAGCTAATCCCATGAGACACCAGCTTCCCGGGGCTTGGAGTCTTTCAACTGCCTAGAGGGATTAATGTGGAGAGAGCAAAATTGAGTGAGCAATTTCTTCTGCATTTTTGTAGGCCTTGCTTGACATGACTTTAGAGGTTGCAAGCTGTGTGGTGTTTATACTTACAGACTGTGTGAAACTATGTGAGTTTATACCTGTTAACTGTATGTTTATAGTTATAAGGTATGAGAAAATAGTGTGTTTATAGTAGAAAGTTGTGGGAAAACTAGAGATAAAGAGACACCTGCAGGATCTTGGAAAGCCCCTAAAGGTAGATCGATAGGAGGGACTTTGGGTGGCAAGAATGATATCAACCGCGTGGACAGAGCTTCAGATCCAATGAACTGAAGGCATGAGATGCGTGCACAGACAGACTGAGCTATCTAATCACCTTATTGTAAGCACGTACCCGGGAGAAACTAAACTGTATAAAAGTTAACTCATTTAAATAATAAATTGGACATCGCTGATCATATTGATCGTCTGCGTGTGTTCCGGAACTCCTACTGTCAACAGATTAATCCACAACATGTATTAACATTTCAAAAATGCTATTGCTACTTTTTCTAGTCCAGTGTCCTCTTCAGTTTTATTGTAATACCAGATAAATTTCCAGACATTCTACACTTACATAAAATCAGTAATTAAAAGGAAGTTGGAAAGCTAACAATTTATAAATCCAATCTAAATATTTCAATATGTTAACTCTTACCTTAATAAATATGTGTTGTACATGTAACATTCAAACTCTTGACTCCACATTGGAAAAAAAATAAATTAAATATAATTAATTATTGTGCATGGAAATCAGTATCAAATCCAAGGATTTTCAAAACAGTACTAGAGTCAGATAGAGAGTATTACTGTTCAGTTGTCTTTCTTATGTGACATTAAAACAAAAACAAAAGCAATTAAGTTCTGGAGGAATTAAAGCAAATATTCTATTTGATGGATTATCCTTTCTTGGATTATTTTAATTTAAGGAACATTTGAATCATATAGCTTGCATTTTGTCAATCAGAGAACCTCATTGTAAGTCAATAAAAGAAATGTTCCATGATGACTCAGTCAAAATAATTAAGTTGGGACCCACTGATGTATTCCATTGCCAGTATATTGCTCACTCAGATGAATCCATAGAAAGCAGAAGTGCATCGCATGAACATACAGAGTAAAGATACATGAAGAACAGTGATTTAGAGTGCCTCTTCATTATGTGGAGTCACCTAGATTTAGTGAAGATAAAGAGTATGAAGTGTTGCTTAAATTTCATGCCGCAGACAATTCAATATGTCTTCCAAACCCTGTCAAAGTATGAAAAATTTGTCTGGGAGCAAAATCTCAAGGAAGAAGAAATTAAATAAAATTAATCTCACTTGTGTTTCTATAAGGTATACGTTCTCAGAGGTCATATGAAGCTCTGAGAAGAAATCTATCAGCTTCAAAGCTTTACTCTGGAAAGTTATCAGTTGTAGTCCTTTGCCTTGGAGAAACTTACTCCATTTTCCTTTTTAGGGAGCAGGAGAAGACACATGATCTTTTTATGGTGTAATCACAAGCATGACTGGAAATGCAAGCAATTTAAAAGCCATGATGATCAATGAGAATTCCTCATTTGTCTTCAGAAAGTTTTAGAACACATATCTCAGTTGATTCAAAATCACAATACGGTAGCAAACATGCAGTCCTGAAAATCCCATGGATGGTGTGATAGCAAAATATGCATGCACTGTTTTTCCTTCATTACTTTTGGCCGATCTTAAATAAAATGCATTGTCTCCCCTTTACTCCCTATTGGTTAGAAAACAGTTTAGAGATCAGAATGCTATACTTTTTTACTTGGGTATATCCTAAAGCAAATCCAGGTACTTCAAAGAGCGAAAGCTCTCATAAATGTGTTATAGATTGAACTGCCTGAATGAAGAGGAAAATGAAGACAGAGCCAATAAATATTGTTGCTATGCTGGAAACTAAAGCAGATTAGAGAACATCATAATGGCATTGTCTTGAAACAATGTGCAAGAAACTGCTTTTGACATCAAGCAATCATTTCCTGATATGAAAAACAAAATATCTAGCATGGCATTTCTAGATTCAACTTGAACACATTCTGGCTATGGCTAGCTTGATCTGACCTTTGGAACTACGCAGTGTTGCCAGTTTGGTGATTGCAGTGAAGGCTCAGTCTATGCCTTTCCTAAAGTCTAAGCCTCAGGGCACAGGAGCTCCCCACTGAATGGGTGAGCAGTAACAGAAAATGTAAAATTCACATCTTGAACTGTGCAACCAAAGACTCCCTCAGTACCATCCTGCAGATATACTGGAGGACATAAGTCATTTCGGCACTGCTATCTAAGCAACAAATTGATAAAAGAGTCATCATCGTGGCTAGGCTTCGTGAAAGAAGATTTAGGAAGGGCTCTACCCACACTTGCTACAAGCATGCTGGTGGCTAAAAAGGCCAATGTGAGATAGACAAGTCCGGTTGCAAAAGGCACAATGGAAAGACTCCTTAGGTGGTATCAACAAGACACAGTTCTTTTACGTTGTCTTTTCTCCTCAAGAGTGATCCTGCGTGCGTTCTCAAAAGAAGTAGCAGCGTTATAGATTGTGTGTCTCCAGACCTCCCAGTTGGAGGCCAGAGTAGACCAATGATGATGATCAATATGGCCAAGGCCGAGATATTGTTTCAGGGAGTCCTTGTATTTCCTCTTCAGTTGCCTTAGGTTGAATAGGCTTCCATCGGTACGATATTGGATGTAGATACCATCTTCTTCATTGAGGTCTGTTGTGTCCCTTTGGAGCATCATGCTGAAGATAAAAGAGTAAGTCCAGCTGATTTTGATATTCAAGAAACAATTCTGTTTTCAAAATAAGATGGACGGTACGAAATTGTTTTCACAGTCTGTTTTTTAGTCAAATATGAGATTAGCCATGAACTATCACTTAAAAATGGCTGAGGCCTATTACAAATTTGGCATCTCTCTTTTTTCATCCTTCTTTTCTAAATCACTATCAAATAGCCAAAAGCTGAGTTCAATGTATAAAAACTTGGTCAATAAATAAGGTTAAAGCTGTTTTGCTATGACTGTGAAACCAAAAGGATAAAGCAGAATTTAAAGGTTTTATATACAGCCTTAGAATAAATATGTATTCACAAGTCAGCTGCTAGGTAATTTCTGTTGAGTGACTATGGGCTTCACACTAGAAAGTGTCGGTCAAGCAGATCTTGACCTCTGCTCCAGCCTTCTGACCATCTTTTGATCGGGTACAGCCTGCAACTTCGTGGCCCTCCACTGGACCAGACCTGCTTCAAGGTCCGTGTCTTTCCTGCACTGAAGACCCCAGAGCTGGAAGCAGCACTCCAGATGGGGTCTCATGAGAACAGAGTAGAGGGGCAGAATCATCTCCCTTGACCTGCTGGTCATTCCCAGAATATTGTTGTCTTTCTGGGCTGTACGCATACTTTGACTGGGTCATGTTGAGCTTTTTGTCAACCAACGCACCCAGTTCTTTCTCCTCAGGTTTGCTCTAAATAAGTTTGCCCTCTGTGAAGAAATAAGAATAATAATGAGTAATGAACAGTATTTTTCAACTTTTATTAGAATATTAATGGGCTTCTTTAAGCATTAGGATTATTTAGAAGTGTTTTAAATGCCTCCAAGACTTATCAATTTCTCACAAACATAGTAAAAATTATGTCTGTTTGTTAAAAAATATTACACATTTTAAATGGTGTTTTTTTCACTTTATTCAATTATAGGAGAATCTAATTGATTCTTTGGCTTATTTTCTCATAGACTCTCTTCAAAGACCTGTATTTCTGTTAAAGAGAGAAGTCTATCTGTGGTAATTGAACTAGCTGCATACTAAACACTTTTATCTCTGCCTTAATACATTTTTTCCTTCCCAAAAGCTGTAAGAGATAAGCACCCCTGAAGTTTATGTGTAGTTCAAATAACAAATAAGGTAGATAAATGGAATGAGCCGAATAAGTGGAAAGAAATCTACTATGAAATTAAGTTATAAATTGTAACTATAGAAACAGCCTTTGCAATTAGGAATAATTTAGAAAGGTATGGAAGATGTTTAATCAGAATGTTAATTAACTGATGATTTTTTTAGAAAGGTAATAAAAATTAATGCAATAAGATCCTTCAAAACTTTCTTAGTGGCCTAAAATAAAAACAATCAAAAAAACCCCTAAAAACCCAACTCCAAATTATTTGCAATTTTTCAGCAATATAGGGCTAAACCCCATGTCTTACTTATTAATTCTTCACTAGGTGTCTTGAAACCCGCAATACCAAGTGTACCAAAATTTTCTTCCAATATTTATAAACTAGTATTAATATCTGGATCCTCACACTTTTCAGTGATCGTAGTAGGTTTCACTAGGGTGTGGTAAAACATTTTATAAAGGAAAATAGTGTTAATATTATTTTCCAAAAATGAGATGGGAGGGAGAAAGTATAATGTTTCAGCTAGAGTATGTGAGAGGTACAGCTGAGAAAAGATATTTTGTTTATACAGAATCACAGAATCATAGAATATGCTGAGTAGGGAGAGACCCACAAGGATCATCGAGTCCAACACTTAGCCCTGCAAAGGACCATCCCCAAGAGTCACACCACATGCCTGAGAGTACCATCCAAATGCCTCTTGAACTCTGTCAGGCTTGGTGTTGTGACCACTTCCCTGGGGAGCCTATTCCATCACCCAGCCACTCTCTGGGTGAAGAACCTCTTTCTAATATCTAACCTAAACCTCCCCTGACACAGCTTCAGGCCATTCCCTCTGGTCCTGTCACTGGTTATCACAGAGAAGAGATCAGTGCCTGCCTCTCCTCTTCCCCTCACAAGGAAGTTGTAGACTGCAATGAGGTGTCCCATCAGTCTCCTTTTCTCCAGGCTGAACAGACCAAGTGACTTCAGCCACTCCTCATATGGCTTCCCCTCAAGGCCCTTCACTAAACTTGTTGCCCTCCTTTAGACGCTTTCCAAGAGCATAATATCTTTCTTATACTATGGTGCCCAAAACTGCACACAACATTCAAGGTGAGGCCACACCAGTGCAGAGCAGATCAGGAAATCCCCTCTCTCGACCAGTTGGCGATGCTTTGCCTGATGCTCTCCAGGACAAGGCTGCCAGGGCACTGCTGACTCATATTCAACTTGCCACTGACCAGGACCCCCAGGTCCTGTTCCACAGCTCTGCATTCCAGCATCTCATTCCCCAGTCCGTATGTACATCCTAGACTAGTCACGTGGTCTAGGTCATAAACCAGGAAGCAAAATGATATGAAATAACACATAATGCAGAGTGCTTAGTTGAGTTTACTCTGAAAGGAGCAGCAGAACTCCCAAGTGAGACACAGATATGAGCTGGAGCAGAATTGAGCCCTACAGAGTAATGGTAAAGCAAGGACACTTCTTAATAAATTTGTTTTAACTACTTGTTTTGACACATTGTCTTGCACTCTGTGTGTCACACTGTTTTTTTTTCAATAATACTTCAGCATAAAACACTGTAACCAACAACACATCCTTGAAGAGAAATGTCCAAGTAAGTTGAAGTAAGCTGGCTGAGGTGCCAGAGCCAGTGTAGCCCTGCAACCTTTAAGTCCATGCTACTAAATTTTTCTTAGTAGAAGAGATCCTCAGGTCTTTGCACACATTTTATTATTGCAGGCTTATAAAATACAGATTACTTTTTATCCCATCCTTTAAGGCTTTACTGTATTTCAGGTATGTTGAAAAGACCAATTAAGTAAGCCAGCAGATTTTTGTGGCACTAGAAAATTGTGCGAGGAAAACCAAAATGGAAAACTAATGTTTTATTAATACACAAAAATTATCCATTATATACAAAGCAGCTTTTTAAACGCATATCTCAGAGGTGGTCAAAGAGGTACAGACATCTTCTGCACACCTGCTATATCTTCCTACTAGTATCTCCACACATCTACTAAATGTATCATTATCAGCAAAACTGCAGCTATGCTAAAGAGTTGAAGCTCAAACTATAATGTTACAGCGTTTCTGAAATTTTATGTTGACATCGTCAAATATAAAAGCCAGCAAAAAATAAACCTTGCAAATACATTGGGACAAGTTACAGATAGAAAGCATATCTTAATAAAATCAGAGCTAAAAATGAGGGAACAGATACCTTGTAAGCAAGAAGTGCATTCAACCGATTTCTTCATCGTACTATCAATTACTTTAAAATCACAGCATTAATTCATGCTGTGGCAGTGAACAAAACTCACCTTTGTAGTTCATCCTGTATTCTTTCAGTCAAGGCTGAACTTCAGCTGTCACTATTAGAAAAAACCCAAACAGATAATGCTTATCTAGACCTCAAAGAGCTTAGAGTTTTAATCCACTGTGCTTTAATATTGATGTATGTTAAATTATATTTCACTTTCTCTTCCTCTGAACTTTAAAAAAAGAATCCAAACCAAAAAACTTGGATAAGTTCAAAATTTGAACAAGTTAAACAAAATTTAAGTCCTTATATAACTTTTGGAGTTTCGGGGGGTCTTTTTATTGGTTGTTTTGTTTTGCTTAGCTTTGCTTTGGGGGTTTTTTGTTTTGTTTCTAAGACTGGTATCCACCAGAAACTGCTGAAAGAGTAATTATGTGACTCGAGGTGTTTATTTGGCAAAGAATCATTCCTGGGTATCCATGGGTCAGTTTTATCTTGCGTTAAGCTGCTCCAGTTGTAGAAATGACCAAAGGCATTAGAATGTCTGAGGAATAAAAGTCTACGAGTAAGCCTTAAAAGCCTACAAGCAAGATGCCTAATTTTGGCAAACAGCAGCACCTTTAATGGCTCAGCCATGCCTTGAGTGCTGTAGTCCGCAATGACCACTGTCATAGAAGAAGGAAAAGCTGCCCATTAAATGTCCTTAGCTCTTTATACAGGCTTCCAAGATAGGGAAAATAAAGATGTCAAAGAGCATATTGATTTCCTGCATAAAACATCACCAGAAAAGGCTCCTGTTATTCCAGACAGTAAGGTGAAGGTATCCTGATTGCTGGAAATGATGATAAGTCCTAGTAAATGAAAAACATGAGAAGGAAACTGCTGATGTTTTTCTCAAATCCAGTTTGTGAAAGTGGAAATCTAGTTTTACCAAATCTAGTTTACCATCAGCCTAGATGGTAAAAAAATCTAGACTGGTTTAAAAGTAAACACCGTGGAATTCAATATCTTATCATTTGTTTAGCCATTTCTTCATTGTTTTCAACAACAGGGCACTTACTATAACAACTTTTTAAACTAAGAAGTGATAGACAACATCCTTCAACATTACTGAAGATCACCTAGATATTACCCTGAAACTTCTTTGTAAGTTTAAAAGCTAGTCACAAGGAGTAGCAAGGCTGTGAATCCAGAACTCCACAACATGAAAACAGAAATAAGATAAATTATGATTCAAAAAAATTTATTCCTTAAAGAAGCCAGATGAAAAAAAGCAGTTAACCAAAAAACCACTGTCTTTATGGAAACACTGATTAAACAAGAAAAAGTAAAATTATAAACTTCTACTTCCTTTATGAAGAGTAGAAGAAGAATGATTTTCTGCTCTTCTCCCTGAAGATGATGTTAAGCTTTCTTCTATTCTTCTAAAGTGCTTACTGTTGTCAGTGATACACACTGGACAATTCCTTAATAGATTTTTGCAAATAACAACATAAAAAAAAAATCTGCTGTTTTCAAGATTTTTATTAACTTACTCCAAACCATTCTGGATGATTTGATTCACAAACCTAGCAATACAGACTCACAGCTTCAGGGCCTGAGGTACAATTGCCCCAGCTTTTCTTTTAAGCACTCCATCAAAAGCTTCCACTTCACTCTACAAGTAGTGGGTTTTAGAGGGTGAGATAATTTTCAAAGCTAATGACTTCCCAGAGTAAGTAATTAAACAACTAAGACTGAGACTATCAAAGTCTAATGAGAGTGAGACGGACTGTGTAGAAAACCTGACAATCAGGTGCAAAAATGACTGTGCAAAAAAAATGGGTAGATATTTTATCCAGTCCTCTCTGCTTGCAGCACACTCCATCTGGTTCAGAGATAATGTGGTGCTTGCTGCAAAACCATTTCCCTAACTCCTTCTGACAGTTCCATATCAGTCTGTTTGTCCAGCTCTCTGACTCTAAGCTGAGTCTGCTTGATTACTCTTGGGGAAAGGCAGAGACACCTTTCCCAGAAGTCTTTGCCATGATGAAATGTGGGTGACACTGACCTTTTTTTTTTTTGTCTTCTCCACCACTCTGCCTCGTTTAAGGGAGATAACACTTCAAACAGCAAACCAGAGTTAAACTATGTTTCTCACACTCTCCCTCCTCATTTTTTTTTTCAACATGAATAGATCTAAACTTCAATAAGATTTTTACAGTCTTCAAGGAAATGTTTGTGTTCAGTTCTAGAGCTTCAAAAAATGGTAGTTTACTGCATAAAATTCTTGATGTAGCAATATATTTAAGGAAAAGCAGCATTGTCAATTAAGGTCATACTTTGCCAGATACCATTAGTTTTGTGATACTTCTTATACCATTCTGTAACTGAGAGGTCGGTGAGTCTGAAACTTCCACATAAACCAGTCAATGCTCATGAAGATTTTCTCAATCAGATGTACTCCTGCTCACTTTGATTCTCTGTTCTAGAGGTTTGCATGAATAGGATTTAATTCTCATACACATTTTGAGTGTCTACATTAAAAGCTGAAACTCATCCAGGATGTATTTTTACATTATTTGTTATTTACTCAAAGTATTTGAGTCATTTACTTAGAAAATAAAAATGCTAGCTCAAAATAAATTATTTTATAGTGATGGTTCACAATTTGACAGCAACCTATACACTGAAAAGTTATTTTCCTGCGTTATCCACCAAACACTGCGTTATCCACCATCCACCACAAATATATTACACAGGTAATATATTCATAACAGATATAAAAGCATGTTCCTCTCTCTCATACATACAGCTTCTCTTTTTTTCTATTCATTGCATACTTTTATTTCCAACTTAAAACCCAGAAAACAACAATTTGTTCCACAAACATTATTTTCGGTGCAAACACACCATTGCATAATCAAATTTTGTCTATTAAGTAAACTAACACTGTCAGAAGTGGCTTTGTTGAGCGTCTCAATGTCAGTGTTCATAAGCAGGAGGAAAAGCTAGTCAACATCTACCTCCCTCTTTACAAATCTTTCCTGAAAACTGGCCAGTAAAACTGGTAGCAAAAGTGTGAAACCTCTGTCTGGAGACCATGCCTTGGACTTCAGACTGAATACAGAGACGTGTGCTTTATGCCCATATTAACTCATATTACAAAATATAGTAATAACATGCCAGACATTTTGATATCTGCTCTGTCTTCTAAAAGTACGCAAGGTTCTAGACCTTTCCTTTTCAGGAAGGTTCAAGAAACAAAGTTTTGTAAAGTTTTGACACTGCACTTTCCAGAGTGATCAGCACATGGCTTTTTTTGGCTTAGGAAGCTTCTCTTTAGTACCGGAAGCCTCTGTTTAGGAACAGAGGGATGACTCTTGTATAAGTCAAATTTAAAATGAAACTATGGTAGTGCAAACCATTGTGAGTAGTGATATCATGACCTGTTTGTGATGAAACGTCTGATCTAAAACATTAGTAACTCGAAAATGTTTACCTATGTTTCCTATAATTAAAGGAAATAGAAAGCCACATTAACATTAATTTTATTTCTTTTCTGATTTAGAATTATAGTAATTTCATTTCTCTTTAAGAATAAATCTAATAAAACATAAAAATCAAATCACTATCAATGAATTACAGAGAAAGTATCAGAAGCATTAGAGCTTTTTCTGGAGAAACTCCTATGCATTCAAACAATTGAATTTTCAAGCTAATGTAAAATTTTTTTCATCCGCACATGAATTTAGTACACTCTGGTTCACATACTGGAGGGAAGGGATGCCATCCAGAGAGACCTTGACAAGCTTGAGAGGTAGGCCCATATGAACCTCATGAATTTCAACAAGACTGAGTATGAGGTCCCGCACCTGTGTCAGGGCAGTCCCAAGCATAAACACAGGTTGGATGTGACCAGCAGGTTGTGGGAGGGGATTCTCCCAACTCCACTCCAGTCTCATGAGACCCCACCTGGAGTGATGTGTCCAGCTCTGGGTCCCCCAGCATAGGAAGATGTGGGCCTGTTGGAGTGAGTTCGGAGGAGGATGACAGGGAGATCATGAAAGGGTTGGAGGACCTCTCCTATTAAAATCAGCTGAGGGAGTTAAGGTTGTTCTGTCTGGAGAAGAGAAGGCTCCAGGGAGAATTTATTGTGGCCTTTCAGTACCTAAAGAAGGCCTACAGGAAGGCTGGAGAGAGACTTTTCATAGGACAAGGGTTAATGGCTTCAACCTGAAAGGGGGCAGGTTTAGATTGGACAATAGAAAGAAATTCTTCGCTGCATGGGTGGTGAGGCACTGAAACAGGCTGCCTAGAGAGGCTGTGGATGCCTCATCCCTGAAAGTGTTAGGTAATCTTTAAGATCTCTTAAAGATTAAGGTCTCTACCAGTTAGGTAATCTTTAAGGTCTCTTCCACTCCAAATCATTCTATGATTCTATGAATAACTGTGGTTAATGTTCAATTTTCTTGAAAACGTCATTGAAAAGATGCACATAAATCAGTGAAAATCCCAATAGAGGTTCATACCTTCTTTCAAGAAAGTGCATACTTTCAGATAATGAAATTTACCATTTTTGCTAATAGTAAATATATTACTATTCAATTTTAGCTTTCCAGTGATTTTTTTTCCCTCAATTTTTAATGTTTGAAAACAATCAGTGTAAAGAAGTTATTTGAGAGTAAAAAAAATATTTTAATGTCTGGTAAAATAAAACATTGTCTTTAATAAATAAGTAATCAGACATCTAAACACATTTCACACATTTTAATATTGTGATGCGGAGGATTGCCTCAGCTTCTGCATTCTTTATCATCATAATACCAGAGCCTATGACAATATCTACGAATTCTAGAAACACAAATGTTGTGATTGAATGTGTGTAAAGAATGCACAGCCACACAGAGCAATGTTCATCACTATTGCCATTTCACTTATAAGTAGGGTGTAAACTTTTATTAGCAGAGCTGAACTAAAAAGGTTCAGAAATACTGCATACAAATTAAAAAGCAAACAAAAAACCCACAAGACCAATCAAACTTTTGTCTAATAAGCAAACTGTACTTGAGTAGTGTTTGTTAAAAATCGATAAGAGTCATTCCTGCTCCCTATGCCCACTAATCAATGAACTTTCAGTCATCTCAGCTAAATTCAGGTGTTCCTACAATAAAGTCCATTATCTTGGGAGGTATAGTTTATCTAAGAACTGAATGTTTATGTTAATCACTATTCTGCCTCTGCTGAAGGTGTTCACAGAGGATTAGATTCCCAACAGCACAATGAGGAAGTCGATCTGAGCAATTTCATTAGTTATCCTAAAGTGAAAGAAGGAGCATTCCAGTTAGTCTGTTACCACTCTCACTCTCAAACTTCATTAAAATATAAAAAGAAGACTAGCTTTAGTCAATATTTTGTCGATCACATAATTGGATAATATTTCAACAGTAGGAGTCTTTCAATGTTCTAATCGAAGAGGATAGAAACAGAATAATATTCCAAATTATTTCTAAACATATTTAATGTAGTATTTTTATTTATGGGAGGGAACTTCTAGCTGTTTCTATAAAAGCACTGCATACATGGTTAAAATGTTTACTGTGTTCCTTGACATTTTAAATCAAATGTGCAGCAACTGAATGTTTATGAGATGCAATTAATCAACAGTGAATGTTCTTACATTTATGGATGGATTAAACACTGTAAGATCTAATTAGCTTATTCTTAAACAACACTAAATTATAAATAACCGTCACGTTTCTTAATTTACCTCTCCTGCAATTTTCACTCTAGTTTCAGAAAAAAATTGAACATTATTAAGTGTTAGTTAAAATCAGGATAAACACAACAGAATGTTACACAGGGAGCAGAAAATTTAAATACGTTTACCAAGTGTAAACTTATGCAAACTTATGCAAACTTATTTCAACAAAACCACGTATATGTATGTCTTCAGCTTTTGATAGCTTTTCCTCTGTGTGGGAAACAAATGAGGGAAACAAATGAGGAAAAGGGATATAGGCCTTCATGTTGAAGACAACAAGCACAAAGTAGCTTTCAAATGTTTTTCTCTCTGTTTTCATATTTAAAAGGTCAAAATTGTAGAAAATATTAGAAACAAATCTCTTTAGACATGCCATCTCTCCAGACATATTATTTCACTAGTAGTTGAAAAGGTTGAGAGGACAAGAATGTGAGTTAGCCTCAATCCATGAGAAACTATTTGATGAAGTGTGATTTCTTCCCCTGGCAGAGATAACTATTCTGTAGTCACTGAGATGTTTGCCCTTGTTTAAAATTCTCTAACACTACATGTTAGAAAAAGGACCAATACAACATATTATAACAATAAGATCTAAAGGGAAAAAACACTGTTCATTTCCTGCACTTTGCTTTCTCACTTTTCAATAACACCAAGATTCACAAGAGAAGGGAAAATACTGTGCTTTGAAAATAACTGCAAAAGGTAGGAAAAGTATTCATTTGGTACCTTAATCTTGATTTAAGTGGAAAAGGTTAAGGGATCTTGACTAGTTTGTCCAGTCGCAGTTTATCACAATTTTCAGTTGTCCTTTAAAGAAAAATTTTACTGATACCTTTTCCCCCTCATCTGATGTTTCTGTTGTTTGTGGAAGCTATTATCAAATGTAAAGCAACCATCTAATGAGATAACAATGTTATAAGCTTCTGTTATCTTCAAATGTGGTGTGATATGTGATTCACAAATATGCAGCTGGTCTCAGATCCTTTTGGTAGATACTGTGCTCCTCTGAAAGACAGGTAAGCAACTACATGCTTGATTTTCAGAAGTTCTGACACTTGCCCTTCTCAGGGACTTAAAACCAGGAAAAGTAGGTAAAACAAAACCACAGTAGAGGAGGGGAGGGGAAATAACCTTGTGAATGAAATAATAAATGAGCAGGAGAAATAATAAGAAGAGGGACCTATGTCCTTACATTCTGTCTGCTAGAGTCAGTTTCCACAGTCAAATTAGCATAAAGAAAATGGAGGACTCAGCTGAAATCTGGAAAGCTCATTGGAAACTGATTAGATCTCAAGAAACAGTTCACTTAAACTCTTTTACACTTTAAAGTTCACAGATAAGGGAGCCAGCTTCTACAGATAACAAGGGCCGAATCCAGTGATGGATGATTCCAATTTGCACTTGGACAATTCTCCACTCCCTGCCATGAAATATTTACAAAACCACTGATTTTCCTAGCTAAAGACAGAAAAATTTAGTATAGCTACAGATAACATTATCAGAGGGATATTTTCATATTATAACATTATAACGTTCCATATATATATGGAAACAGTGATAAGAAATACATCACAATTTCTTTAAAAAAAGGTTAGCAACTGCAGCAAAATTTCTTTTATTATCCTATGGAAGCAAAGAACATATGAGATTTTAGAAGCACAGTAAGAGACTTCTGACAAAGCAGAGATTGTCTTTACCATGTGTCCATTAGCAGTCACCCTCCCATATCTTTTTTTCTGACTTCATTTCCCATCCTCCACAAAGTTAAGATTAAAAATAGAGAATATATAAAATGACAACATGGCAAACTCTGTCAGCATATAGTCTGTCAAAGAAAAGAGATTCTCAGGACACCTAGGAACAGATGGTTCAAAGTCAACGGAAGCAGAATCTACATTCCTACACACTGGAAAACACTTATATTCATACGCAAAACAAGCTACATAACTAAAAAAGCTGTGACTGCCCACTGTCACTACCAAGGTAAAGGGACAAAGTAAAATAATATAGTTACTCCTTGCCATCTATCAAAAAAATTGATCTTACATCTATTATCTATTGATTTTGACTGCACTTGAAATCACTGAATAATCTAAAATTCAAAAACTACATTATTAGCTGTCTGATATTTCCCTCTATGTTATTTTATTCCTTTAATGATGCTTAATGAGCCTAAATCCACCTGATTTTTCCCTTCTCAACTGAAGGATTAAATTTGCCTAACTTAAGGAAAACTGCAAATCCCCAGCCTACTGCAGCCATCTTCTTTCTTGAACAATACTTATTGTTACACAGAAAACTCGTGTAACTCCTTAGTATTAGAATCAGAACACATAGGTATTATCAATGGAAGTATAGTCACATTCCAGTCTAACAACTATCAGCATGTGATCCATAGCTGGTAGTACTGCTGTTCTACTAGGAACCATTCTTCTGCTCTCTCCTCCTGAGAAAAACTCCAAAACCACACTGTCATCTCTTCTAATGACCCTCTGGCACCCTACTTTAGTTTTAACATACATAATTCCCATGTACATTTTCACATTCTATTCTGCAATGAAAAACAACATGTAGAAATTGGGAACTTCTATTGTACGGTGATTGTTTACTCTATTGCCCTTGCTTACATGATGTGAAAACAATTTAAAATTATTTATTACCTCTGGCCATACCAAGACAAGTCTGACTCTGTGCATAAATGGAATACTTCACATTCAGTTTTGTGAATCCTTTCCTAAACATCAAGCTGACTTTTTCTGGATTGTTTGCAGCAACTTTAAGGAGGGACAAAAGCAATACTTATAGATATTCTGGTTGTAGTGAAGGAAAGAGGGGCCCATCTACCAGTATGTATCCTCTGGATACAAGGAAAGAAGGTGGTATTATTCTGATGAATATGCATGAAACATCAGGAAATACCTTGGAGGGAAAATGCTGTCCATAGATGGATAACTTAGCATCTACTCACAAAGGGTTCACCATGGAGTAAGGCAATTTGCACAAAATATTTTCACATACTCTATTCACAGTGAAGAATTTAGTTATGCTGCTCCACATTACATTGTGCAAAAGTGCACTTAGGGCAAGGCTGGTAGACGTGCAAGAGTGTTTTGCTGCAAAAAAATCATATTCTTTCGTGCTACAAGAGTTGATTTTGGGGGACATTACAACTAAAACAAGTACAATTCCTTTATGCTAACTGAATGCACTCCTATAATAGGTAAATATTTAGTTGAACCACTAGGTAGGTATGTACAGTAGCAGAATGTGGCAATGAGAGCTTTAGCAAAATGCCGAAAATATAGGTCAATTTACCTACAAAATTATTGCAGCATGCAATCTTGTTGCAAAGGACTCTATCACAGTTCAAAGAACTGTTTTTCTTTTTCTCTGTTGAGCATTGGTATTCATTAGAAAACTGGGCTTAGCTGCTTGTTCATCCATGGCCTATTAACATAAACTGCAGTAAGTTCTCTTGCTTCTCTGTTAGTCAGAATCTCCTTTGTAAAATGAGAGTAGCTTTGATTTGTTTCCAGAGTTTTGAAGAAGCAACTATTATCAAGAATGTTTATGTTTTGATATCATAAAAGAACCTGTATTAGCCAGGTATTTCATGTGACACTGTAATAAAGTCTGCAACTAAATAGAAAAAGCTGCCTAGAGTCTTTTTTTATAAGAAATTAATGATACACAAGTTCTCCAATTTACGACAGTTATCTTCAATACATGAAAGATTCTGTTACAGTTCATGTATAAGCTAACACTGCAGAAAGAAACTTAACTTTGTCCTCAAATTCTCTACATTGCTGAGAAGTCCTGACCTGTTCAGTTTTACTGGTCTTCAAGTTGTCATGAAGCTGATTTCATTACATACTATTCTTTGATACCATTATATTCATTATAATGAATAATTTTCCAAAATTTTATTTTGATAATTTTATGGTTATAATTTTGTATTGCAACAGGAAAGAGAATGGTTAATAATGAACATCACAGACATTATAGGGGGCATTGGGACTAGATGATCTTCAAGGTTCATTCCAACCCCTAAAAATTCTCTAATTCTATAATTCATTACTTTATGTTGGGGATTGTTTTCTTCTTTGACATGTTAGTAGCAATGGAGTGAGGGACGAACCTCACCCATTTGTGAGTCTATTTAAAAGTTAATGCTTATCATTTTAAATGGCCTTCCCATGTATCATTAACAATGTAAAACATGCTGTACATGCCACAGACATCAATTTATTTGAGAGCCAGGTCACAGAATCTCAGGGAGACTTGAGCTAAGGATGATACAGGACTGTAGAAGCCAGAGACCCACATCACAGGCATACAGCTTGGAGCTTCACCTACCACGTTATTTTAAAAGCTAAAACAGATGGGAAAATTTGCAACAGTTACTAGAAATATTATTATAATATTCTCCATCAATTGAAAACAAACAAACAAACAACAAATCACAAAACCAATAAAAACTCCCACCAAAAATGAATGAACAATAATAAAATCACAAGTGTATATCTAGATTCCAGTCACCTTCTTACTTTCTTCTATTTTCTACAAATGAATAAACATTCATCAAAATAACATTAATATCAAATTGTGCAGAAGATACTATTTGGATTATTCCTTCCATTATGAATACAAATTTTATAAGCAAAAAGTTCATCAACACTGTTGAGCTTCAGTTTAAAGCTGAATAATGACACAGTGAGGGTGTGGCAATCCATAGCAGCCTTGGCCACAGTGAGCATGAAGAATTGACATGAGGATCCCAAGGGGAAAGAAGGAATAGAGTAGGAGAGCCTAGACCTCAGGCATCAAGGCAACAGCCTGAGGCTTGTTCAGGGAGCAGGCAGGTGGAATCATACAGGAACAGCTCTGACAAGCAAAGAGGAAACCTGGAAACTCTTGAGTGCAGAAGTCTGCAGAAGTCTCCAAAAGTTCCAAAATAGCCAGTCAAACCTCGGGAAAATATATCCAATCTGTTATTATATTAAGTCTGAATGTACTGCTTTAAATTTATGAATGTTGACTCCTTTTTCCTGGCAAAGCACTGCAGTAAAGAGCTTGGATTGTTTCTTTCCATATGTTTCTCCGAAGCCATCTCTTCTCCAAGTTAAACAGTGTACCAGATCTAATGTTCCTCCAGTTCATTCACATTTTTCTTCTTTTCAGGTGCCTGAAACCAGATACGATATTACAGAAACACTCTAAAAAGTACCAAAAAGCTCACTAAAACTTCCTCCAATGTACTATCTGTGTTTCTGTCAATACAGCTCAGATGTTAAGGTATTGTGTTTTCGGTTTTGTTGATGTTTCAAGTGAATTATTGGCTCACAAAGTATCACTGAAATAATGCACGCCATCTTTCAGGGAATGTTTATTATGATTGCTAGCAATAGCAGCCCCAGAGGAGTGTAACACTATCAAAAGACTATTAGAATTCAAAATTATCTGAAGCAGTATGAAAAATTAAATTGAATGGATTTTTTTTTTAGATGAAAATGAGATTTTTGTCACATGCTAGAAGTAGTATCAATCACAGGAACAAAAAATATAGATCCTTCAGGGACACTGAGACCTATGAATCAGCAGGGGATAGTGTCTCCTAATTAAAATTACCTCTTATATTGTCATAAACAGGAGGCAGCTACATCCTCCTGAGTTAAAGTTAACAAAACCACTTTCAGCACTGAAAAACAACATAAGGATATCAGGGTGGGGGTATTGCAAATGGAACTGAGGGAAAACCTATTACACTTAAACAAAACAGTCAAGTTTACACATATAGAGCAAGGAAAAGAAAAAGAATGCAGTCATTCCAGACAAAAAAAAAAAAAAAAAAAAAAAAAAAAGAACACAGGCATTCCAGGGGGTCACCATTTCAGCTAACACTGAAAAAATGTAAGTATCACATAGGATATATATCAGGAGCAGGGATACCAGATGTTGAAAATTCCAGTATTCACAGCACTAGTCAGAACCCAGCTGAATTACACTCGAGGTGAGAGCAACATAACTAAAGAAGAGTCAGCAGTATCAAATATCAAGAACAGTAATAACAACAAAAAATGTCAATTTCTATCTAGCTATTAGAAAAAAGAAAAATAATAATGAGACTGGAATAATTTGGCTGGAGAGGTTCTGGAATTTCTGCTGTCAGTGAGAAGGACCAAGAAACATCTGTTAAAAACAAAGACTGATGAAGCAGAAAAAAAAACCCAAAACAAACACAGAATATAAAAAAAAGAAAACAAAAAAACAAATGAGGTTTTGAACACATGAATTCCTTTCATCTCTCTCCTTCTTATGAAAGGAATAAAAGATACACTAGTTCATTTCTTGAACAAGAAAAGTCTGCATTGCCACTGTACCTACATTCCAACTCATACCTCCTTGATCCAGACTTGACTTTCTGGTTTGAACTTCAGTCTGCCTCATCACTCTGGACTTGCTGGGTGCTTGCTTGAAACAGATTTATTACGCTTTAGCCTCCTCTCCATAAAACTTCTGCTGTATGTCTTTTCCACATATAACTTAAGTCTCTCAAGGAGCTCTATCACCATTTGTCTCACAAAATAACTATGTAAAAGCAAAGACTGCCACAGACAGTTAATATTCAGTTTCTAGATCAATTTCTATTTTTTGTTTCTCTGAGAATTTAGAAGACATAAGAACCTTGGACTTTCTACATTTAATAGCAGACATCTATCTACCCAGTAATTTTAGTATTTACCCACACAGGAATTTAGGAACAGGTGAACAGAGTGTGAATTTGTTTGCTATTGCTCCCAAGAACCCACTGTATACTCTTTCAATGTGCAAAGATGATGCCTACCTCATGCTTATACAAATATACCTCCCAGCATGCGATTCACAGACTACTGTTTTTACCTTTCTATGAAAGTGTGCAATCTGCTTGCGCCCTTTGGGCTCCAATGTTTCCTGTAATTAAACTAGCTCGTTCCAAACTGCATTGAGCATCCTTATATTACATCGCATCACAGTCTGAGTTATTAATATGGTCTGAGAGGGTTCAATTATCTATGAAATGTTTGTGCACATTTTTTGCCACTAAAAAATAGTTTGTTAAGAGCACACAGGGAATTGGTGCATGATAGGTAGAACACAGAATATGTACACGATCAATGCAGGGCCCCAAGTCTACCCCGACTTCCTACTCTAGGTAAGTTCTTAGTAAGGATAATAACATTGGGGTTTCCGCTGGTCATTGAGCATACTTACATCCTCCCTGATGATTTAGTTGCCTAAAGCAGTTCCATTAGCCTCTGAATAAAACCAAATTTACTGAAGTTTAACCCATTCCAACCCATGGATTTTTTTTCCTGACATGAGCTATATTATTAGACCAAGTATTTGAATCCTACCCTTTGAATTTTCTTTAAAAGTCTAACTCTAAAAGGGGACAACATTACCACACAGCCCATTAAACACTTATACTTGAGGACCCAAATTAACTCTTATAGTACTGTGCTTAACAGTCTTAAGTAGTCTTAAAATTAGTATGACTGATCTTTTAATAATTCATTATGCACTTTGCCTAATTTTTATGTGACTGTGTTTGTTTTATTCACATAGTTCTGAAGATCAGATATTTATTTAGGCTCATTAAGAGAGATCAAACAAAATAACTGTTTTATTGGACTGACAGTAACTTATTAAAAAAACTTGCAGAATTAAATGAAGAAAAATCTCTTGGTGAAAAGAGAATTTTAATTCATCTTCTCAGGAATCTCTCATAATAGCCTATATTATATTGATAGAAATAGCAAAAGAATAAATGCTCATCATACAGATATATATTTGTATGTAGCAATGAGATCAGATTAATTTCTGGTCAAAGCATCAACTACACTGGTTTGTGCAATAGAACAGCTCCTAGTTCTCTCATTTTAACATTAAATGAAAAAGTTGTTCAGCATATGCAAACTCTATCCTTTATTATCTGAAGAAATTTCAGAGCCATTTGACCTACTGAAGTGTAAAGTAAATAATTTAATATATTGCTACTATATAAATACATTTTTTGACTTGTAAGAGCTAAAGTCCTAAAAAACAAAAAGATATTTTCCCTTGTCAAACATTATGCATTAAACAAACTATATGAAATGTTTCCAGAACCAAAATTATTTTTATTGCACTAAGACACAAAGTTTTATAGCCATAAGTTATTGAATTCAATATAGTTCTCAAACTGATATGAGAAAGAGTTACCATCCTTGTACAGGTCAGGAATTGTCCTTCTGTAGTTACAGAAGTTCAAACTCAATGAAAATACCTTTTGATGTCTAGAGCTATAAATCAATGATTAAGTTTTCCAGCTAATCTAAGTGTCTAATTCTGAATTTTTTGCCTTTCACTGTAGCCACAATGTATATTACTTTAAAAATTCTTCATCTGCTATTGGGGATCTAAGCAGTTGATGTTAGGTTCCAGACCTTCATATTCTGCTCTGAATTTGTGGGGGATTTATTATTTTTTAAATTTATTTTAAGAGTTCTTAATAACACTTTTATATGAATACTGTTTCATACTTCAGCACTAAATCTCAAGACAGAGTCAGAAATTTAAGCAGTCTTTAAACATGCAAAGTACATTTTCAAAGTGTTTTCTGAGAGTTCATCTATATACTTGGTAAAAGTTGCTAAGCTGTTGAATATTACAGAGTAACTCTCTGAAAAAGCTTTGTACAAATCATTTTAGCAACTGTGACACATGTAAAACTTTGGAAGCACGGAAACTTCAAAGACTGTTATATTGTGATAGGCACCACCGACATAAGGAACGTGTAATTCAGGAAGACCTGTGTCAGTAGGAGAAGAATTATGCACTTTTGAAAACTCGACTCACTCCATGTAAATAACACAAGCAACCTTGAGAAAATGCATTGGGCTATGTACATGCTAAGTTGACACCCTTGATTGTTTTGCCTTAAGAAGTGAAGCAAATAAAAGTTTAAACAAAGGACTAAAGAAACTGCCTTGAGGGACAGATTGATAGAACTGCTGATTCTTTGTCTAGATCTGCAAATTCTTTGTGCGGTTGATGTATAACGCTCTAGTAGCTATGAGGGGTGGAAGATGAGTATTATTTTACTACACATGCTTTTTAATGTGCTTTTCAATTTCCTGCACCATCATACAGTCATTGTGTAGCCTGACTTGTTCACTTTGTGTCTAATACAACCAGTTCTTTAAATTTAACAAAAATAGTGTGACAAGTATAGCACTAAGGACAAAGCTGGGAGGGTTGAGGAAAATGAACTTCACAGTTGTCATTGGCTCAAATTCCTAGCTGGAGGCCTGAGTAAGATACCTTGGAGAATGTTTATTCTCATATTGTCACATAGTCTCCTCCTCTTCTCTAAAATAAAGATCTTGGCTGGATATTTATTATAACAATAATTCTGATTTAATATGTCACTACATTGTGGTTAAGTCCTAGCATAATATGATAAAATTATATTATCTGATTTGTGGCCAGGTAAATATTTTGACCAGCTTGGGTAAGAAACACAACTGGGGTTCTAAAGTCACTGCTGTAGTATAAAGTTTTGTTTTAGTATAAAACAGGAGATATAAAGGTTTAAAGCAGCTCATTCTCACTCTTGCTGTTTCCATGTTTGTCCATGGTGTCTAGTTCTAGGAGGAAGCAATGAGGCAAAGAGACGCACAGCAGTGAATGAGCATTAATTCTGTCCTCAGGACTAGATACTCCTCTATTCATCACTTTTTTTTTCAATGCATCCACCAGTCAGTGTCCTAGGTGTGGTGAATTTTCTTAGATACTTGACACTTTTACCTTATTGACAGAGAGTTTTGTGCCAAGCTCTTGGTTGCAAGATACAGTCTGGGATTGTGGGACAGTAAAGTTTAGTGCAATAAGCATCAACTCTATTTTACAAGATACAAATTGTTAAATTAAACACTGCCAGGAAATTTGCCGGAGGACTAACACAATCTTTTTCTTTTGCTTATTTTTCCTAAACCATTTCTGGTTGTGCCTCAAGAGCTGTCATAGATAGAGACCATTCCCAACAGATCGCTTAACAACATGGATGACAGCCATTCTATGCCAGATGACACCAGCATTGGATAATAATCCTTAGCACGGTCAGTTTAGCATTATAGACGTGGAGACAGTGATTTGAGCCCTAGCAATTTATACAGTTTAATACAAAAGGGAAAATGAGGAGAGCAATATTACTGGAATGGCTAAAATCAAAATAGTGCAGCTGGTGTGGATGAAACTGATTCAAGATACTTCTGTCTTGTGTAAAAGGAATCTAAGAGTTTTGCCATAAGAGGGTTCTCTTTTTCTTTTTTAATTGTATGTATGCCACCTTAATGAATCAGTCTGTTAATAAACAGTCTGTTAATAAACAGCAAATGACCAGTGTTAAAACAAATCCTCTTCAACATTAAAATGGATAAAAGTATCACCAGTGCAGACAGAATAAAACACTGGCAGTCCTCTGAACTCTGCAGGGGAGGTACATGAGAATGAAATATATATACATCTACCAAAGACTATTAAGATGAACAATTTCAATCATACACTGAGAAAATTAAAGAAACTTTGGACCTTCACTGGATTTACTATCTCAAAAAGTATAAGGAATAAAAATAAAATAAGTATTTTTTTAATATTTCAGTGAGCACATTAAAATGAGACATTCTAGTATAGTTTAGGACCTTACTATACAATATTTTTGTCAAGTCTATCAGTATTTTGATTATTATAGAAAAATAATGCAATGAAAATGTGAACCGCTTAACCTACCTCCTAGGAATTGTAATAATAATGGAGGTAGTCATATCTCTACTTTTACATTCACAGCTGTTAGTATCACAGTTGGAATCAGTCCTCCTTCAAATTAAATTAGTAATAGGCAGTTTGTAATGAATGTAACATTTAGCAGGTATGCTTGAGTTCTAAAGAATATTCTAAGGCAGATCTCAATAGTGTCTGTGATAATAAGGATCTAATATGGATGAATTTCAACTTTTATTCTAATCAAACTCTTTCAACTACTGCTTCATTATCATGCAAAACCCTTCCAGGTGATATTTCCCATATTTGATCTCAATCCGATGTGATTTAAAAGGGCAATAAAAATCAGTGCAAATGTTACTGAGAGTTTTGGGTGCATGGAAGAAATGAAAAAAAATAAAAAAGATGTGTTTTTCAACAATTTTTGACAAATGCTACCAAATTGTTATCTCTACTCATAAGATTCCTGAGAAATGGTTAGATAAATGGATAAGGTTCTAATTGCAGACCTTCCCAAGGAAACATGCCGATGTATCCTGAAATGGAATGTTGATTTTAACTGTATTTTGCTTTTATACTACGTTATAGGTATTTTCTAATGGCTTTTTAGAAAATAGGTAAAATCCCTAAAATAAATATCCCCTTTTTTGTAATCAAAACTACATATATTCAGCAATGATTTGATTTTTACATATCTTACTCCAATTCTTATGTTACTGAAGACAAGCTCAGAAAACTAGGAAATTCAGTTGAAAAGAAAGAAAAAAATTGAAAAAAAAATCAGCATAATAATTTTTGCCAAAACTGAAATTTAAGACCACAAACTATGTTTTAAAAGTAAATTAATAGTTATGCAGAACTGGTCTCTTCTCATGATCTAAGAGCTATTGACCATGGCTTCAAACAATTAAATACTTCAGGAAGTAATTTGATAAGAAGGTAATAGCCTTTCACACACTCCTGGTAGTCTAGACACAAAAATTCTATAGGTAAAATAATGCTATGAAGGCTTCTTAATCATTATTTATAAGATGCCCTGTTTTGGAACTAGTCTTAATTTGCACTGATTCTTAAAGGAAACATTCCTATATGTTTCTCAAAAATTTGCCTTTTCCTACTTCCTTTTAGGCAAGGTGCATTAAAAGCCTCGTAAAAGTTTGTGAAAAACATACCCTTTTACAAAACTTAATAAATGATTGATGGGATAAACTGCAGAGGTATGATGAATTAATTATATTTTATCCTTCTGATTTGCTGAAAAACTTTATTATCTCTACAGCATATTGAAATACTGACTAATTTCAGTATTAAATCTCTCAAAAGTTTTAAATTTCCATGCGAAAACCTCTACCTGTAAAAACTTGCTCTCATTATTAAACATGAAACTACTTTTTCTCTTCAAAAAATATTTCTTGACTCCTGAGTGGGGACAGAATTGTCTACAGAGCCACGTGATCACATACTATTCCACCAAGAAAATAGTTGCAAACATATCATCCTATATTCCTACTGTATAAACTGCATTTGTACTAGATGTATTAAAAATATTCTGTTTAATAAGTCTTTTCCCAGTGCAGCTAGGTAAAATTCTATTCATTAAAATGGCCAGGTGTTTTAATTTTCAGATGTTCCTACTATATACACTAATTTCCATTTTGCTACATTTTCTCATACATAATATATTAAATTGCTTCTTGTTGAGGGCAGATTCTTTTACATGTGGTGCAGAACTGGAACGAGGCAGAATCCCATCTCATTGTCTGCTTGAATTTTAAGTTCCTTTGAAGCAATTACAAGCACAAAATGCTTCAGAAACGTAAGAAACATTTTAAAGGACAGTCACATCTGCTGAACCTTTTTCTGAAAAACCATGACTATACTTGGAAAGGTCAGCCTTTCTGGAAAGGCTTTCCATAAGCCATTATATCGTGCTTTCATCATAATTTCTCATTTTTTTAACATCTCATCTTTTGGACATATTCAAGATGGGTAGATGGGTGGAAAAATCGGTATTCTGCCAAGGAACGTGGCAAGAAATTAAGCAGTACTGAGAACAGATATAGAAAGCTAGGAAGCAAAAAAGGAGAAAAAGTGCAACAGGAATAATAAACAATAAAAACTTCACTGTGGTTCCATTGCAGGCCAGTGACACAAACAGCAACTGGTATAAATTGTCATCTATCTGGATAGTCTAAAAAGGCAGTTCTTGCTGACCTTTCACTAATAGTGCCATAAAACTGCCCAAGAAATATATTGTTTGATGAGTTCAATAAACACGATACCAAATTCTGAAATATTCTGTCAGAAAAGACACTGGAGAATGGCATGCACTGGAAAAAATAAATTTCCAGCTGCACAGAAATCCCTCATAATGCTGCATTTTGCATAAACTGTGAACACTGAAATGAGTGACTTGCAAGTATTTTCAATTTCACTCCAGATTTCATGATAGTTTTCATGCTGCAAGACATTATGTTTTCTTTGGAAATAATATATTCAAAGTAGTTTGCCCAGGGTAGATTGCGCACATTACATGATACTATCATCTGATAACAAAGAAATTACACTTTTCACTTTGCTTCTATCTTCCTCTTCCAAATATTTACAGTTAGCTGCTGAATTACAAAACTGAAATGACAACCAATGTTAAATCCCCTAACATCATTATGATACTCGGTTCTATAGGAAAGAAAATATAAATAAAAAGACAGTAATTGGGTAAGATGCTATAGAGTGACAGATCTTCTAATTCTACCTCAATCCAAAACTTCAGGGAAATTGTGTTTTCTGGTGCCTCTACTGTTTAAGTAACAATACATATCAGAATTCATCCCTGTATTCAGTCTTTCAGACCAGGGCATAATGTTTTGCTTAATGAGCCCTACAGTGACAGTCATATGACATGATATTTGGGTGCAAAGGATACAAAACTTAAAAATATAAACTTAGCAGTTAGCATTTCACAGAACGCAGAAATAACCAACGTGAGGAAGATAAATAATGATAAAGGGAGCTTTATTTTTTTCATCCTTTTCCTTTTTGGAAAAAAAAAAAAAAAAGATGAAGAAACCATGCTAAAAACTGCAGGAAAATAAGGTACTCTATGCTTTATTCTCTTGTTATGTGTTAACATGTACATGAGTATCAGGCTAGTAACAATTGAATTGTTTTTAAGTTGAACTTCATGTGGTTCATTTTTGAAATTTAAACTTGTTAAGTAATCTTAAGGGACTCAAGTATGCATAAGCTTTCTGTACAATAAGAAATCATGGCAAAATAACAAAAGTGCTTGAATAGGAAAAATAATCAATAAAAAGAGAAGAACCAGTCTAAGGAACAAATAGTCTTTTCTTTCAGTGGAAGGAGGTGTGAGACACATTATTATATTATTGGGTAAGAACCAACTCAGGAGTGTGTGTGTCTGGGGTGAAGGATCAGGTCAAATCTCACAGGGGTGAGGTCAGGCCCACATGGCAACCCCTGCAGCCTAATGGGGCAGCCCTGGAGCAGCTGTCAGTCAAAGGCAGCCTAGAAGCACACCCACACTACACCCTCTGGAGCCTCTAACCCAGCCTTAAATTGGCTGGCACAGGCGAAGTACTGCTCCTCACTACACCGTGAAGCCTTTGAGTGGCCAGTGGGTCAGATGTCCAGAGTACAAAAAACCAGCATACATGGCCTCCATCTTTTGCTTGAGACCTGCCACCTGGCCATGTGAAAGCTGGACTTGCACAGGATTCTCTGGTGGTATCTATTTTTCTCTTATTCTCCTGTCTTCTTACTCTTTCCTCTTCTCTTTCTTTACTCCTTTTTCTTCTCTTAATCTTTTCCTAATGTTTTGGGTAACTTAAAACTGGTGGGTTGTATTTTGCTAAGTTGTCTGGGGTTGGTGTGCGCTGGGTCAGTCTTTTGTGGAATTTTGGTTGTATGTTACCTTCTAAACTTTCAACAACACCTCTTATTTTCTCCCTTATTTTTTAAAATTATCAATAAAAGTATCTCCTGAGAAAATATGTGCATCATATTTTCTTTGTGCTACCGCAAGCTATTAAAGAACCGAGTGCTCTTCCAAAATTCAATGGGCAAATTTTTGAAGCCTTGTGTACTTTTAAAAGTAAAACTCCCAGTTGAGCTTGTGGCTCCAGGGCTGGGGTCTTACAGGATGTGAATGTGGTCCTTCCTAGAGATATAACCTGTGATGTGTGCTGTATTATATCAAAAACCTTTTTAGATAACTTGAAAAAAATGAATGACTAACATTGTCAAAAAAAAGTATTGATGAATGAGTTATTTACAGTAGCAAGAATGAGAACCAGGTGTGAAAAACTGAGGGAAGATCTTAAAAGATATACAACTCAGAAGGACAGAAGGAGATGAAATTAAAAATCATTAAAATAATTAAAAAAATAAAAATCTTAAATTTATAGGATCATGAAATGGCTTTGTTTGAAGAGACCTTTAAGATTATGAAGTTCCAACCCACCACCATGGACAGGAATATCTTCCACCAGACCAGGTTGCTCAAAACCCCATCCCATCTGTCCTTGAATCAATCCACAACTTGTCTGGACAACCCGTTCCAGGGCTTCACCACCCTTGCAGTAAAGAATTTCTTCCACATATATCTAATTTAAACCTACCTTCTTTCAAGTTCAAAGCCATTCCCCATTGTCTTGTAAAATGCCCTTGTAAAATGTCCCTCTCCAGCTCTGTTGTAGGCCCCTTTAAATACTGTAAGGCTGCACTAATGTCTCCCTAGAGCCTTCTCTTTGTCAGGCTGAATAACCCCAATTCTCTCAGCCTGTCTCCATAGGAGAGATGCTCCATCCCTCTAATCATCTTTTTGTCCCTCCTCTGGACTCACTCCAACAAGTCCAAGTCCTTATGTTGGTGGTCCCAGAGCTGAACAGAGCACTCCAGATGGGGTCTCCTGAGAATGGAGTAGAAGAGCTCAATCACCACCTTTGTCATGGTTCTTTTGATGCAGCTCAAGATACATTTGGCTTTTTGGGCTCACATACACATTTCTGGGTCATGTTGAGCTTCTTGTCAACAACACCTGCAAGTTCTTCTCCTCAGGGTTGTTCTCAATCCATGGTCCACACAGATTGTGTAGTGCTTGGGATTGCCCCTACCCAGTTGCAGGACCTCACACTTCACACGGGCCCGTCTCTCACACCTGTCAAGATCCGCACATAAGGTGCTATCAGTGAGCCACTACCAGTTAGGATACTTGGGGAGTTTAATAGCTGGTTCCACGCAAATACCAGTTTGATACTCAGTATCAAGCAAATTAGATGTTAGGCTTTTGTGGTGAGTTGACCTTGAGCAGCTGCTAGATGCCCACCCAGCCACTCTCTCACTCCCACTCCTTAACAAGGATGGAGGAGGATGGGGGAAATCAGCTGGAAAAACTTGTGGGTTGAAACAGTGGGAGATCACTTACTTATTATTGTCATGAGCAAAACAGACCATATACCTTTTTAGGGATAAAGGGGTGGATATACTGTGCCATTTATCCAGTTTTCATCTCAGCATCAGGGAAGAAGTGAGAACTAAAGTTGCTTTCCTTGGGTAGTACAGAGGTGCTGAAAATGATTTGATGGTCTTGTAATTTCTCTGAGAAGTAATTAGTTGAGAAGTAAGCAGCAATGAAAGAATAATAAGTACAGATGCAAACCCTGCAAATAATCACAGATACAGTCAAATTGCAGCTTTAAAGGTTACACCATCAAGATCTACCCTCTGCAGAAACAAAGACTTTAGCTTGAAATAGGTTATTTAACTAGAAACTTCTGGTTGTGTAACTATGACTACAATGCATAAAAGAGAATTCAACAAGACCTGTGGGAGAAAATAATAATAATAATAATAAGATATCTCCTTGCACTAATATGTATACTTCATGCTGTTCATCTATTGAGCTTTGATGTACTCTGTATGAGAGATCGGTAGCAGTCTGACCTTCTTCCTGACCACAGACACATTTTATTATGTTAATTCCATAACATTACCAATCTTCTCAGTCAGTGACTAATTTGAGACTCAATCCTGAGACACCAAAATGTTCAAATGCACCTCTGATTTTCCACTTTGATCTGGAAAGAGGGTTTTTCTTTTAATCTTAATATCATAAGGTCAGTGGAAAGTATCAGTTTCATTTTGATGATCCAGTCACTTGATTCATGTGACAGCCACCACATTATTTAAACCTATCAGCTTTTCCTTTTTTTTCTTACTGTGTGTAGATCAGTATCTTACATCATATTAGTCAAGCTCGACTTGTTATTTGTAGTTTTTGCTGGAAAAATTATTTTGTGACTTAAATTCTCCTTTTTACTCATACACACATCAATGAACTCTAAAATCCAGTGTCTGATACCCAGCTAATAAAGATTAATGGATTCATTTACCAGATGGTTAGAATGTTATTAAAATGCAAATGGTTGGTTTCTGTTAATTGTTCAATATCACATACAATTAATCTGGGACTTGCATACTGTCTTGTGGTTTTGGTACAGTTCATCTGAAAAGCTTGGGGGAAAAAAAGCAAAATCTAGGCTTTTTTCCCCAAATAGTTTGATAAATAATAGCACCAATAAGGTAGCAGTTGTGAGCTGGAAATGAATTGGAGAATTGTGAGGTCTAGAACAACTAGATGCAGGAATACATAAAAGACAAAAAGAAAAATTGTTACATAGAATTGCTAAGATAAGAATGCTTTACAAATGGAAGAGAAAAAAGTTAAAAATTTCCACTTAATACCAGCTAGGTATCAAAATTTTGATTCTGAATTGGCAAAACTTAATTGAACATGTTATTCTTTTGCCTGAATCTATTGTAGAGTCTGGCAAAGACTTTGGAAGACTAAGCCCCAGATAAGTCAGCTAAGTTGCTGCAGTCTAACATATCAGCTAAAGGCATTGACTCAGAAAAGGGGAAGAAAAGGTGTGGTTCCATCAAGTTCAGCTGGACTGTTGCGGTTCCTACCCCTCCAGCAGCTGATGAATTGCTACAGTTTACACAATCCGAACAATTATGTTCTGCTATCAGTTTGGGCACTGATAAACCAAACAATATCATTTTATACATCATTCTGTACTATAAAATTTTGATGACACAGCAGATGAGATGGGCCTATAACAGAGGTGTGAGCCACTGAAGGCGGAATGAAGCAATCAATTAGAAAACACTATTGTTATCCTAAGAAAAGCCATTCCTGTATTTAAATCATATACCTAAAGTAGGCATCTGTGACATAATTTGCTCCTAAAATTTAAGAAGTTTCTAGCAAATTTCTTTGCTCCTTTTAAACATGAAGAGAGCTTAAGGTAATTTTGTTGCCTTTATATGTTTTCGGCTTATTGTAAAGAATGGTTGTGTGATTAAGATACGGCAGATGAACCTGGTAACTGTGCTTTTAGTTCCTAAAGCTACACTATTCTAACCGCTGACTGACACCCAAAGGAAATGTAACATAATTCCTAGAAATGGACTTCCCAGAATTGTAGGTCCTGTACCCAGGTTTCCCAGAGGATAGTAGTCAGTGCTAGGCACCTATAAAAGGTTGTCACCACAGCCAACACACTTTGGACACTTCCACAGTCATCTGGAAGCAATACAGCCAGTGGAAAGCCAGATGGAATTTGTTAATAGGAAATATACTAATGTGTTTCAATATAAGCTTCAAATTTTTTTTATTTTTTTTTATTCACAAGCAAAGAGACCTAAATTCTAGTCCCTAGTTCAAAGATACTTATGCATATTGAAAAATGTGTAAATAATGCTCAGTGTGGACTCGTAACCTTGGATTTGTCCTGCTGGAAATGTTACACAGTTGTGTTCTGCCTCACAGGTTTTTTTCCAGACTAATTAGCTGTCAGTTCTTTTTGGCATTGTAAAACAGCTTTCACAGGAAAGGTGACATGTTTCTTGTCCATAAAGAGCCAACAGACTTCTGGACAGGGCACACCTGAATACTGTGTACCTGAATTTCTTTGTACCAAAGGAAAAGAAGATAAAGAGGTACCTTCTCATACTCCTCTAGAAAGAAAGCAACAACCACCACTTTCAAACTGTTTATTGGACTGCATTCATTTATTCACAGGGAATTAAGAAGAAAAATTCCTACCTCCTGAATCTGGAAGCCCTCAGGATCAAACTTAGTGTAAAGATGCTTGAAATTTTTGAGATCATAGAATTGGTCATTTTGCCTAAAGCTTATGTGTGGAACCTAAACTCTTTTTTAATGTATCTCTTATTATTTTTTTCCATTACACCATTCTGACAGTATAAAAACAATATAACCATGCTGTGCCAGATCAGAAGTCCATCACTGACAAAATGGGACAAACAGAATTAAAAACGGAGTAATTGGAGAGTAGCTTTGTTCTTTACAGCTGTTTGTTTTCCTGTTTTAAACCACTAAGCTTCCAGCAATCAGGTTATGAACTCCTGAGTCAAAGGCAATAGTAGGCTTAGTGCATCTAACAGCTATTAAGCTAGCTATGCCCTGACTGTATCTAATTCCCCTCACATGCACACACTTTTGCTTTGTTTAACCTGAAGTACTTAAGGTTTCCCTTCCTTTCCTTTTGCATGGTATTGTCTAGTTCTAGTCTGGTATGGAATTAAGAATAATCATTACTTGTTCACCTAAAATTGTATGTGTCAGATAGAGGTAATAATGTTCCCATCATTCAAAGGATACTTACCAGTACCTATGAATTGTTTAATATGAAAGAACCATACAGATATTTAGAAATTTTTGAAAATGTAACATGCATAACAACTTTACATGTGAATATTTCAGTGTAAAATCCCTTTAGCATATATTTTTATTTAAAATACTGGCTTAGAAGATGGGAGAAAGAATAATAGATTCATAGGACAACCTTAGTTAGAAGAGACCTCTGAAGGTTATCTTGTCCAATCTCTTACTGAAAGCAACAAAGTAATATAAATGTCATTTGTTATGTTATGTTATGTTAACTTTTGATAATTTAAAAAAGCTGGAAAATAGAATGTTAGCAAAATGATCTTGGAATTTTTTTGTATGGAATTTGTGGATTTGAACAATGAATAAATTATTGTATCTCCATATCTTTATAAAATGGAAGAAAATGTGAGGTATGATATTAATAAATTAGAAATATTATTTTATTGGGCAGCAAAATTCTCCTGAAAACACAAGTAGAACCATTCCACTAAGAGTCTGATAGTAGAATATATAAGAGTTTGCAAATTTGCTAAATAGAATGTATAATGTTACAATCAAACTTTGCTAACATAAAATGAAGAAAGAATATTTCCACTCTTCTATGAATATGTGCTTGCTCTATGTAAAATGCGTCTACGCTGCACTAGTACTGTTTTCTGCAAGATTGCAGCTGATAAGGAGTTATGTTTTTTTTTTAATTTGAAATTTCTTTGAATCAAAATCCAGATCTGCACAATGTAGTTTATCTAAAGACAATAAAATTTCAAACTTCATCACCTCCACTGAAAGATAGCAATTTATGTTTTGTCATTCTCATTTTTAAGCTTATATTTAGCATTATCTGTTATTACTAATTTTTTCTTACTTTTAGTTATTTGTTTAGTTTAGACTTTTCAATATGGTAATGTAAATTCACGATCTATTTACAGTCTTAAAAATAGACTTTTTTCTAGAAATCATATATTATTTGTCAGGTATTTTGTATACAGACAAATCCCTCTCTCTTGGCTTTCAGTGGTTTGTTCAGGTTTTTTTTACTTTTATTATTATTTAATCTTTATTTCAGAGAAGAGTACATGAATGAAAAATGTGTTTCTCCTCTGTGTGCATTTCACTTCTTGAAACTGCAGACAACTGAATAAGCAGCTTCTTTCACCTGTTTAATTACCCATGTCTTTTCTCTCTCTCTGCATAGCAGAGTCTTATCAAGAAAAGCCAATTATGAATCCCAAGTTTGACTGTCAGGCGAATATTAACAATTATGAAACAGCACTGCAGGTTGACTGTCTTTTTGTGACTTCCTAGTGGTTTCAGTACCTTTCTCCCCATTCAAATGGTGATATTTATAAAGGTTAAATTTCTATGTGAATCTGAACACAGTGTAAAAGAAATTCTATAATGATTCTACTGTTTCAACTAAAGTGAATTCAACATTAAAATGACTCAGATTTAAAATGGAAATGTATTTAGTATCTTCTGCCAATTAATTCCAACACAAAGTGACAGTTTCATTATACCCTTCACCACGTGTTTCTATTTGAAAACTTTTTGAAAGCAAAGCTGTGTAAATCCAGATTTAAGAGAGTTCTGTACCCCAAAATATAATGGTAGTAAAGAGTACATTTACCATGTGTTCCTTTCTGCTTTATAGCTGTTAAACTAATGATGTGAAATGGAAAAATGTCAACACAACCCACCACTTGTGTTAAATTATTCCTAAACGGTGACTACATCTGTCTACACCTCTCTCTTATTGAATATATCCTATCTAGTAACTTTAGGTAGTTTTAATTTTAATGGCTTTGTGCTCCTCCCAGCCACAAAAATTACTTAAACCCTCTATAATGCAGTTTCAAATTATCCTTAAACTCAAACCTATCCTTTGCACAAGAAAATACATACTTTAAAGTAGTAGCTGATACTTCCATTAAATCTTCTTGGGTGGTGTTAAAGAGCTATGACTAAGAAATAGATCACTCCTGCTTAGCAAGAAACCCAATCTTTCATATCCCCTTCATTTAAATCATTATATCAGCAGCAGAAAGTGTCTGGTATATACTATTAATTGATTAAAGCTAATATTACTTTCCTATCACAGCTGATCTACTGCTTAGTCAATTCTCCAACACTACTTTTGACATTTCTTTGATCTGCCTCCTTCTTCACGTGACATCAAAAAGAAAGGGAGGCAAAGTGTTTCAAAGATCAAAGGAATTGGTGAACAGAAAACTGGAAGGGAATAAGAGTATTTTCTCTCAAGACTTCATCACTAAGCTTTGTAAACAGAGTATGTGTGATATATGTGTGAACCACTGAAAGAAATAACTAAATGCATGTAGAATGAACTTCTAAAGGAATTCATTTTAGCTATCCTATCCATGTATTTTTTTTTTTAATAAGACCAATTGTTTTAATGAACCCAATATAGGAAAGTAGATATGTCCATAACACAAGTTGCAAAAATATTTAAGGCAGTGGTAATGCCATAAACTTATCCACATCTTTAGCCTAGAACTGCAGCACTGTGCAGATGGTTGTCGTGGCTCAGGCATGGCTGACAACTGCAGTAGCGTGTGAGCTCTTGTTAACCCTACAGCACAGGGAACTCAATTCCTTACGAGAGAGGAGCTCCTACAGCATACACAACCCACAAATTCCTGGGTAGTTACAGAGACATGAAGAATCTTGGAGAGGCTGCAGCCTGGTCAATGTCAAGTGCCTTCAGAACATGCGTGTCCCAGTGGGGAATTAAGTATTCCCTATCCAACCCCATAGCCAATTGCATCAGCCAGCAGAGGGAGGCTCCAGGGTATCAAAGGCAGAAGAACTCAGGATAGAGCATGGGGAGAGGGTTAGAGTCCTCTACCCACCCAGCATCCAGGTCCCACTGCATACTACCTGTTGGCAGGCCTGACTTCCTGACTTTCTTTCTGCCTCATGATGACTCCCTTGAGGAACATGGAAATTATTGCCTCCAAAAACTGCATATACGTCATTCATTTAAGTGTTTTGGTGTCTGAGTCCATTTAGTCTACTCACTGCTCTTAAATGATGACAAACATTTGATCATTGAGAAAGCTTATGCACAATGCAGTATTATGAAGAATTTCTGTGCAGGTGAATTTCTGTTCCATTGAGGGTGTAATCCAACTAAATCAGATTTCTTTCCTGATCAACCATCCACCATAAACATAGCAAACTAGTCACTAATATGCAGGAAAAAACACAGAGGAAAATGTTTTGTCTTAGAAAAGTGGGAAGAAAGGAAGGAAGGAGGGAAGGAAGTTGACTTTGCTTCAGTCTTAAATCCAGTATTGAATCCCAGTTACACATAAAATTATATTTTTAATGTGACTACATTAAATCATTTTGTCAGATAAATGAGGTATGAGCAGAAACCTGAGGAGAGACAGAGAAAGAAAGATTCACCTTCTTCTACTGATATGGTGACCATACTACTCTTTAATAGAAAAAAAAAAGTGTTGACTATCCTCTTAGCCATCAGCTAGACAGTAAATAACTGATCATCTGGAATCGGAAGCACTGGATTCGTATTTTTAAAGTGCTAACAGAGGAAGAGAAATGGGAATAAATATTGAATTATGCAAAAAAGAAAATATTATTCTTAATGTTTCTGTCCTCCTAATTTAATCATTTATTTCCAAGCACAGAAAAGAAAAAAATACACAGGTATCTCTGTCAGAGATGAAGATTCTAGAGAAAGGCATCTTTATTATATGTATATAATTAAAATTAAACTCACCAGTCTCATAGTGACAGCAAACTCAAATTAAAAGAACACATGTAATGCTGATAAACAAGCTGCACTAGTCAGAGTGGTGTCAGCTAGAATTATTTTTACAATTTTACTTCAGTCCCATATGCTTGCTTCAACTACGCTTGGAAAAAAAGTTTGATTGTCAAAGTTATCCAGAGTTGTACTCTTTGAATATATGCCACCAGGAAAAATAATGGATCATGCCTTTCCCTAGATAAGGAAAATTTGTACTGCTGTTATATTTTTGGCACCCTATCTCAGCTTAGGAAATGAGCCATTGTCTAAAACACATATAAGATTTGTTGTCATCTTCTATGTCTTACAGAAAATATAGCAATTTAAATGGAAATCATAGCAGTTTGGTCAAACTCATATTCCTCATACTTTCTCTGAACCTCAGCCTCTTTCTCTACATGAATTAGTGGATTGCCTGGGGTTTTTTTCTTTCTTTCCAGGGAACATCATATTCACAGAAACGTAGGAATTAGTTATATCTTTTTATTGTACCGCAAGTATCAGATGAAGACAAAATACAATTGTAACAGATAGGTGATTAAAAAGGGAAAAGACATTTGAGACAGTACACTGACAAGGAAAATAATTCAGTTTAAAGAAAGACAGCTTAAATCTAGTGAAAAAAAAAGACACTTTTAGGATATAGAATGTTTTAGTTCAATTACTATTTTATTTTAAAAAATAGAATGTAGTACTTCAAAGTCCACAATTTATTTATATATGTTTGGGGTTTTTAGTTTTTTATTATTTTTTTCAACTGATTTTAAATTCGTTTCCTTTGTGCTAACCTGTGGTGAGAGTGATAGGAAAGAGAAAATCTTACAGCTCAGTCTTTCTTAATCCTCCTTCCCAGTGCTACAGCAGTTACATTTTAATAGTTTTTACAGCAAAGGCCCCCAGGGATGGATTTCATTCAGATAGTCCCATTTCTCATCTCTTCTCTCATGGCTGAGAGGCACAAGATACACAGTATGGAAGGCATCAGTGCAAAAACAGGCGATCAGTTGTGAATAGAAAAAAAGGATGCACTCAATAAAAACACCTGCGTGAATTCTTAGATTTTACATCTGTTTCTTTGTGTATGAGGTGAATACCTACTGCTTGACACAAATGTATTTTTGGTACTTTGATTTTGACTGAGTATCAAGACTGAGCTTCAGTTAATAGGAAGTAAGATTTCACAAGGGACATGAGGATGGAGGGGTCCCTAAGAGCAGATTTACTTGTGATCAGGTAGTCTATCACCTGCATTTACAAATTCCAATACAAAGTGTAAAGCAGTTTATGAAAACAATGTTTATGTCTGCCTATGTCAAGATAGGAACTTGTGAACATTTCTGCCTATGTCCAACAGCAATTTCCCTGTTTGGGTCTGACTCCCTGTCTTAGTTACTCTAATGTGTGAGTCAGATGTTGGAAAGAGAGGGACACATCTTGAGTTTTTATTAACGATCAGTAAAAGCTAAACAGAAAAAAAAGAACACAGAAAAATTAGCTATGTATTTAGCTTTAGTTCATTGGAGTTTCTCTTCTCCTAAATATATCACTAACCACAGTACGTTGCTGGGCAAAGACACTGTCTCCAGTGAAAAAAGGTGTCTTGCTTTGAAATAGACACTAAAAATGTTTGCAGGGAAAGTTAAAGATGGGACTGACAAACTGGGAGTAACAGTAAATGTGGAGTTAGGCATTTACCTATGTTCTGTGGCAAGCTCCGTTTTTGAAAGGAATTATGTTACATATGTACACAGATTACTTAAACAGAACTATGAACTCTCAGTGATCGTAATGGTACTTCAGAATTTGTTTTATCTTTTTTCTTGCCTGTGTTCACCACACTGCTGGGATGTTGTATGAAACAGCCACATGAAGGTAAAAATGGTTTTCTACTAATATAAGAACTGTAAAAAACCAAAACTACTTACAAAACTCTGTTTGCCTTGTGTTGTTACAAATGCCAATTCTAGCAGAAATTAGATCTTAGTAGTATTTCACAAGAATGAATAAGGAAAAATATATTTATAATTAGTTTCTCTTAATGTATTTAAATTACAGATTCTTTTTTTTTATAAAGACATACCAATTCTAATTATTTTAAAATTGTTTTGAACTATTATTAGTTTTGTTCAAAATCTGATTTGTCTAGTTTATACCTTCTTATCTTTTACGGGTCCAATAATGCTAAGACAATCCCAGATATAGGGGCAAAAAACTGGAATACTTTATTGAATACGCGAGTGCAATTTAAGGGTCTTGGGGGCTGGGCATGTTAATGAGGAGGATGAGCTATGTTAATTAGGGGATGGCTTTATGATAACTAGAGGATTACACAGGTTTCTACTACAGTTACACAATTGATTAATATTTTTCTTAACCAGGATTAAATGGGGGGGGGGAAGAAAACAAAGGGGTTTCAACGCGGTTCGATAACTTCATCTCAAAATCCTTCCTTATCCTGCTGCAGGAGCCAGGTTAATCCACATGGTTGTACATCAACAGGTCTTATGAGGAATGTCTAGTCCTTTAGATTAAGGGGTTTCTCTGAGCCTCTGTTGCCCAAGGTTTACTGCATTGACCCACCAAGCTCCTTTCTGCTGACAGCTGGGTTTTGGCTCTACATTATCTGAAGAATGTATCAAACTTTAAAGAGTCAGCATATCTTTTTAAAAAAATCAAAACAGATTAAAATAGAAACAAAATTAGACTTCTTTCTTTGTTTGCACTGCTTAGAGATATTGAAATTGTATATTACTAAACTGCCTAATAAAATCAATCTTCTTTCCCATTTAAAACAGAGAGTATTTTCTACTTAAAATATTGTCTCCTTTTGTTTCTTTCTCCAAGTTGAGCAGTAAAATTGTATCTGCATGACAATTCCTCATCATTCATCTATTCTATGGTGCATTATACACAGAGTTGGTGATTATGATTGAATTGAATTTTAGCTTTGTTTATTGACAGCCCAACCTCGCTTCATCAATTTATATCCTATAGAAGTATCTTTCAGTAAAAGTTTTCAAGAGCATTTTCTTGATCAACACTGCATCTTCTGTACCTAAAATGAAGTGAAAAATAATGCAATCAGGCATGGAAAATTGGTAGCCTTTTCAATATGGAACTACCCTTTTTTTGTTGTTTCTGTTCAGGTGCCTTTTAATACCTATTTGACTGGATGTCGATCAAAAACTGTAGATCTAATTGTGTGGGTACCACTACATACAAGCAGATTTTGGTTTCCTCATGAAAATTTTGTTTTCTTTGTGTTGAATTATTGGTGTTCATAGCTTAAAATGTTCTTAGCATATATTATAGATGTAGCAGTCAGGATACCATAGAGCATAACAATAAATATATTTGTAATTATGCAGACACATCGTGATGCCAGCAGTCTGACGTTCAACTTGGAATTAAATCAGCTTAAGCATATGAGTTACTTTTGAAATAATTTAGAAGAGTAATTCACTTAATATTTCCCTAGCCCACAAACTCATTCTGGAAAAAGTCATTAAAGAATAAAGAAAAAGAACACCTTTATCACATAAGACTGATGATTCTCTAAGAATTTCTTAAAATCATTCAGTCTGTTAAACAGACACTCCAACACAAAAAGGCAAAATGAAGCTTTCTTGTAGCCAAAAAAATCACAAACTTATTTTAGCCACAGAGTCTTCCATACCACAACTAACTAAAAAAAGATTTTGAAGCTATCATAAAGAATTTTTTCTACTAAATTGTATTAGCAGGCAAAAGCTGCCTGAGTAAATCTAGTGGAAGTAAATGTGAGGATGAATGCATTAATACATTTCTGTTACAGCTTAGTTTTAAATTGCCCCAAAGGAAAACTCCCATAGTCAATGAATCCAACAGAGAAAGGAATCTACACTTGTCTTAAGACTGTTAACTAGAGTGCATTTCTACAGATGTATTTCCACCATAGGTCATTCTCTATGAGTCTTTCACAATTTATTACACTGATTTAAAGTAAATATTTTAGAATCACGACAACATTCATGTTAATGTTAAAAATAAATTAAACTTCTGTACTGGTTTTGTCTGGGATAGTCAGATTTATTTAAAGCATTTTATACAGTATACAGATTTATGACCAAAACAGTGTTGATAACACATCAGTGGTTTAGCTGTTGCTAAGCAGTGCTTGTACAGCATGAAGGCCTTTTCTTTTTCTAAAGCTACCCTGCCAGTGAGTAAGCTGCAGTTGCCCAAGAAGCTGGGATGAGACACAGACAGAACACCTGATCTCAACTGGCCAACAATAAAAGACTGGGACAAAAAGGAGGAATAGGGGAATGTCCAGAGTTATGGTACTTGTATTTCCAACTAGCCACTACACATGAAGTCCTGCTTTCCTGAAAATGTTTAAACCACTGTCTGATGATGGGAAGTAGTAAATGCATTCCTTATTTTTCTTTGTTTCATGCACTGCTTTTGCTTTCCCTATTAAACTAACTTTATCTCAGTGCACACATTTTCTCACTTTTACCCTTCCAATTCTCTCTCTTATCCCAATGGGCTGTGGGGACAAGTGAGCACGTGACTATGTGGTGCTGAGTTGCGTAGTAGGGTTAAACTATAACAGCTTCAAAAGAGCCGCCTTATTTAGGTTCAGAAACTTAATTTAAAATAACTTTTCACTCATAAGATGGAAAAGTTCACATTTTCATGCTGCTACAAACAATCACTATAATCAGTCTCTTTCCTGTACACTTGGAAAAGTGGTAGTCTTGCAGAGGCAAAATGTCAATAGATAACGTTCCTCTAACACTGTAAGACTCAAAAAATAAAGGTGTTTCCTCACTAATTGGTTACTGATGGTTTTCCAAAACAAATTATTACATAAGAGGACAAAAGTCTTTGGGAACCTTCCTGTCCTTAAGTAATTTTTACCTGAGGAACCCTCTATGTAAGAGGAAGAATTTCTGCTATGTCATAGTTCCTTGCAGACTTCTCTTCTGTGAAGCTTCCTGGGCCACCCGTGCCATTTGTAACATCCTGCTGGCAGAGCTCCACTACTCTAACATCTTTTGACAGAAGAACCATAGTTCTGTGAAGTATTTTGAAGCCGCTTCCAGTCAGCTTGATTTGATGCCTCCGGTTCTCTTAACAAACAGTAAAGCCCAATTTGCCTCCCGTGTGCCACTTATATTTTTAAAGACCTCTGTCATAGTTTCCATCTCTTGTCCAGGGTGAGCAATACTCATCTACTTAGTCATTTTTTATGCAGAAGCTTTGTACTTTGATTGTACTTACTGACCTTTTCTAGTCCTATTATATTATTTTTAGAATGAGGATGGACAGAACAGTAAACTGAATTCACAATATTGCAATAGCATGGATTTATATGATAGTGTAAGAGTGCAATGTTGCTCTCAAATTTCTCTTTCTATACCAATAACTCTGAACATTTGATTTTTTTTCTGACCAATAATGAGCATTGAGCTGATATTTTCATGATGTTATCTTTTAAAACCCACAGATTTCATTCTGACTGATAACTGTCAGCTTAGAACATATTTCAGGTACATAGTTAGGATAGACTGCAGAGTTTCAGGTTACTTTTGTCCCTATTCAATTCCATATTATTCCAATCTCTGGTCATCCCATCTAGCAAGATCCTTCTGCAGTTCTTCGTGCTGGTCCCTCTATCCGCACTGAACAAGATAACTTAGTAATGTTAGTACCATCTCATTCTTAACCTCTTTTTTCACATTATGTCTGAATGGATTAAACAGCATTAGTCCCAGTACAGACGCCTTCAGGATTTTCCTAGTGGTCTCCATCCACTCTAAAACACCAAACAAACATATGCTTGTACTCTCTACTTCTTCTCTTTTAACCTGTTATTTATTCACGAAAAATTATTCCGTAATATCTTTAAAAATCTGTGATGATGGATCTCACTGAAAGACTTTCAGAAATTCAATTCATCTGTATTAATCAAGCTCAGTCATAGTCATCTTAATTAATTAGGAGAAAAATTGATTCACAGTAGGTCCTGTCAAACATTACTAGAATTTAACCTTGCTCAATATTTACCTCAATGAAATTCAGGATAACAGTGTAACTTGAAATCTGACTATTTAAACAGAATCCACTAAGTTTAATAGCTCCCACTCTGTCTGAAGCACTTTTAGCACTAGCACTGGCTGGGAATTGCCTCCAAATATAAATTAATGTAATTCCCAGCGGCTACTAGTACTAGATATAAATCATTCAAAGTTTATGTTGATAAAAGTGGCCAAGTTATACACAATGCAGAACTTCATGCCCTAATTATCATATAGTGCCAATTTGCAAGGCCCATGTTTCAAATACATTCAGACTTCAGGAAAGACTAGATGATTTTCATATAATTTATGCAAAGTCACTTTTCAAATTATCCCAACACAGAAAGTACTTCAGAAAATAACTTTTAGAAGAAAAGAGGTGGATAAATTATCTTTTTTGAATACATCAGAAACCCAACAGTAGATGTATTTAAAGGGAAACATATACAGTTCAAAATTAAACCATTTAAAGGCCAAAAAGAAACAAAAAAAACTTTTACGAGCAAATGGTATCAGGAGCCAGTTATTCAAATTAAATAGGAGGCTGAAAAAAAAAAGCACAGGAATGTTAAGTAAAGTTTCTGTTTATGCTGTTCCTCTTAAAAAGTTTATGATTTAACAAGAATAGAATAAGAATTCTTATATGTTTACATATCGTAAAGACAGGTTTTCTCACTGAATAGGCATCGAGGCTTCTTTTTAATATGAATGACCTTTATTTCGTGTATATATATATTTTTTTTCAAATAAAATATTCTTTTTCTCCTACATTCCGCAAAAAACTTTGATTCTTCTTAGGAAGGATTTTTCTTTTGTGATATTAATCTGGAAAGATATTTCATCCGAAGAAGATTATTCAACTAGGTAGGTCATAAAATATCCTTTTGTCAATCTTCTGCTCCTGTCCTTTTCATACTTTTCAAGCTTTCCTTTTTTTTGATCATCATTATGGTTTAAAGGACAGAGATCCCTTTTTCTGTAGTACAGAAGAGACATGATGTATTGATCTTATTAGCTATCTAGTAGAAAAAAATCTACAGCATTTTTGACATATGTAGATAATTCTCCATCTGAATATTTGCTTGTCAGCTACCGAAATGCTCGCAAAACTGTCTTAAGGGAGCTGTGCATGCCTGTTAGATTTCATGTTTTGAAATTAAAAAGGTACAGTTTAGTTTAAAAAAAGTGTTGATATAATCAGTTGTTGACTTCCTTCCTCCTCTGCCTTCTATATGGGGTTTACAAGCCCAAATGGTGGTGGTGGAGTTCTGCCGGGGTGTGAGGCGACCCTTGTGTGGGGCTGCCTCGCCCGGACCCCGCCGGTTCCAGCGGCTCCAGCGGCCCCAGCGCAGGACTCAGCTGAGCCCCTCAGCCACGGGCGGGCGGGAGCCCCGGGAAAAGCCTGGGCAAGGGAGGGCAAAACGCTGCCCGGCAGCCAGGGCTGAGGGAGGGGAACGGGGTGAGAAACAGCCCTGGGAGCCCCGAGGGCAGAGAAGGAGGAGGGCAGGAGAGGAGGAGAGACCCCGGCGGGGATGGCCCTGCGGCTCCAGCAGGGACCCTGGTGGGGCGAGTGTTCCCCTGCAGCCCCTGGGAAAGACTCACGTTGAAGCAGGGAAAAATGTGAGGAGGAAGGACCTCCAGAGAGGAGCTGTTATGAAGGCTCCCCATTCCCCACCCCCCTGTACCCCTCTTGGGAGAGGAGGTAGAGGAGTCAGGAGTGAAGAGATGAAGCTGAGCCTGGGAATGGGGTGAAGAAATATGTTTTTATTTGTCTGATGTGTAATATCTGTTGTGTTGTTTCCCACTACCTGTAAATATTTATTTTAATTGGTAATAAATTAATTTTCCCCAAGTCAAGTCCCAGTAAGGAACCTTCCTGTCTTTATCTCGACCCAAGAGCTTTATTGTTCCTGTTTTAACTCTTTCATCCCCTCTTTCTGGTGAAGGCATAGTGAACAACCAGATAGTAGTTCGGCTTTTACCTAAGTTTAACCCCCTGTGCCTTCCTTCTTTGAATTACCTGTAATTACTTTCAGATAGCACAGTTTTGCAGTAAAGATTACTATTAAAAATAATTTATACTGTAACGATGAAATTGGTGCAGTGTGAGAGTTCCGGGTGAGAACAAGTGGGTCAGAATTAAAAGGTGACAATCAATGTCTAGCTGTGCCCTTTCCACCTTTCAAAGTTAGGAACAAGGTGGAAATAAATGCTAGGAATAGGGAAGCAATAAGAAAAACAAATGGATGTCGCTGTCTAGGGCTGTGGGGGTGTTGCTTCCACACACAACCATCACAACCGGCTGCAAGCCATTACAACCACCACAGTGGATGATGGCTGCATCCAGCTTACCGTGGACTTTGGGGGATAAATAGAAACACAGTACCCAAGGGCTGTCTGGAAGGGTGTCCCACACATCTTGTTGGCATGCATATATGACTACAAGCTAATCACCTTACTCCATAAGTAGTAGACAGTCCAGCACCTGCTAAGCTCTCCTGCACAGCAACGACTGCACACCAGGATCTCCCCTTGAGTAAGGACATCTCTCAAGGTTACTCCTCGAGACAAAACACATTCTCAGTAAGTTATTACAGCATGATAATCTTTAAAATTTTAGCTAAGTGATACAAAGGATTGATTCTGCATGTGTACTCCTTTAGACAGAAAACATTGATCGAGTCTGGGACCAAGTATAGATCCACCTGCACCGAGGCTTCTCTATGAGAAGGAATTTAGAAGTCAAGTGGATTGTTTCTGAGTATTGTGACTCAAAGAGAGGAACTCCCTGAGAGTTTGATTTGACTCTGTTATCTATTCAGTAAATAAACAAGTGTACCTTGCCATGAAATCTTGTTAAACCACGGTAACATTTACCATTGCATTTTATAATAACTTTATTATTAAAGTATATTGTGACATCTTTCTTAAGTGCGTTGTTTCTTCCACGACAACGACAAGTAAGAGAAAGGATATTAGCAGAAGCCAGAAAGACTTCTTCAGATAGAAGAGGAATTAGCAGATAGAGGGAAACAAAAGTTTTGTTACTAAAGACTAAAGAAGAATTACAGCAAATGACTCGGTGTTTATGTAACTCAGAGAGTATGATATACTGTTGCAGTCTCTAATTCCAGAATAACTAGGAGCAGTACTACAGTATACAACAGAGTACATGCAGAACTCGTGAAAGTATCCACCTACCTGGTTGTTTTCTAATCTCTCAGTGTGCTACCTGCTGTAAAACAAAAAGAGGGCAGAACAGATGAGATAATTTCATAATTTAAAAGAGTAAATACATAAAATAAAAACCAAGAAATAGAAAGAAAACCTAAAGAATTTAGCAAGGGCCCAGAGCACTTAACTTGCAAACCTAATTTTCTTTTATTTGTAGATCATCTTACGAAACAATCATAGAGAAAAAAGAATGGCATTAAAATGCAGTAGGAAAAAATACAGACCTTTGATTAGTATTCCACCTTTTCATAGCAGCAGAAAAATACATAAAATACCACTTTTTTTATGTTTGTTCTCCAGTTAGGCTGTGTTGTTGTGCATGCCACATACGTTCAAGATGACATTTGGATGATTTAATAAATTAAACCTGCCTAAACTTGGTATTTACATTTTTGAACTTTTTTTTTTTTTAGCTGGTTGTTTTGGAGAGAAGATATAAAATTGGTAGAAGAACTATATTTTTTGTTTAAAGTTATGCTTCAAGTAGCACTGATCTTCTGGTCTGGTTAACATTATAATGAACAACTACCTACATAAAATGAAAGATGACGGTCATAAAGAGTCAATTATTCTTTTAGCTTTGCAGATCATGTAGTTCTCTTTTCCACTTATGATTTAATTAGTTGTCCAGTTAAAGTGCAAGGTGATTTGTACACTGAAGTATAAATTTTCCATACAAACTTTGATTTGGTAAGTACTGAGAGCAGAGTTTAAAATAGGTGTTTTGCAAAAGTTCACAGTAATATTTTTATTGTCTATTATCTTTGAAGAGATAGTGAATCATGTCCAAAACAACTAAGGTAATAGTTTTTGTGTGATCACAGCTTTTCAAACAAAAGGCTCGAATGTCAGAATAAATTAAAGATGGCATTTGACTGATGAAGGGCAAGGAGAGGGGCTTGAGCTTAAAGTTTCTGCAAGGTCAAGGGAAGTGGAATCTGACAGCCAGTTAGAAAAAAAATGGGTTCAAAATGGATGCACTATTACCCTCAAAGCAGTAACAAACCCCTATGAGAATGGACAAGTCTTTCTGGAGTGATTAAGAGAGTAAAGCAACTTTTATCATTTCTGTAATACCAGATCGTTATTGTTAAAATATAGAAGAACTTAAGTATGGATGAGTAAGAAAAAAAAATGTGGTGATTAATTCAATTGGCCTCATTATAGGAATCCACCTTGCAGCTCAACATTATTTAAATATATCGACCAGTATTCGGTGCTGTGGACATGCAGTTCAATCTTATTGGAACTTACACTGAGAACAGCCACGTACAATGCAATGTCAATCTTTTTTCTCGTTTGTCTTATTATATTATAACAGACAAAAAGATTTATGAGTTCACATGATGTGATATTCTGTCAGTTGAGACTGCAAAACTATCTTTTTCTTATATGGTGAGAGATAGAAGTAAATAAAGAATAGCAGACAGAAGCAATTATGTAAAACTCTGAGCAGTATTCCCTAAAGAGAAAAATACATACATTTTCCTGTCTAGTTCCATTACGTGTATTCATTTCAAAACTAGACACTTTCCAATACAAACAGAGCAAATTCAATTTTGTTCGAACAACATTCTCTTCTAGCACTTCATGTGCCAAGTGAGAAAAGCAACACAAAACCTCTAACAAATTAAACATCTCTTTTAAGAACAGTGTAAATGCTTCTAATTTACTTTCAGTAATGGGAGTTTTTCTGATTCACTGCATGACTGCATTTGGGTGTTGCAAAAAATAAGCTGTTTGTTTCAACCTTAAATCTGGTTTGTATACAAAAAGATTTTGGCAAACTCATGAATGTCAAATAATGCATGGTAAATATAGTCTTTGTTAATTGCTTTTACAAAGATTTATGTAGGCTTCAATTAAAAAGGGAAAAGATAGCAGTAGATGATTCCATCATACCCACCTCCACTGAGATGAAGCAAAATGGTCATTTTATTCATCTTATGGGATCAGCTGAAGAACAAAAAGCTGGAACATACATATATATATATACACACACACACTTTTAACCTATCTAATACACATGAATGGTGAATGCATCCTTGCTTTGATGATGAGCTATGTAATATATTTACTGACCAGAGCAGAGAAAGCATTGACTGCTTTACGGAAAACTTAAATAAAGCATTAGAATTTTCTTTATATATATATATATATATATATATATATATATATATATATAAATTTAGAATTTGATAAAGAGCAAAACAGAGGAAACATCAGATGAGAGGATACAATTGCAAGGAACAGGGAGAAAGGTAGTATGACAAGATGACAGTAGACAAAAAGGTGCCAGGTCATGCACTTAGAGCTTGATATTAAGCTTTTCTGTTATAAACTAAGATTTCCCACTACAACCAAGGAAAGGGAAAGATCAGGAGTGTTGAGTACTCAAAATGGATGAATATGAGCCATCAGTAAAATATGGTACTGAAAATTTGAAATGATCCTGGTCCTGAAGTATGTCAGAAGTATATGGACACATATAGTGGTATTAAATGAGAAAATTACAAGATATTGTTATTACTCTAAAATGAACTCTGATCAATTTTGATAAACTGGGTTCAAGAGGATGAATTTAAACAGGAAGTGAGGAAGAGACAACTGCTCTCTGCATGTGGAGAATAGAGGATTCAGTTTATGGAATGAAATGAAGAAAATTAGCACAAAAAAGTTAAGAGGGAATACTCTTCTGCCTATACACAGCAGAATATAGCTACTAGAAAGGAAAGAAACTATACAAGAACCTAGTGGCACAGAAAACAGTTGTAGAGCAGTCTACCTGCATAAGTGACAGAGGTGGAAGAGTGGTCTAGCTCTAACATGGAAGAATGATTTTATTATTAAGTTCTTAAGTTTATTAAGTGAATTGTAAGGTTTTTCTGTAATTGTATGTTTTTCTGTAATATGAAAGGACAGAACGCTGTGATCTGATCCTATCTTCAAATGCTTCTAAGATTTCTATATTTCATGCAAAGAGTATGCTAAGTAGGGTTGTGCTGAAGTCTGTATCCATTAGATAGATGCAAAGAAACTAACACATGTATACAACCTGATACTTTGCAAGCAAAGGGAGAGTATTTCTTTTGCTATCTCTATCCTCTAATAGGTAAGAGAATAAACAAGGACACCCTGTGAAAGTATGATATTAATCCTTGAGGCAATAAGGTTGTAGGGATACATCAGTCAAAGAAATGATCCTTGCAGAGGGTCAGGCCAAGGCTGCAATTAACAACATAAGCTTGTGGAGTATAAGAATACTCACATGAGTATAAAAATACTAACATATTTATAGGTGTATTTATGTATATATACTGTTCTAACCTTCAGGCATTTGTTCCCTGGGTGCTCCCTAAAGCAGATATAGTTTCTAAGCACTGAGTAATTTTGACTGGATTTTTTGTTCATAAACTTATTCAGGATCCTTTTAAACTCCATGAAGACTGCAACATTGATAGCATCCTGCTTCAATGATTTCCATGACTGACTTAAAGTCTGTGGAAAAGACTACCACTTTTCCTTTATTCTGAACTTGCTAATTTATAACTTTATTTAATTCTACCTAATTTTTCTACTAAAAGAGGAAAAAGCAATAAAAACCTGTACACTTTTCTCCCTACCTCTCATTATATCTATATATATTTCCAAGATTCATCTCAGTTATTTCTTTTCCAAACTGAAGTATTCTTTCCATAATTCTCTCTTGCATAGAAGTCTCTTGCCCTGATCATTAATCAATATCCTTCCTCTGATTCCGGGGAAACTGTCACACATGGCTCCTATACTGAAGTTCAAAGATACGGTCCATAAACTGTCTTGAACATGACTCTAAAGAAAAACAGTAGAATCATATCTTGAAGCTTGAGGACAATGTAAATTTTTGAGGACTTTTTATTTTGTAGACTTCAATAAAATCTCTTAAATATAGGGCAAAGATTTGACATCATACTGTAGAATCAACATCTTCAGAAAATAATGGGTTCTTCATAAGGAGTTTTCTCTTCCATACTTTCTCTTCCAGCATTTTCCATACTCTAAAGGAAGGCTACTCAGACCTTTAGAATAAAGACAGAAGCATTTTTTTCTGAATCTGAACATTTAACCAAATTGGGTGCGCAAACTCTACAGTCCCAATCCAGCTACTGATTCTCAGACTTCCTCTCACTCACATAGACACATAGAATCATAGAATCAAAGAATCAGCTGGGTTGGAAGGGACCTCTGATATCATCAAGTCCAATCTTTGATCCACTACCACCACTGTTACTAGACCATGGCACTAAGGGCCACATCCAGTCTCATCTTAAAAACCTCCAGGGATGGTGAACCCACCACTTCCCTGGGCAGCCCATTCCAATGCCTGATTACCCTCTCTGTAAAGAATTGCTTTCTAATATCTAACCTAAACCTCCCCTGGCACAACTTGAGACAATGCCCTACTGCTGGTTGCCTGGGAAAAGAGACCAACCCCCACCTGGCTACAATCTCCTTTCAGGGAGCTGGAGAGAGTGATGAGGTCTCCCCTGAGCCTCCTCTTCTCCAGGCTAAACAACCTCAGCTCCCTCAGCCTCTCCTCATAGGACTTGTGTCCTACTCCCTTCATCAGCCTTGTTGCTCTTCTCTGGACCTGCTCCAGCACCTCAATATCCTTCCTGAACTGAGGGGCCCAGAACTGGACACAGTACTCCAGGTGTGGCCTCACCAGCACTGAGTACAGGGGCAGAATCACTTCCCTGGTACTGTTGGCCACACTGTTCCTGATACAGACTAGGATGTCATTGGCCTTCTTGGCCACCTGGGCTCACTGCTGGCTCATGTTCAGCTTCCTGTCAATCCAGACTCCCAGATCCTTTTCTACCTGGCTACTCTCCAGCCATGCACTATGGAGCTCTATAGCAACCGGCATTAGATAGTAGGTCTATCCAGCTAACGGCCCCTGCATCCCCTGTCTCCTAGTTGCCTCATGGACAATCAAACACATGCAGATGAGTCTATCCAGTAGTTGGTCCAGATCTATGGCTCTACTTCTGCTGAACTGGTCTCAAAGTAGTGGTCTCTACAGCAGCTGCTTTGGCCTCCCAGTCCCTCCAGCAGTTGACCTGCAATCCCTCTTGTCTCTCCAGTATCAATACCAGGCTTACAGCCTTTCCAACAGTTGGCACTCAAGCTTCTTACCCTATTCATCAGTTTAGTGCAGCTTAATATTGGCTACCAATCACACACTGACATGCATACACACCCACACGCATGCACATGCATACACACCCATACGCACCCACAAGCACATGCACACTCCAGCCTATTCAGTGGCTGGCTCCATAAGCTCATGGACCCCTATGATTCTATGTGGTCCCATTTGTCAGTGGCACATAGACCTCAGTACACATACATTCACACAAATAAATGAGTCCCGTCACTCAGGAAAATTTATAAATTATGCTTAATAATAAGACAGGATAGAATGTGCTTATTATATGCAGGTCATGGCCAGACAAGCGTAGTGATCAACCATTTGTATACATATGGCTGGCCTCACTTATCCCTTTAAGGCTCTTTTTTCCTCCTCCTTCTCCTCTCCAAGTCACCTTGACACCTTTCTTCCCTACCTTTGGTTTCTCCCCTAAACATCCCAAGATGTGGTAAAATCTAAAAATGTTCTTTACCTATATTCCATAATCTCATATCTGCACAAACAGCAACTCTTCTCAGTTTGAAAGGTGCTCTGGAGAGGTGCCACAAGCTGAGTAAAGCTGAAGCGTGTCACTCTCAGGCTGTGTGGCTGATGACCCTCTGGCGACAGCCCTGGAAGGGGTCAGGGGAGGAATTCATACCTCTGACAAGGTTATTAGAACATTATGCTTCCTTTGTGTGTGCGTGTGTATGGACCTTTTAGAACAACTTAGGAGTACCTTGCTCTTTGACATATTTTTTTCTGTCTGCCCTGGGCATCCTGCTATTGGTCCTGGGAATATCTTATTTCCAGAGCTGTGTGGTTGTGTTTTAACTAGATTGATGATGAGTGTCTTCCCAGCTCTGGGATCTTTGTGGTTTTAGGCTGATCCTACATTCATTCCTATAATGAGTAAACCTAGACCATCTAGCCGAAGACAGAAAGTACATTCACCAATTATTTGTTCTCTACACTGTCTCTGTAAGGCTTAATATCCCACTCATAATTTCTTTTTGTTAGTTTTTCTTGGACAAAGTCGTTTGATTTAATACTAGCCAGCCAGGCAGTATAATATTACACAGTTTAAAAAAAGGCACATAAAACGTTAATGAAAATAAAAAAAGACAACATTCTCACTTCCCCATGGCTGGGTATGACAATGCCTGAAGAAATGCATTTTAGACAGACACATAATATGATGTGAATTAGCAATTATACTTTGACAAGAAATATATCTCTCTCTCTGCGTATATAACCTATAACATTTGTGATCCAATTATAAAAACAACTAAAATTCTCCTGGCTCTAATGTGATTTTTCTGCAACAATAATATTGACTCCCCAGTTATGCATGTGCCATGATTAAAAGTGCTTTTTTGCTTAAATTATTCTTTTACTCATCCAAATCTTCTGACAGTAGTTTTAGTCAATTTTATTTAAACAAATGGAAGCACAGAATAGGGGCAAAAATTAACAAGATAGAATCTGGAAAAGATCTTCCAACAAAGGAATATATGTATATCTCCCAAACATTTAGGTTTGGATTTCAGTCTTTACTACTGCACAAATGAACTATAATAAGCATAGTAATTCTATTAAAAATGGATAAACAAGAATAAATTTTTCAATATTACGAAAATATCAGAATCCTCAAGTAACACTGATTTACATAATTCTCCAAGTCAAAGTTACCATAAGCCAGAATATTTTATTGTTTATTGTGATTTTTTTAGTTCTTTGGGAACAATTGGGCTTGTTTTGATATACTAGGAACATGATAATTATAAACATTTCATGAGCAATAGCAGAAACATGCAGGATGGAGGGGAAGAATATACTGGAAGAGTATTCATGGCAAACATCAGAGGAAAAATTTTGTTTACATAATATAAAAGTATATTTCTACTGAATACTTTGGCCAGATTCTGAAAAATGTAAAATTAAAGGATTTTATACATTTCATTTTTATTTGAATATGGTAACCCTAATAAATTTCTGAAGCTCCAATTATTAAAAAATAAATGCAAAGAAGTTTGGTAAACTCATGTATATGGAGCTGCTTAACGCACACTAAATTATTTCACAAATCTTTAGTTGTTATTCTAGTTTTTAAACCATAGGATTCACTTCTCTGTTTCTATTAAAGTTAAGAAAATCACATATTCCACTTTCTAAATGCCTATGAACAACAATAGTTACTTTAGCTTCTTTTTATTTCATCACTCATAAGACTTTACAGAAAACTGGCTATCTTTTGACCTAAAATATGTGACTATCAAAAATCAAACCCAGGAAGAGTACTTTGACTAAACAAGTGACGTACATGGCATGATCAGAAACATAAGATGAATCATAAGACTTTCTACATATGGAAATACATCAACGAACTTGTATCCATAATTACTAATGTATAGTGAATCAGTTACCCCTATCTTGACTGGCAATTACTTAAAAATATGTGTGTAATGGAAGAAAAAAGAAAGCTACAATCATTTGGAGACACAGAAGACCACAGGATTTGATTATTCTTGTATTTAAATATTTTTATATTTAAAAGTAGGATACCCCATCGGTGAAAAAAATTATGAGTGATTCAGGGAAAATCTAGTGAAGATTCAGACATGGCTTCTGTAGCTCATCACTAACTCTGAAGATGAGTGTCCCACGGTATCCTGTAGCACTGTGCATGCTGTAATCAGGTCAGAAAGGGCCAATAGACAGATTTAGCATGGAATTTGGGCAAAGCTTTTTTTTTTTTTTGGAATTTAATTGATTGAGACAAGGTGTCTAATATCTGGAGATATAAAAATGCTATATGAACACCCACAATTTCTGCTGTGGGCAGGAGTAGTACTGTACTTGTGAAATACAGCCCTGGTCATACTCTGCATGTGAAGAACTATTAGTTTTGTCAGGATCTTCACAGAGCTATCTGCAGAGCACAGTTTAAGACTGCTGTATCTGAATCTATTTTTAGGGATCTAAGTTATGATTTCTATGGTGTATTGCTCTATAAACACAAAAATGGGTTATTATATTTTACCTAGAATCTAATCAGAACAAGCTCTTCAAATTCAACATTCTTCACTGAATATAATTCAGATCTGTATTCTTGTGCTGCTTTATGAAGTTCAAATTAAATACATATTTTAATCAGGGAATGGATGAGGTTGGGAAGGGCCTCTGGACATCACCTAGTCCCGTGCCCTTGTTTATAAGGGCCACTCAGACATAGTTGCCCAGGATTATGTTCAGATGGCTTTTGAATATCATCAAAAACTTCTCTAGGCCATCTGTACCAGTGCTAAGGTAGTCTCCTGTTTTTCTCCTCCATCAGAAAAAGTGTTTCCTGTTGTTAAGGGAACCTGCCATGTTCCTGTTTGTGCCTATTGCTTCTTGATCTTTCAGTGCTGAAAACAGCTTGGCTCCATCTTCTGTACACTCTCCCATCAGGTATTTATATAAATTTATAGGATTCCCCCAAGAGCCTTCTCTCCAGGCTTTCCCAAACTTCTCCAATCCCTTCGACATCTGAATAGACCCTTACTAGAGTCTCTCCAGTATGTTCATGTCTCTCTGAGGAGCCCAGAACTGGACACAGCATTTCAGGTGTGGTCTTACCAGTGCTGTGTAGAGAAGTATCTAGAAGAGAGAAGTATCTAGAAGAAGTATTACCTCCCTCAGCCTGCTAGCAACAATCCTCCTAATGCAGCCCAGGATACCACTAGCCACCTTTGCATCTAGGACACATTGTTGGCTCATGTTCAACTTGGTGTTCATAATGATCCCTATATGCTCCTCTACAGAGCTACTTTCCAGCTGGGCATCCCCCAGCATATACCAGAGCATGGGATTTTTCCTCCCCAGGCACCTCCATAAGGTACCTGACAGCTAATTTCTCCAGCCTGTCCAGATCCTTCTAGATGGCCTGTCAGCCACTCCTCACAGCTGTGTGTCATCAGCAAGCTGGCTGAAGTTGCACTCTGCACCATCATCCAGATCATTAATGAAGATGTTGAACCGGAATGGACCCAGTATTGAGATCTGTGGTAAACTTCTAGTTACTGATCTCCAATCAGACTTTGTACACTGATCACCAACCTCTGAATCCAGCTGTTTAACCAGTTTTCAAACCACATCACTCATTGTCTGCTCATCCAGCCCATATTCATCACACTTTTTTATTAGGCTCTTATAGGAGAGAGTGTCCGAAGCTTTATTGAAGGCCAGGTAGACAATATTCATTGCTCTCCCATCATCTACGAGATCAGTATTTTCATCATAGAAATCTACCACTTTGATCAAGCATGACTTCTCCTTGATGACTAGTCCTGGTAAATTTACTGTCCTTTGTGTGCCTAGAAATGGTTTTGATTTGCTGCTTCATCACTCCCATGGGAATCAAGGTTGTTATGTTTATCTACTTTGTTAATTTAGATATTTCTTAAAGTCTGCTTATTTTATGTAGAAATATGTGTATGGGGTGTTATTTTTTAAAAATACTATTATTATTTAAATATCATTATCATATAATGGATATGATAATGCATAAACATCCATGTCATTCATAAAACCAGGTATAATGTTTTATACATTACATGCATTAATGGAACACACCCCTTCCATGGAGTTTTCTTTATGTACAATTGCTGAAAAAAAAATTGCTGCAGCACTTATGGTACAAAGTAGAAAAATAAGTGATCATCTATGAAACAGAATGTTATGTGAATGTGAAGGTGTAAGTAAATCAGATCCTTGTCTTTCTCGATGTATCTTGGAGGGGGAGTGTGAAACATCTGAAATTGCAGAAATTTATCTGACAGGGTTCATTATCTGCATCTGTAATGTGCCAGACAGAAAAAGAATACAGGAAGCTCTCTACTGTCCAGCCAGTCCCTAAAACGCTGTTCATGGCCAAAGGAAACGTTGTGTCCTTTGTTGGCAACTTGAATTAATCTTATGTGTTGCTTCCTCATACTTCTGCAATGGCCAGTGTCAAAAACAGCACCCGCGGTTAAGTGTCTTCAGCTGTCTTCTCTACGCAAAATCATCATGGCAAGGGTAGAGGGGAAAGCTGCAGGCTGCATGAATTTTTCAGCCCCTCCAAATCACTTAAACTCTTGTTATTGTGTCAGTTCATGAATAGGTCACACCTGTGTGTTCCTGGACTACTGCCAAGGGCACTGCTGCAAGTAATACTATGACAGGTAGATAATTAGACCTTGAACCTTGTTCATGGGCTTACTCTGATAGCAGTGTAGAGTCTTGCTCTGTCTTTGGCCTGGCCTTCAGGGATTAGTGATTTAAAAGAATCAGTTCAAGAACTGCGGTTTATGAGGGTAGAAAGTCATCACAGGTTTATATTTTTATAAAGTTATCTGTATAGCTTAACCCTTTGAAAGAATGTGAAAGTCTGGGCTACACTGAAGTTTCTTTTGATCATGAAAGATGAGAAAGATAAGAAAGAACTGCATGGTATTGATATACTATCTCTCAGGATACAAAAATAATAACCAGTTACAAAGTAATTTCTTGGAAAATAATCATAATTCACTAGCTCTCAAGCCAATAAACTGAGAAGGCTTTCAGTATACCTTTAAGCACATTAAATTTTGGTAGATTTTCCTGAACTGAATCTGAACCTATGCATAAGGTTTCACTCACAGAGATTAAAAAATCAAGGTTACTTAATTATACTATGTAGTAAAAGTGAGTGAAATCTGGTACTTCTAACCTCAGACAGAGCTGTTGGTCTCAAAAGCTTCTGACTGCAATACAGGAAAATTCTTGCCCTCCTGAGGGAGAGAAATCACTTTTCAAATATATGGATGTAAAGATGTTGAGATAAAACTTGGCACCCATAATAGCTACCAAGATCAAGACCAAGCATGAACTCTTCAATCCATGTCCATGCAGACACGCTAAATATTTCTTATGAAACTCAACTGCTTTCTTAAACATGACAATTTTTATTTGAACACATATGTTGCACTAATAGTTGGTTGCTCATCTGGTCTAGTCATAGCTTTGTTGCATTACAGCATTACTTAATTATCATGCCATGTGTCTTTGTTCCTGGAAATTGGTAGATAAATCAGAAATTAATGGAATATGCATTTCAGGATTTTTATGAGTCCATTAGAAACAGACCAGTTGTCACATTCCATTAGACTCTGCGTAGTTCTCTACTTCCTTCAGTTATTGTGTGAAAACTCATAGATCTGAAAAATGGTTGTATTCAAAGTATCTCTTTCTCCCTTTTTAATATTTTCAGCTCATGAAGATAGGCTCATAGATTAGAATCATAGAATCATTAAATCATAGAATGGCTTGGGTTAGAAGGGACCTTAGAGATCACCTAGTTCCAGGCCCCTTACCATAGGCAGGGGCACTTTTCACTAGAGCAGGTTGTTCAAAGCCCCATCCAACCTGGCCTTGAACATGAAACTGAAACACAATGAGGAGCAGCTGAGGGAGTTGGAGTTTGTTAGTCCAGAGAAAAGAAGGCTTAGGGATGACCTTATCACTCTCTACAACTTCCCGACAAGGTTGTAGCAAGGTGGTACTCAGCCTCTTCTCCTAGGTAACAAGTGATAGAAGGAGAGGAAACAGCCTCATGTTGTGCCAGGCGAGGTTAAGGTTGGATATTAGGAAAAAATTCTTCATCAAATGGCTTGTTGAGCATGGGAAAAGGCTGCCCAGGAATTGGTGGAGTAACCATCCTTGGAGATATTTAAAAGATGTGGCACTTAGGGACATGGTTTGAAACAGACTGATATTTTTAGCTCAAACACTATGTGGATTTCCAATTCCTGAATTATTCTTAAGGCCCATGCTAGTAAGCTAATATGCAGGAAAAAAAAGTTATAGAAGAAACCAGCCTGTGTATATTGCCTTTGTGACAGTTTCCAGACAATGTTTCTGAGACACAAAATTTTATCATTTCAAAAACACGTAGCAGCAGAGTTTCTGAAACTAAATATTCAATCTGTTTATCTCTTTTCTTACATCTCTCTAGTATTTTGTGAGAGAAAAGCATAAACATGACATATAACCTAATATTTATCCAATGCAACCAAACTGTTTCAAAAATTCCCAGTGATAGGGTAAATCCATTCAAAATATAAGTTTTCATATAACTTCATGCTGGTATCATACATTCTTAACACAGACATGCAATTACTGTTTTCTGTCATGTAGTGGAAAAAAATCCCCACCCTTTTTCATCCATCTAGTGGGATTTTACTTGCTTTGAAAGAATTGTAAGGCAATATAAGCTAAGTATTAAATTATATGAAATATTTTAGACTTTTTTCACTATAGCAGAAAAGAATAAGTACAGACTTTCTTAGCTCCATCAGTAATTGGTTTATTTACATGTCTAACTGCCAAGAATATTTAGGCATCATTAGTATCTCACCGATTCCTTTGTGCTGTACTTTCTAACAAAGTTGCTAATAATTGATGCACAGAGTGCACACAAGTAGCTTGCTTCAGATGAACTCTGCTTGTGCACTGTAATCCATTGTTCAGTGAAACATTCTAGATTAAAAAACACACAAAATTCCTGGGAATTATTATCGGTCCACAACTCCATACACATTATGGTGGCCCCCAATTCATTAATTCCAATATCTATGACATAATTATTTTAAAAGCTGGCAAAAAGGAGGATTCAGGAGAAAGAATACTAGACTAAAAGTAGTGAGACATGAACTCTTAACTCCTTTCTCTGACCACTTATTTAAATCTGACAGGTCACTGTATCTTTCATCTTTCAGTTTCTGAAGCAGTGAAAAGATTCTATATTTTAAAGGCTTATGGTAACCTTCTATAGAGAAACTAAATTAGGTGTTTGCATATTCAGACATTTTAAACTGTTTGATTCTGGAACATAATTATACAACAGTTTTAGGGGAAAAAAAAAAGTCAGTGTAATTATCTGCAGTACACAAAAGTCCCTGGTAAAGTCACTGATAACAAAGCAGGTCAAAGTCATTAAACATAAGATTTGCAACCTGGCTGGTATTCTTCTGTCTTTCATTGCCTAATTTCTCTTTTCTTCACTGGGCATACTACATTTCTCCTTCTGGGAGATCAATGCAAGTTTACAGAGATCACTAGTCCAGATGAAAAATAGTTTGTCAAGAGATGAAATACTTCCTGTGATATGACAATGGACTATTTGTGGGTGCTGAGCCTCAAAGTATACAAGCAGGACAGAACTACAGAAGCAAAATGATTCAACTGGTGATGCTCACAATTTGCAGAAAGTTGTCAGCTTGATCCATAGAGCACGTCTGAGCTCTGAGAGTGAGCATCATGTAAGAAGTGATAATCCTTCACTTAACAGCTGGACAATTCACAGAGGAGAATTTTTCAATGGATTCTTCCTTGATAATTACTAATTTACTTGCTGCACTTGTCTGGCACAAAGGTTTTAAGTCAACTCTGAAGCTTTAAAAGACACATTAAATGAACAACTATGCATTTATTGGCAGTTCCAGCATCACAGTGTGTAATGAGCAGTTGTCTTAGCTGCTTCACCATGGTCTGTACCACAAGTTGCCAGGTAATCTCTGCTCTGGTGCCTGAAACACTTCCTCCTCCTTCTTCTCCTTCTTCACTGACCTTGGTGCCTGCAATGCCCTTTCTCTCACATATTCTCATTTCTCTCTCAATCTGCACCTGTGGTGTTTGGGGTTTTTTTACCACTTCTTGAATACCTTATCCCAGAGACCACTGTTGTTGGGCTTGGCCTTGGACAGTGGTGGGTCTGTCTTGGAGCCAGCTGGCATTGGCTCTGTTGTACACAGGCGAAGCTTCTGGCAGATTTTTACAGAAACCATCCCTGTAATCCCCCAACCACCACAGGACTGACATGCAAATCCAATACAAACTTAAATTTACATTTCCGGGGGCACAAAAATGTACTCCTTTTTTTTTGTTGTGATTGCTGTGTGTCTAAAACTGACCACTGACTACTATTTTCAGTTTCTTAAGCTGTATTGAATCCTCCTTAACTATAGAATGATAAAGTAATTAATTTTAAGAAAGGAAACAAATACTGAGACTCTGATAGGAATAATATAATTATTGTCCAAATGACAGCAAGAGCTATAATTTTTTTTCCTTTTTATTAGTCAGCCTGGCTCACTGCTACTTCATGAGAAAATGTATTGCAGATAATGCTACGACATATAATCTGATACAGGGCTCCAGACAGCTATTTCTGCTCAGAAATTAACTCAGATTAATGTGGCGATAATTGTTGGAGCTCAGTTACATGTTTTAGCTAATTAAAGGCTGAGCAAAATGCCATAGAAGAGACAGTAACATTTGTTAACAAGAACACACTAATGATTTGGCCGTCCTGATTGATCTCTGAAGAGGTTAAAAAGCTAGAGCTTTTGGAGAACTAGTAAATATGTCAAATCTGGGTTATTCTTTATCTTGCTTACAACGCAGAAAGAATCGTGCCTTGCAGAATATACCACCTTAAGGAGTCTTTCTGCTGTGCCTTTTGCAATCGGACATGTCTATCTCTTATTAGCCTTTTTAGCCATCAGCACGCTTGTAACAAACGTGGGTAGAGCTCTTCCCAAATCTTCATTCGCGAAGCCTAGTCATGATATCTTGCTTAAAAGAAAGAAACCATATTTCATCTCATCAATAAATATGAGGAAAAAAGTAATTATTACTCCACGTATTTCCTAAAATTACTCATAATTTTTATGTGTTGTAATCCTTGTTCTTATATTTTTTCTATCTAGGTTAATAAATTTCATTTTCTTGTGTTTCTTACAGTTGTATCCTTCTAATAATTTTGAGCTCTGCTGAAGCAATATAAACCAATTTAACAGAGGAAAAGCAGTCTCAGGGCTACATTATATATTGTGTCAGGCATATAATTTGCATATATCAACTAAAACTGTTGTACATAATAAGTTGATGATCTCTCTCAAAAATAAATGCAAATTCAACATAAAATTAAATATATTTATTAAATTAAAATTTCCTCATTTTAAATCTGAACTAAGGTCATAATTTGCCTAAAATAATTTTACTTAAGAAGCATATCCTTGGACTCACTGTCTTACCCTGTCCACATGATCAAGTAAGTTACTATCTTCCCTTCTTAAAGCGCAACTTAACGTCATTAGATTTAGCTAACGGAAGAGTGCAAGCCACTCATGATTCTGAACATTACCTTATACTCAGATTAAATCTTAAAATAATGATTATTTGATTAGCAAGACCTTGATCTAGATACTATGAATATTCCATCCAGCCAGTTTTAAGAAAGGAAAAATTTTGGCCATATTTCAAGAAAGAGTTTCTGGCTGTGTAATCTCCTCATTGGTCTTGTAATCAAACCTTTTTTTCACTGAAGAGTTTTGCAGCTTTTTGTCTATTAAAACCAATAAATTTGGGTCCATATAATTATGTTAATTCCAACATATGTGGGATTATACAAATTCTTAATGAAATAATCATTGAAGTTTATGAGTCATTTTGTCCATCAAAGAAATTTTTTCATGTTAGCAGACCTTTTCACTAATGACAATCGCCTTTCAGCAGCAAAAGATTGGAAAAAAAGAAACATTATCGATCCTTTTCCCTAAGTACGATGCTACCGTAAAATGTTGGAAATCTGACTTTGAAAAATGCGCGACAGAAATGTATGAGGCATTTTTATAGTTATTCTAAAATGGAAGGATGGTAAGATTACGATAGTAAAGCAGAGAATCAGAAGATGCCATTTCTTTGCACTGATTAGCAGCCATACAAGTAATGTGACTATTCAGACCTATTTTCCCATTATATAAAATGGGGATTTCAGTTTAATTCAAAAGATTATTTAGAAGATCAACTCCTTGTGAACTTAAAGCATGTTCTTGATGAATGTTACATAAGTTTACAGAAGACATTACCTACAACTGGGATAGTTTAGACATCTGACATGTGTTTGCATTCAGAACAAATTTTGGGTCGTCTTTCAAAAATACATTTTAGAGCAAAAGGAAAAATAAGCCAGTGTGTGGAAAAAAGACCTGATTTTCCAAGGTAAAAGACACAAAAAGATAGTTGAGAAAGTCAATTCTGCAAGACAAAATGAACTATGCTTTTTATTATGATGATGATTCCACTGTTAGTACAGAACATTTCAGTCACTCTGCTGAAGTGGGAGTCTCATTTTACTTCAGAGTTTTGATTTGCTTTAAAGGAGGACACTTCACACTTTGGTAAAATAATATCAGCCAAAATACATCTTGCTGTGTCTGTCTACAGTGGATGTTATTCATTCTGTCAAAGCCAGTAGAAAATCTGTATCCTTATCCTGTATAATAGAAAACAGTTTTTAAAAGAGCACTGATCTTTCTTGCTATATGTGACTTGCTTCTAGCAAACTACAAATTCAGTTCCAGACTCCACAAGTCCAATCTTATGTTCTGGCCTTTATCTTATATTGTAATTCCTCTTAGACAAACTGAGAAAACTTCTACAGAACTCATGTAAGTAAATGAATTTACAACTGAGGGTTATTTTCAGTGATTTTTCATAAATGGAATGCCATAATGTTACTGCTACTTAATCATGGTTTGATTTTTGTGAAAATTATATATTGACCAAATATAATTTCCTGATTAAATTCTCAACAATTCAAAAGTTTCCAGTACTTATCTCCTGTTACCAGAAAGACATCAACTGGACAGATAAAAAGACCACATACTCTTCAGAGAAGAAATGATACAACTTTTTCTGCTGTCTGTAATGGCCCTGAGCAACAGTCTATGTTTTGTAACTAATAGAAGTAATGAAAAAAGATGGATATGATTACAGTAAAATAAAACTGTATTTCTAATGAACACCTTCTATCTAAATTGCAGGTATACAAAAACAGAAATGAAGCTGTTCTGAATATTCACCCTTAAGGTGAATCATTTGCTGGGTAATGAAATCCTCTGCAGTAAACTCAAAAAACACCCTGCACCAGCAGAGGGAAGACCAATTTGAAGCATGCTTCATAGCCCTTAGCTATGAAGTCCATAGCTATCTGGCAAGCTTGGAGTAAGAGCCTATAGCTCTTACTATTCAATTTAATTTCTTTTTATTCAGAGTATGTATTTCAACTTATCATTAACTGCTGGATGACAAGACAGACAAGGTAAAGGTCATTCATTAACACAGTGTTATCTAATTTAATTCAGTTAAGGTATTGATCACATTGATGGTAAATAAGTTAGATTCAGACAGCCATTGCACCTCCAGGCCTATAAGCATTTTACTGTCATGTACTTGGCATTTTTCAAGAGGAAATATTTGCACTCCTTATCATTGTCAGGATTACAGTGTTTCTCGTGAAGTTATAATTTTTTGTTTATGCATGTTAATTTTGTAAATGTTATGTAATCTAATGTATAACTGCAAATTAAGTACTTGCTTCAGTGCTGATTGATGCAATAGATCCACTGAAGCAAAGCTCTTGCAATTACAAATTAAATTATTAGATAACTTTGAAGTGGCTTTAAAAACTCTATTTGTTTATGGAAATTGATAGGAAATTATACTCAAGCAACAGGACAGAAAATGGAACAATATGAAAGGCAGGCAAGAGCACCAAACAGCAAAAGTGTTTCTTCGACTATCAGGCTTATGTTTTGTGTTCTGCAGCTACCAAACAACCATGCTCTAGTGAGATATAATTACCATTTAATAGCTGTCAGTATGTTCAATTACTTATATTTACTTTTTTGTCTGGGTCTACATGCTGTTTGGGAATAAAAAAACTGCAAAACTAAAAGGTAGTATTGCACAGCCTAAAAACATAAAATTGTGTGATGACTTACCTTTTTAAATTCGGATTTTAATGTGGGAGCATTAAAATTTCTCAAAACTAGTCATGATGGTTAATAGTGCCTTTTCTTATTTTAGCTAATATTGGGATTTCTTGCTTATATCAAGATCTTATCTTATATCCAACTAATATCAGGATCTATTTGAAAAAAGTCAACCCAGTGGATAATGTCAGGGAAAAACTAGTTAAGATAACTCCCTATTAGGTAACTCACAAAGTACAATATGTGAAAGTATGCTGTACTTTTTTTTTTTAACAGGAATGCTTGAATTTCTGGACTACCAAGAGGTAAATTGTTACCAAAAATCATGTGTCTTCCTCTATAACTTTCGTTTAATCCTCGTATATTCTTTCAGAGTATGTTACTGGATTGTCACATATTCCTCAGTATATTTCATAGACCTCAAAAAGGAAACACTGAGCTACCCATAGAGATGAATTTTAACCAAATTTGTACATTGTGATTAAGGGAGAGAGGTAGCTCATTTTTTTAAGAATTATTTTCTTTATATAGCTCAAGCTGCTATTTCCCAGCTTTTGTATACTCTAAATAAAATTTTTCCTCACAGCATTTATTTTTCTTGATAAAGTTTGAAGGGAAGTAACAGGTTCAATTCCACTTTTCATGACTAAATAGCACTATTTATTTTTAGTGGTGTACAACAGAATAGTTCACAAGCTGGAACTCTCATCTTTTCAAGAGGACAGAAAATGAGTTTTTCACTGCCCATTCTTCTCCAGTTGTCATTTCTGTTTCATTATCTTCCTTTTTCTGTAAATTTGTTCCTCTGGTCAACTTTTCATTGTACTTTTGCTTTTAGTTTTTGTTATGTTCTTTCTCTTTGTAAATTCCTATTGAAGTTTTTCTTTTGCTATGGTACTATTCAGCTTGACATAAAAGCATGATCACATGTTCCCAGTCCTTCAAATCTTGAGCTGTTGTCCTGAATCTTTTCTTATATAATTGTAATATGGCTTGGGCTTTCTTTTCAATTCAGCAAGATTTTGGGTTCTGTGTGTGACTCTGTAAGAAAAATAACATCTTCATGAACTAACATTTTCATCCAGCACTTTGTGATGAATAGGTGCCTGTTTTTACCCTGTATTTTTTTAGGATAGAACTTAATAATCATTGACGTGGTTTTCTAGCTGTGTGATCACTTTTTATTACTGTCCTTATAATTTTGTCCCCCAGAGAATGATACCTTGAGGAAGTTGTTCAGGAATTTGACTGGGATTTAGTTGAAGAATTCCTCCTAGGTGAGTAATGTTTCCTCAGCACCTGTTCTGATGACTCTTTGGTATTTGCCCCTGTGGACTGAGCAGAGATTATTCTCCTCCCTGAAACACATTTAGTAGGCACCCATCTTGTAATGTCACAGTCTGTTCTAATAAATAGCAAGGATCTTGAATTCACAAGTATCTGCTTCTCTCATGATCTGAGAGGACTTTGTTCAAAATGTCAACTTCATATCATTAATCGTACATTATAAGATTCACAGATATTAACCTTAACTTACTGATTATTAACCCTACATTACTTTGAGGGGAAAGGAGGAATAATAAATCACTTACAAATGACACTGACAGTACATGAAAATTTTAAAAAATAAGAAAGTAATTGATCTTATATTTAATAAACTTTTTGACACATATCAATTAAATTCAACTGTGATGATATATGCAAGCCAAGGTCAAAACAGGTTAAGATGTAAATATATATCACATTAAGAGGAATTCAGTCATATTACTATCAATAATTCAGCTTACATTTGTATTTCACCACACACCTTTATTGCAATAAACAAATTGTTCTAAATTCTTCCTTTTTCCTTTTAATGAATTGTGCACTGAAAGTTGCATATTTCCCCAGTTATATTTTTTGCTGAACGTTATGCACCTTTTATTTACTAGAAAAAAAATCATCATGATGATAAGAGTTAGTTGATATTAAATCAGTTTGCTTGCTTCTTTGTTTGGAACAATAAATTTAATTTTCTGAATAAACTTTTGTTTGTAATTTCTCATCGAAAACAAGTTCTAAAGTTTGTAAGGATTCACAGGGAATTCTGTTTCATGCCTAATGGTGAAGAAGAGTAAGTATAGGAAAAGTTTAATTACCAATATTATCAGGAAAAATCAAAATGAGGTCATATTCATAAATTTTTATCAATTTAGAGTTTTAATATATGTTAGATTTTCGTCCAAATTTTCTTGAGCAATAAGATCTGGTATTTATTAAAGAAAATTTGTCTAAAGGAAGATTTAGAAGCAAACAAAAGACTAGAAAATCTTGTTATATTCACTGTCCCTCTTCCCCAGGTGATAGTAGGAGTTTGAAATAAATGCTTAAATAAACAATTAATATCTCCAATGTGGAGATTATTATAAGAATATCAATCTTGTATTAATCAGGCTAGTTCAAAATTATGCTAGAGACCATTGTTTATAGTCTTTCTGTTGGAATTTTTTAAGGACTACAGACTAAAAACCCCAACACCTCTCCTGAGAAACTGCAACAACAGAATTACATTTCTGCCAAATCACTTTTTTAGCATTTAATTTTCTTTTAAGAAATATTCCCAAAAGGCCATAGATCTAACAATAGAAAGTGCCCACTCAGACCCCAGCTGGAATTGAGTCTCAATAAGTATAACAACATTGCAGACAACCCAATGCTTGCTAATTGTTGTAAAACTGCCAGCCTGAAAATGACTGCATGCTGCAATATGTGTTGTACTGACACTGAAGAACTGTTCAATGAGATGGGGGAAATAGTTTAGGTACAGTTTCTTTGCATTTGTCAGATTCTTATTATTACAATAAATTAATTTCTTAGTTCAACAGACCTTTCTCTTATTTCCCAGAGATGTGTTTTAACAGTCATGTCAAAACTCTACATGTTATCAGTATATTTTGAATATTTTCTGTAAATACTTTATTAGTAATTGACATATTAAGCCAGCTTTTATTTCTTCAGTATATGAATATAAATGTTCCTCTCACCATAATAAATAATTCAAACTGAACAGGCATTTATAAATGAACCACATTTAAAATCAAATTTATCAAGCACTACTGAAAAGTTTAATGTAGGAATCTCATTTGTTTTACAAGCTCCACAACCAAGGATTATAATTATTTTAAAAATATTTTAAATTGCACTGGCATTTTCAGAAGAAATATTGAAGGCAGAAGAATTACAGAAGACATTTTTTCACTCCAAGATAAAGTTTTTTAAAAATTAATTGTCTGTCTAAAGTGCACACACTGTGTTTAATAGCATAAATGAAACAGTTTGAAAACAGACAAACCCAAGGGTGAGTTATGTTTTTATCCTGAAATTACAAGCTCCATGCTGGGATTAGTTACAGTACATGTAACCTACAGATAGAGTAACTCAGAGCTTATTAATACTCTGATAGTCATTTGTCTTTTAATTCCTGTTGCAGAATTTTAACAAGATAATTATGTTTTTCTCCACTTCTTCCTCAAAGCTGACTAATATTTTTAAGGAGAAGAAACAGTGATCTTGATTCCACCCCAGAAAGCACTATACCATCACAATATTGTAATAAAATATATAACAGTTGTCTGATTAGGAGACAATTGATTTGGTGCCATGGAGCAGAAATCACAGAACAACAGAGAAGTACTCGATTTCCTTCCCTCTCCCCAACTATCGTATGAACAATTAAAAGACTGAAAAGGAAGGAATAATGTAGAAATTATAACAGTTGTATTTGCTTTGCTCTTACAGTGAACACAGACCACTTTCTTTTACCAGAATACAATGATTAGGAAAATATAAAAGATTCCTTCCTGTACATTAGTGGCTGCATAAACATCTGTAGGGCATAGAAGCTGCAATTCCCAGAACAGACACTACACAGTGAAGTCCTAAACTGAGTTGATTGGTGAACTTCAAACGTAACACAGACACCTGAAAGTTGCCTAAAGGAAGATAATGCATTGTTCTATATCTAGGTTACCTCTTTTTTGTGTCACTGCACTGCTGTTGTCCTTTTGTACACTGCTCACAATGAACAATCAGAGAATTTGAGCCTGCCCCTCACTGCTGCATCTACCCCACTTTGGCTGCATGTGAGCATAAGGAAAGAAAGGGAGTGGCTGTGTGCAGTATTAAATTAACACAGGCTCTGTAATTTACTTACAGTCATGAGAGATTAATCATTGTTTTAAGCATAACTCTGTGATTAAACAGAAGAGTAGTCTTGATTTTCTTTTATTCTTATCTAGTGCACCCCTTGGTTTCTATGCCTGGACATTCAATTTCTCCTTTCTTACCTCCCTGCCTCTGTTCCCATCCATTTTACTCTACAGTTCTTCTAGTTCCATTCTTTCAGTTTCTTACATAGACAAAATTTCTATTTTCACAAAATAGAGTGTGACTTTACCTTGCTATTACCTCATTGTTTTCCTCCTCACATCTGTTTTTGATCTGTATCTTTGGTGCACATTTCACTTGATGCTAGATCTTGATTATACAGCTGACTAAACTGTATACTTTTGCAATCAATACAAAGCTGCATGACAGATTACATTACTAAACTGAATAATGTCTATAATTATTTTTATTAAAAGTCTACTAAATAAAACAGGCTAGAAAAAGAACACAGCCAACAACATCAAAGTGCAATCAATCTCAAAAGTTTTGTTAAAGAAGCAGAAACAGTTGCTGCTCCACTGTACCTGTGGCATTACTTAGTAACAGGCTGCCTATTAGAAGCCTCTTCACCTAAACAGCTTGGAGGTATGAAGTTTTAGGAGCAATAGGAGCCCTTTGAGAAGGTAGGAGAACACCTTCCCCTCAGGTAAGGCAGGTAGCAGAATGGGATCCGGGAAGCACAAAACAAGTGTCATAACAAGGTCTGTATTTGAAGGGCTTCAGCTCTGCTAAAGTGCAGCAAGCTACGTCAACCTTGTGAAGTCCTTGTAGCGAAACAAAAAAACCCAATTCTGCTACTGTTCAACCTCTCTGCTTCTTTATCCATATACTGCTCCTTTATGTATTAGGCTTTATAACTAAGTCTATTAATTATTAGATATACCATGAAACTGTTTTTGTTTATCTACAGAACATATTTTAGTTTAGCTGCATTTTAAGTGCAACAGAAAAGTGCCACAGAACTTTCATTCAGATGACATGTTGATGCCCCTTGACACAACCATAACAGAACCAACACATTTTTGAATCCCTGAAACTTTTCTCCCTTGCCTGTCCCTGAACTCCACCTAGATCCAACCAGGCCAGAGCAAAATATAGACTAGGAAATTAAGTATTTCTCACACACACACAAAAAAAAGAAACAAATTTACCAGTGGCAATGAACCAACACAGGAGGAAAATGGTCATGCAAAAATAACTCTGCTTACATCTAACTGAGGAATGGAGATACTTCTTTGGGACTTACTGGTTTGCTGCTGGGTACTAATGAGCAATTACACTGTGGGACCATAAGGCTTTTCTTGTCCTTCCCTTAAATTTCTTCTGGTCCAGTATACAGCTATGTAAATTTATCTTATATTTGTGAATTAGTTACTTATAATTTTATTCTTGAGTTAATATAACTGAATAACTAGGAGTGGGCAGTTTCCCCAGAGATTGGGAGGCTGTCAGATCCCGGTGACATAACCAAATACAATAGAGGTGATCTGATAGGACTATACAGTACAAATAAGAAGTGTGCAGCTGCTGAAGCCAGTCTTGATGCGCTCAGCACTGAGTTGAGAGGCCACATGTGTCATAATGACACAAGGCCTCTTTAGTTCCAAACTTGGTCCTAATTCAGGGATCTTGCATCAGACTGAGCTGTATGAGATAACCAAAGGACAATAACGTTAGATTTTTCAGAGAATGTCACACTTCGTAGAATTTTTCCTTCTGAATACTTAGGAATGTTATTCTCAACACGTGGTTTTTGCTTTCTATTTTTGCCATCTATTAATGCAGCTGCAGTGCTTGAATATGGTAGTGGGTAACATTCATGATTATTTTAAAAAATGGCAATTTGTTGAGTTTTAAAACTTTTATAAAAATTAATTAACCACTGAAAATGGGAGTGAAAAAAAAGAATTGCACAAAGTCAAAAAAAATCCCCAAACAGAGGAACATTTTCTTCTACTTTTATATAAATCTGGTTACTAAGACATGGTTTGCTAAGATATTTCTTGACTTTCTTGACTATCTGACATATATTATATACTGAGATATATCTATATCTGAGATATATATCTATATATCTGAGATATATATCTCTATCTCTTTCTGTATATATGCCACAACTTAAGTCTGTGGCGAAACCAATCTTTTTTTGCTTTTTTGCAAATATGTTCACTATTGGATACTTCTATAAAGAATGAGATTAGAAGGATATTTATAATTTTTCCAGTCCCTTCTTCCCAAAACTTGAACTTTGGTTGGTTGGGTTTTTTTGGTAGGGTTTTTTTTGTTTTGTTTTTTGGGTTTTTTAAAATCTTTTGTGAGAAGTGAAATGTAATATGTACAAGAATTATACATATTCAGGAGGAGACCATGAGATGACTTAATTTTTTTTTCAATGTCTAAAATATAAATTAAGCATATAAAAAAGGGAACATATCAGCAGATATGAGTAGTTTTGTTTTCCTCTGGACTTTTAAGAATGCATGCAACAACCAAAAAATGAACCAATTACCTACAGCTTAGAAAAATAAAAAGTCATTTTACATCTGCCTATATTAAAAGACTATTCATGTTCACTGGCGCTTAATTACAGCATATCTGACTATATTAACTGATATTTCTGATGTAAAGAATGGAAATTATTTTAGTACATTTCTGTTATTTGCAGTGGTGACAAAATTGCAAGTTTGTCTCAAGCCATTTAAATATTTTGTCAACACAATGAATTTTTTCTGAGTCTAATAAGGCCATTAGTTTATAAACATTTCTAAATTAATAAACAACAAAAGCAATTTATTCTTAATAGAAAAACTCCCCTGAACTATTCCTTTATGTTTAATATAACAGAAAATCCATTTCCACACTACAATCACTCTGCAGATAGAAAAGCAACAAATTAAAAGTCTTTGTAAATATCTCCTTTCTCAGTCAGTGAACAGAAAATACTCTCTTTTCCCACAAACATGGATGTATTATTTGTGGGCATTGCAATTTGATAGTATATAGCTTTTATGTTTACTTTATAAGTTTCTTTTATGATAATGAACCATATTTGACTTTTGGACATTTACTTTTATTTCATATAGTATTTTTGGTAGATATCTAAATTTACTGGAAAGAGGCTGTTATAGATAATAATCATGGGTATTTAGTTCAATATCAGTATTTCTTCTCATAAAGAAGTGTGAGGAGAAGTTACTTACCAAAGGTCTTCTCCCTGATATACTTCAAATAAAGTAGTGACGCACAGAAACAGATTTCTGAAGCCCAGGAGTTTCATTTTACCATCCTCTTCTATTCCTATTTTCCCAATGCACTTTTTCTTTAGAAACACTAACTTGGATTTTTCCTCTTAGAAATAACTCAAGCATTAGTCATTTTTTTATTTTTTGTGAGGTCATAATCACAGTTTTTAATGCAATTTTCAAGAGAACAAAGCTTGTTGTGAATCACTGGTCACAAAATTAATGCCTGAAACAGAGATGGATTAAATTTATTTCATATTAGTTGTAGGTAACAGAGCTAAACAAAAATTAGAATTATTTTCTCCTAATCCACTTTTAAAAAGGGAAAGATGATCTTTGCTAGAACATAACATAACCATTAATATTATTTTTTCAGTAACTTAATAAAACTTCATATGTAGCAATATAGAGATAATTAAATCAGTCATTTCATCGTGTTTCAACAATATCTTAATAATCCACAAAGACAAAAGTAATCACTCATATATTTAGCAAAAAAACTACTTAGATGGCTTGCAACTTTAAGATCTGCGCAAAGTCTAGGTTTTAACAATTTTGATTTTGATAGGTAGGAATGATTTTTCATATATTTCTTTCTAGAGCAAATATTAGAAAAAAGTAAAGCTTCATAAAAACAATTACCTTTAAACATTAATTTCATATTTTGCTAGTTCCTTTCATATGAACAAAAATACACAAGACAACACCTACTCTTGAGCTGTGTTATGCTGCAGGGTGGGCAGAATATCAAAAAACGCCTAAATGCTATTGACGTGAAATGTGGTATTGATTTAGATAGATCTTTGTGTGGCCCCAAATCTTCGTTCGCAAAGCCTAGCCATGTTTTGGCCTACAAGGGGGATTCTGTTACCCTTAAGAGTTATTAGCTGAAGATTTAGCATTATAATACTTGACTTAAAATGGTTACTAGAAGTATCTGTCATCACAACAAGACAGTGAAAGGATAACAGGAGGTAAAGTTTCAAACAAGGACTATAAAATGCATCTTGTGCCTGGAGGATAAAAACTCCACCTATTTCCAATAAGCTTCATATTTTGGTGCTCCTAAACTGCTGAAAAGTGGTATGAATAGCCATTACCATCCTTGCCCAGCAAATATTCAAGCAACTCTGTTCTCCTATAATAGCTTACAGAGTTTAATGATTTTGGAATAACTTGACTAAAAATACCATTTTGAAAATCATTGAACTGCAGTTCATAAACATGAGCATGCAGGAACATGATAGTGTTAGAAGAGTTACTGGAAGGAAATGAGGGAAGTTGGTCCTCTACTGTTACTTCTGGTCAGGTATGGGTACAAGCAGTGGGAGAGACTGGTGATCTGGGGAGAATACAAGGGTTCACTTAGGCTGGGTGAAGTACAGAGAAAAATTAAGAAATTCGTGTGAGGCAACTATGGAATCTGACAAGCTGATTTTATTCTGCCTTTATCTGCTGACAAGTAAGTACTCTTACCTCATCTTTTTCTCTTACAGTGATTCTTGTCAAAACACAAATTGCATAAGCATTATTTGACCCAATAACCAGAAACTTCATGAAATCAGAGACATTCTCGTATAATTTCATGCAATGTAATATCCGAGGAAGGTATTCCTACATACTTTACTACAACTCCATACCTTAAGAAACTCTGCAGTATAATGGAAAAAAAAATGGCATTTACATTGGTAGCAAAGCTATCTGGAGCATAGATGTATACAAAAAATATACTACTATCAAAGTTACTGCAAAATAAAATGAGAAAAAATAAAACACAGTACAGATTATGTCACATCTGTCAGTCCTAGGATAGCTTTTTGCTTGGGACAGTGGGAACCAGTCACTCCAGAGCCTTACACACAAACACACAATTGCACCTGCTACCTTTCACAGCTAAGAATTATATGCTTTTTATACACAGGTGTTTCCCCTGCAGTTTTGCCTTTTCATAGTACTTAGACTATACAGACATAAATATGGGGTTTGTGGTTGAGGTAGGGAATAAAGGAAAACATGTTTTCAGCAGGAATTCTCAGTGCAGCAGTGAAAATATGGTTTGGGCCACTCAGAGCAGGTTTGATATTTATGTGTCGATTCCATGACTTCCTCTACCTAATCTAAATATGAAGAGTGTATGTGCCTGAGTTCCTCCTTTATTTTTCGTAAGGTCCACAAAGACAATTCCTGTTATGTGCATTATTGGCATGCTAGACAACCTTTGGAAGGTCAGTATACCATAAAACTGTAGTAAATTACTTCAGTCAATAACAAAAATACAATGAATGTCAAACTAGGGACTCTAGCAAAAGGACCTGACACAGTCCTAGGCTGAGATGTACTGAATGGTCTTTTCCACTCATAGCAATCAGGTAAGAGGAGCTCCCTCTCTGGTTACTAATTCTTTTTAGGAGCTTCCTGCATTGTCAGGCAGGATGACAGGATGTCAGGCCTCTAGATATGAGTTTGGAAGCACTAGGAGGAAAAAAAGATAAGCCATCTTTTCCATCACACACATTACACATTTTCCATCACACCCTCCAGAAAAAAAAAGCTGATTGATGTAGCCTGAGATTTTTTCAGCAATTAATTTCTTTTACTTTCTCATCAGCACAAGAGAAGAATTTAGTTGGGGATGCAAAAAACAAAACACACCTTGTTTTTTTATACGTTTGAGGCAGGCAGAGGGAAAAAAATTCAGGAAGTTTTCTAACAATGTTTTTCTTACACCACTGCCTCTACAGTTCCATATAGGAAGTAATATTTTCATTGCTGTTTATTAAATGTAATGCTTAATGCATTGAATGATGTGTTACTAACGTAATCAGTAAGAGAGAGGGGATGTGGAATGTGTCTGAGATGGCTTTCCAAGTGAACTGTCTTTTTATGATTTCCTGAGTAACCTCAGTTTTCAATATTAATATTTTATCAGTGAGAGAAACAATTCTGCCCTCATTACACTTTTGAAATGTGTGATGGTATATAAATCTGGCATCTTTGTGCTAAATGACATAAGCAGTATTTTTAAAATAGCTAAAACTTGTCTCTGAGAGCTAGAAGCCTGGGTTCCCATAGATCCAGTCACTGATATTGGACAGAGCAACTATAAGAAAACATAAGTTTTCTTATCTTTAAGCTATGAACAAAAATATTCTCCATACCCTTCCACATTTCCCCTAATTTTTTAAAAAAGAGATGTGAAATCTGATACAGGGCAGGATTTAAATTGTTTGAAGTACATTTGAGATTACATATAAGCTGAGATCCAGATGGAAGGAATTTCAAACCAGGCATAGAGGTTTCATCTGTGATTGCCTTGTAGTGCTTTTTCTCATGCAAAATCCGTATAAAGTAATTAGATTACATTAGGTAGGATGCAACTCAGTCTTTCAGTGGTCTTTCAGTGGTGAAAGACTGTGAATGTCTCATCAACTGTCAATTGCGATTAAAGAGTTTTCATGTGATGAGAACACAGAAAGTGCTTGGACACGTGCAGTCATTCTTACTACCTAATTATAGTTTGACTTTGAACATAGGAATCTTACTTGATTAGCCATAAAAACCTAAACTCTATCACAGCAATGTGTTTTATAACCTGGACGTTCATCAGGAGTTTAAGATAAACTTAAACTACCAGTAGGAAATAAAAACTCCCACCAATAAGAAACTATTTCAATTATCTCATCACAGAAGATGAGGTTAGTGGTGGAGTAAAGATGGAATACTTTACAAAATATTTATAGGAAGATAAGCTGACACGATGGAAGAGAATTGCTTTGAAAGAGAACCTAACAGACACAAAATAGTAGGAATAAAGTGGTCTGGTTTTGCAGCAGAATATAATCAGATATTGATATCATTAAAATATCAACAGCCTGTGCTGTTCTACATAGAAATGATTTGGAAAATAACAGAGTAACAAAATAACAAAGTAAAAAAATACGTTGATATTACAAAGGTTACTTGACAGCCCAAACTGCACCAATTGTGAAGGGCTAATGGGTTCTACAAGCACCATTAAGGAAGGTATCAAATACACTGGTGGAAACAAACTATGCAAAATACAAAGAAAAAAAAAATTCTTATTGCTTGCAGAATCCTGAGAAGTATAGCTCTCTGAACAGGATAAAACCCAGACATTTTAAAACTGGCTTATTCAAACCTGTTTTCGGAATCTTTAGAAAACAAGGTAAAAGAGCACAGTAATTTTTACAGAGAATTTCTGTGATCCTTAAGTTAGAAGGTCTTTCCATACCTTCCATATCTTTTAGTGATAACTGTGAAATAAGTGCATTAGCCTTAATGAGGACAAGTGGAAAGTGGAAGGATCTGCTAAGACACTGAAAGCAAGCACAGCACCACAAGGGGTACAATGGAAGACACTTGGCAATAAAACTGACAGTGAAATTTAATGCCAAGAAGCACAGAGTCATTTTGCTGACTGCAGAGACTTATAGAGCAAAAGGTGAAAGCCTAGAGAAATACTTCAGGTCCAACCAGCTATAAATTTTGTGATGTGAGCTCCTACCCTCATCTTCAATCCAGGTATCTTTCCTCCTTAACTGATAAGTAGAATAAAATATCAGACATTCTGGCATGCTACAAATCAATTTCTATTACTCTACGGATCAAGATAATTCATCTTTGTCATACTTCAAACTGTTCAATCTAGAAGACACTCTTTGGTTTTAATTTTTTGCTTATTCTACAGGAAGTGGTTTTGTTTTGAAATTATGTCCAAAATTCCCATGTTTAATCAAATATACACTAATGTTCAAGCAGTTAAAAAAGAATGACTCACTATCAATAAAACAGTCATTTCCCTATATTCACTCTATTGTTTATCATGACATTATTGTTTGCTTTGCATGAATGGTTTCTGTAATATTGACTCAATTTATGTCAATCTGCATTTTTACACATCCTTGAACAGCTTGCTTTTTTTTTTCTGAACGCTAGAAGTGCTGTCAGTCTTTATTTACTTTCCACTGAAAGCACCGACTCTCTACAATAAAATTCAGAAACGACAGAACAGAAGCTTATTTAAAATACTCCTGTGGACATAACCAAATAATAAATATTTGAAGTTTTGAATACCTGTTATTTTGAATATGTAAGTATTTCTTTCCCAGGCAACAGAAGCTGAGGACTTGCTTCGAAGGGTGCAGCTGCACACAGCCCATTGAAAGCAATACTGACCTGCTAATTAAAATTTTTTATCATAAGAAGCTAAGTACTTAGACCTTCCATTTCAAAATCTAGTGAGATTTTGAACAGTATTTCACAGCCTAGAGGATGAGAGCAAAAACCATACAGATATCTTCAGTTATCCTTCAAAGGGTGTCCAATAGCAAAGAGTGGTGGCAGATCTTGAGACTGGTGGCAAATTGACCTTGATGAGAGATCAAGGAGGGATGAAAATCCCTTCCTTTCCTCAAGACCAGCCTTACTCCTGAGGCTTTGGCACATGCCTCAAAATAATATCTTCATGCTGGGAAGATGATTCCTCTAGTAGAAAAATCAAAACAAGAGAAGTACTGGAAACAGAGAGATATTCCTGCTTACAGTCTGTTCAAGGCAACTGTTTTTCCATTTCTGAGACAGGAAAATCTGAAATTTAACATTGTTAAGTTGCCTTCCGAATCTGAACATTCCCGAAGATTCCTTACGTCAGTCCACCTTCAGCATAGAACAGTGTGGCATCCAGCACAGCACAGATTATTTAGTCTATAGTGTCATCTGTTCATGAGTATTATTTTTTAAGTAAAAATTACTCCAAATAAAGGAACGTGTGCTCTGATTTACACAGTCAGGGAAAGAATATCTAATACAGGAAGTTTTCATTAAAAAATTTTAGTGCAGATCTTTTTGAATGGAAAAAAGAGGCACATGATCCTAAATAAGTCTGGAAAGCTATCTAATCATGCTGAATAAAACTGATATCCCAAATATTATGATAGGAGCTATTTTTTTTCCGGGAGGACTTCTGGCTAACTCATATATCAAAGTGAAGAGTCAGTAACAGGGCTGAGGTTACCATGACTGTTTTCATGTTTTAAAATGCCCTTCTTGTCAGTTCCAGGTACACCATACAGATTACTTCTCTATGTCTGTGAACTGCTGTGAAGGTTGAATATATTTTCAGTATATTTATTACAGAACACTTTACCCTGTCTGCATATAAATAATACCTACTCTTACCAATGACAAATTAAACATCAAAGACGCTTTTCTAGATTATCAGATACATTGATTTGTACTCTCCTATATTTACAATAGACTTCAAGTGCATCTTTAGCAATGAAATAAGTTGTTACTGCCTTCCAGCATTTTTCTGAGGAAAACCAGGTTTAGTGAGTAGTAACACCATTTATTTTAAGATAAACCTCTATTTTGTATTTCACAGATTACTCCAACTAACTTCCTCAGGCCCCTTTTCAACAAAAGAGCTGCAAGACACATGCCAAGTATGGAGGAAACACACTAAGCCTGAGGCAGCTCCTTCCCTACCCTACCCTTTCAAGCTACAGTCATTCCTTCAAAAGGCTGTTGTGTTATTGCTGAAGAAGAAACAGCAGGAAATGTCACATTTTGTTCTAATAAATACGTAAAGTATTTATGCTATTAAAAATAACTATCAGTTAATAAACAATTGCCAGCAATAATTCAAGCCAAAATGTGACAAACTGTTACATTAGTTTAAATTCATAAAGTTTGTTTGTCAGATATTGAATATTTTTTTCTTATATACTATAGGCTTTCCTCCCTAGAACAGAATTTGACTTGAGATATAACTTTCAGTGGAAAAATAGGAGGGCACGAACTATCTTTTCAGGTAAGAAGAAAATGTCTCTTCTCTTTTTGTTCACTTAGTAAATGCTGGGCAGGATCTCTAGCCAGGGTATTAAAGTCTCCACTTGAATGCTCTCTTCTGACAGCTTGAAGTTACAGTGCCAGCTCCCAGAAAAATGCAATACCTGCCAGGGGATCATTAATCTTTCCTACTGATATCTTCAATCAGGAAACATTACTTGGAACAAGATCTGGAAACTGGGCATTTCATGTACCCACTAAGAGTGTTAACTATTTAGAAAACAATGTTTTAGGAGAATATAACATCATCCTAAGCAAACTTGTTTCTAAAGAAAGGTTTGGCAGGACACACTCATTCAATCTGACTTCATTCACCCATGGTTCTGACATAAAGCTTCCCCTCCAGACCCTTCATCATTCTGATGGTTTTATTTTAGTTTACCTGAAACTGACTCTTCTCCTCTGACCCATGTTCTTACCTCAGAAACCATTTGGAACAAGAATCAGCTTCTGATTACAATACTCAAGATATATCAAGGATTCATCTCAATATATGAAATAATTTTTTTTACAGTTAAAACAATCATTCACTGGAACAACCTCTCCAGGAACTTGGTAGAGTCCCTGTCACTGAAAGTTTCCAAGACACAATTGGATTGCTGTATAATCTCATCAAGGCTGTCTTTCCCAGGAAAGGTTGGACTGGATGATCTTTAGGTTTACCTTCCAACCTGGGAGGTCTTGTGGTTCTGTGTTCCTGTGATTCCAAATTCAGAGGTGTTGTTTCTGGATGGAAGGATGGGATCTGACCCAGGCTCTACCAGATTTTGTGTGACTGCTCTGTTAGACCTGATACTATATCTCTTTACAGTTAATTATTCCAAGTTAGCTCTTAACAGAGCTCCCATTCCCAGAATTGAGTATTGATATTGAGTACATGCATTAGACAGAATATGCAGATCCCTTCATGTTCTGGATTATTGCTTTAAACCCTAAACTAATGGATATAAGTGGTAATGTCATTGCTTTAATATTATGTTAAGTATTTTCTTATAAATCCCTTTAAGTATTTTCTTATAAAAAAGTTAATTTTGAGTTACCTTGAAAATGATGAATACATAGTCTTAATGATTAAACACACATAATTTTTGAAGACTCTGAGCTGTATAAATTATGGGGTAGATTACTAACTTTTGCAACTTAACTCTGAAGCAATTTTTTTTCCCAATAGATATTCCATTATAGAGGAACTACAGTATACTATTTCTTTGTTTATATCTTTTTAAAGTACTTATATGAATTATACAGTACTCACTTCATCACAATACTGTGCATTTATTAAAAAAAAAAAAAGAAACCTGCTCCAATACAATTCTCCATATGTGGACTACTACTGTAGAAAATCTATCCAGCCAAAACACTAAAATAAATACATGATCTAAGAAAATAATTGTACAATAGATCTGATTTCTAAAACCTATGAATTGTTTCACCTGACATCTTATGTTATAAACCATTGTATATTCAAAAACTGTGAAGAAAAGAAAAACAGAATATTTCATTGCAGTTCAGCCACTTGCCTTAATTTTGAAAAGAGTAGGTAAGGCCTCTTCACTGTATGCAGTCACTCAACAAAAAATCTAGACTTGCATACCTGTAAGATAGATAAAATTCACACCAAAATAGCTAAATACTGCAGACTGTAGGAAACTGTTAAAAACAAATCTGTAGAAATAATTTATCAATCTCTTGTTAACACAAAATCATCTGGTTTCATTAAGTACTTCATTAAGAAAATAACGTGAATTTTCAAACTAATTCAAGCTTTTTAAAATTATATTTTAGTTTATTATTATCCTTTTTTGGTACTAATCATCTGGGTCATGTAATGCATGTTAGTCTCAAACTTCCGAGACCAACAAATAGTTCAAATAACGTTACATTCACCTAATGAAGATAATCTTGGCAAATGAGACAATACATTCTGCAATATCATAAAATGTGCTTCTAAAGCTTTTTTTGTGGCAAGTGTCATGTTTCCTATGATACAGTCCAGTTGTTTTTCTTCAGCAGATTCATATCAAGTACTGTGGAGTGTTTGAGGGAGCCAGTGACAGAAGTATTCTCCACATCCATTCCATCTTTCTCTAGCCTTGTTTGATCATTACTTCACAGCCTCATCTGATATGTTATACCATTCCACCACCATTTTATCTGCTTATCTGCTGATTGCTTTCCTGACACTTTGCCCTCCAGTAATACCAGCTCTGATTGTTATCCCATCTTTTGCTAAAATAGAAAAAGAGTTTCAGTTTTGTCTCTCAGATGTGTATATTGAATGTCGATTGTACACTAAGTCTTCAAGTATCTACCCACTAGTAGTTCCAAACTTTGGCTGTGACAGACAAGCAGGTTCAAAAAGGAAAAGACATAAAGAAGATTATTTGAGCACACTCTGTTTATCAGGCATGCAAATCGTAAACCAAATAATATCTATATATTTTTCATAGAGTTCTTCTTATATGGATCCTCTATCAAGTGGTTTGACAATCAAGACACAAATAAATAGAGAAATAAATTTGAAGGTTGAATATATTCTATATGAGGAAAAAAATTCTCTCTTAACTGCAGTAATGTTCTAGTGGCAATTTAAACCAGTTATGTCACCCAGCCTAATGACCAAAATAGAGAATGAAAACACTCAGCAGTTCACAGAGATGAAGGATTCCTCTGAAAATGTGAATAAAATCTGGTCACATAAACCAGAAGTTCCTCACATGTGGAACTGATTTGACCCACTGGCTGTGGCAGGGTAGATATGAACATGTGCAGGCACTGCTGGCTACATTTTTGACACTCTGTTTAGCACATACTGTTGTGCTGAGATCTCTGTCAAAATGTGCATCTGAATTAATTTCCCTTATCTATTGACACATGTGAAGCTACACACACGTAAAGCTGGTTGTATTTCTTGTTGTAATGCTCAATAAGTACTTGAAAGGAAAGATCCATGCTACCCATCCAGCACTGCTCTACCCAGTTATGAAGCGAGTGTGAAGAGAATAGTCACAACGTGGATTTTCATTTCAATTAAAAACAAACAAACAAACAAACAAAACAAAGCCAAAACAACAAATTACCTCTCTCCTTCATAAACATGAAACAGTGAGATTGTCAACTCTCACAAGCTGCCCAGAGATTTGGGTTTTCTTTATGGTTTCAGGCAGGAATTGACATTTCGGTGTGCAATGTCATGAAGATCCAGAAAAGTGTACTGAGACTATCTTTCTGAAATAATGACAAGAATGGCAGATGGAGCTTAATAAGCCATGCTTATGCTTTCAGGAGATTATGAGGGAAATTAAGACAAATATAATGTTGCAGAAATTAGTGCAACAATTCTTGCAGCATACTGAAACATTTGTATGATAGTCCAAATATAAAACTTTAATATTTTTGCATTCTTTCCTTCTCAGAACAGTAAAATGCCAGAATTTTTTGTTTCCAGATTAAAAAAGAAAAAAATATCTCTTACCTTTATGTGAAATATCTGGATATTACTAAATTAAATACTATCTAAAGCACTGCTTTTGATGCACTGTGCAATCAGAGATCTTTTATTTTTATTATTTTGAAATATATAGTTTCAGAGTAATCACTGATTTAGGTGACTACATGTGATAATTAGAACAAAGTAAGAGGTTTCCCAGAAGACTTTTACAGAAAGTATTGCTTCTATTAAGCCTGTTTTCATGGAGATATTATTTAGAATCTCTGTATTTTAACTTATCCAAAATTAACATATTTATTTCAGATCATAGTGTTCATTAGGAACACTAGGTAGTATTTATTTCCTTTTACAGTTCTGTTCAGGTCCTCAAGGCTCACTCTTCCAAGTGGGATTCTTATGATATGCCTCAGAAATTTTGTTCAAACAGAGATTTATAGCAGACAAAACCAACAGGGATATATGACACCTTGAATGGTATTTCTTAAAGCAAACAAGCAGTACAAGAAGAGAGTTAAAGTTAACCTGAGTAGAATATCTACCTCATAACACCCTCTTTCCCTCCCAAATGAGGAAAGAATTAAGAATAAAAGAAAAAATATTTTAACAATAAGAAATTAAGAATATTTTAAAGTAATCAATTTTGTGGACAGTTATTATTCTTTAGGGAAAATACAAAAAAAATCAGTGCTTATCTACTGGAAACTCTACTTCGGTACAAAAACAAACTTTTAGAAACAAAAGAAGAAGGGAATACTATAAGTGAAAGTAAACTTTAATGTTTTTATTCCACTCAGGGGAAAAAATGAAACATAAATATATCCTGTAAAGACTACTGAAAAGATGACTCCAGATAAGAAATCAAATCCTTTCTGTCAAGGTCAAGGAAATATGTTTTTATCCTCTCTTAAATTTATTTTGCATAACCCATGGAAAGATGAACAGAATTGAGTAGAAGACAGTGTGTTGTCTGAAACACACTTGAGAACTATTGCAAAGGTATTATATCAATGTTCTCCCACATCTTATTTTATTTCTGAAGTGGTGCATAACTGTTTATATATTATTGCTATTGTTTTGTAGTTATCTCTAATATATCATTACCTTCATGTGAAATTGTCTTGAAAGCATAAATTTCACATAATTGCAGCATGTTAGTAATCAATTTGGTTTATATACTTCAGATATACTTCTGTCTGTGTCATCAATGCCTTTTTTTGCACTCACGACATCATCTCTTTCATACTGGACTCCTTTTTGGGCGTCACAGCTCTGAGTAAGTATTTAGAATTTTAAATTAAATTATCTCACATGTCATAATTTGGAGATGTATTAAAACATATTATAAAAAATCTCACAGAGAAGAAAAAATCTAAACACAGGATTTTGAAGGTAGCATAACAGTTTGTTTTCCTTAGTTAAAATGTTTTTTTGGCTTGCTTGGCAATAATGAAGACAATTAGTTTTGAAGTGCTGCATTATATTCTATAAAATGAGAACTGCAGTATTTTTTCTCCAAATAGTCACATGCTGGAGACAGAGTGGCAATAAAGCATCTTTATAAAGTATTTTTTCAATTTATAATAAGTGTGAAAGAGGTATGAACATTATCCAGGAATAAGGCTGTGACATTGTGGAAAGTTTTAGCACACCTGTTACATTGTGCAAAAGTACATTATCTGGAATTCTTCCCAGGACTGTGTCCCCACCGCCTTAAATGTCACCGGGGGAAAAAACCTTCTTCCCCAGGACCTTGCACTATCTCCTACTATCTCACTGCAGTGCTAGCAGTAGATGAATTTGCTGTGGCCAACAGGTCTTCCAGCTGTGATTCCTGACAGAAATAAAGCTGAGGGAGATAAATCAAGTGCTGGGAAGACACCTCCGGGGAGGGATTAAATACATGAGTTTACAACTAGAATAAGAGATTTCAGAGGCCTGGTAGTGTGGCAATAGGTTTATCTTGCTCCAAAGGCATCTTTTGCAGAAGGACAAGTGACATTCTTAAAACAACTGCAACTACAAAAGCCAATGCACCCTTTAGAGCAAATAATTATTTATTTCTGAGGTATTTTTTTGACCTTTTCTTGTTCTCTGCTTTCTGAACTTGTAACTGAATGATGGACCTAACCTAACCTCTACTCAAAAGTGTATAGCTTTTCTTCCTGGTACTTTGTGTTGTAGAAATCTCATAAAGTGCATATCTTATACTCTTCTGCTATTTCTTATAATGTTTATAGAGTTGAAAAAAATTTCACTGATACAAAAAATTACAAAAGCAGAGTAAGCACTATTTAAAGGTATTTCATTTATGTTTCATGAATAATTTATATGCATTTTTATAAACAAAAGGGGTATAGTCCATATTAAATAAATAGTTGTTTAAAGTTCAGAATATAACTATAAAGTATATGTAAAAATTTATATTAAATTATACTTGTCAACCAACCTTGGTGAGTTATATAATTATTGTCTTACTAAATATGCGGTTTCTATATTACCAATACACAGACCTCGGTCTGTTTTCATAATACAGTTTTTAGATGCAATCTTAATGAGTAGGTTTGCTGAACTGTAGAGCACTATCAATGGTACAGGAAAGGTTGCATACAGATAATTATAAGAATACCATCAGTACCAGTTTCCTTCCTCCTCTACCATCTCTTCCCCCTTGCTCCCACCTAACACCCAAAGAAGTTATGAGCCTGCAAAAGGAAAAGCAATTATACAGAAGGATTATATGCTATATGGGGAATTCAGAATCATGGCTAGTATCAAAATGGTTGAGACAAAAGCAACAAGTGTGACAATCTGCACTACAATTCTTCCCACCATCAACTGTATTTTTCAAGTTCAGATATCCTCCCGTAGGCTTCAACAGTTGAAATAAAGCATGTATTACAGTTCTTGATAATATATGTTAACTTTATGTATTATGAATATGTACATTGTCTTCCTTTTCTGAACTTGCAGTTTATTTAATTACAGACTGCTGGCTTTGCGTATCAAACTGCAGAGGTGAGTGTGTTCTTCTGTTTAGAGAATTACAGACTGGGCTTAATTTACTTCAGTTTGGTATTTCATGACCTAAAATGTGTGAATTTCTTCCACTTAATTTTAAAGTATTCCTGTTGAACAATGTATCTTTTCTGACCCTTTATTAAATTATCTGTAGTCTTTTAAAAGAATAGAGGCGAAGTGGGTTTCATTCTTGCAATACATGGTTTTAAGGTATCCTTATGAACATCCAATATAAACTTGTCTGACAGTTTCAAACTTCATTATATGATAACTAGTTGAGAACAGTACCAGTATTGTGGTTTAATCCCAGCTGGTAACTAAGCACCACACAGCCAATCACTCACCTTTCCTGATGGGATGGGTGAGAAAATCAGAAAAATAAAAAAAATCATGGATTGAGACAAAAACGGATTAATAGGTAAAGCAAAAGCCATGCACACATGCAAAGTAAAACAAAGAATTCACTTTCCATGGTCAGGCAGGTGTTCAGTCACCCCTAGGAAAGCCGGGCTCCATCACACATAACAGTGATTTGGGAAGACAAATGCCATCACTCCAAACGTCCTCCTCTTCCTTTTTATTCCCTGGGATTTATATGCACAGCATGATGTTGCATGGTATGTTTGGTCAGTTTAGGTCAGCTGTCCTGGCTGTGGCCCCTCCCAACAGCTTGTGCACCCTCAGCCTCCTTACTGTCATGGCATTATGAGGAGCAGAAAAGGCCTTGATGCTGTGTAATCACTGCTCATCAGTAAAGAAAACATCTTGCGTTATCAATGCTATTTCCAGCACAAATACAAAACACGGCCCCATACTAGCTACTGTGAAGGAAATTAACTGTACCCCAGGCAAAACCAGCACATCCAGAAATATGAGTAGCAGCAAAAAACGGATTCCATTTTGAGTCGGTAGAGAATCTAAAATCATGAGCACAAGTTCTGTGGTTATTGTTGAAAATACTGTAGATATTTACTAACCATCAACTGCCTGTAGTGGAAACACTGCCTTCATTCTTCTTTTATCATTTGCTGTCATTCCTATTGTTTGATTCAACCATGTTTTGAATCTGATTTTCATGAATTTAGCAGAGTGAAACATGTAAAAGCTTCATAAAGAGTTTTTGTTGAACTGAGAAACAGATGGAAGTAAGCAAACAATAACAGTGTCAATACGTCAACAAATTATAGGTTGTCTCTTGAGACTATCCCACCGGGCTCAAATTCATTACCTTTACTTACATGGAATAATTACACAGATTTAATTTCACAAGAGGCTACATACAAAGTAGGGTATTAAATGCTACTAATGAATGTAGAATCAGGCCCACTGACAGAAACAAGAGTGCAATCATTGCTCTGTGCAAGATTTGCTGAAACGAGCCAAATACTGGTATTCTAAACATACAATCTCTATTTATACACTTGAACTTTACTGGTAACCAATTTTTTAAATCTTACGTGCATACTGCCTATTCAGCTCATGTATTTTGTGAATTATGTATGTTGCTTAAATCCACGTGAAACTGTAAAATCTTTGTGACATGATGAAGGGAAACACATGTGAACAAAATGTTTATGATAGATTTTACACATATATCTTTTATTAACAAAGCACAGGTCTCATTATACATGCAAAGTCTCCAAGATTAGATGACTCAGTTAGGAGATCCTTGGGTTTGATTCATTGCATCAAGAATAATCAATAATAATATCATCAGTTTGCAATATTTTGTAATAGAAGAGTTATTAAAGTAATTATATAATATATTGGGGTTTTTTACAAATGGAAAGTTCTTATGAAAGCTGTACCCAAACTAAGGTGGCTCTTCCAAGCATATAGAAACATCATCCAAGCATGAAGAGAAGGAATAACGAAAGGTAGAGCTTAACTGTAGTTGAATTTGGCAGTGGAAGTGATTGATAAGAAAAGCCTCTATCATCACTTTGCCAAGCCAAAGATAGACTGTAAAAATATGTTCCTACAGGTAGATAACTTTATGACTAAGGCCACAGAAATAGAACAGGTTCTTTCTAGGTTCTTCCTCTTTGTCTTTAGTGATAAACCTCTCCTCAGGCTCCCAGGCCTCAGCCTCAAGTCAGTGTGGCATAGGAGAAACACAACTCACAGCAGAAGAATGAAATAGGGAGCACATAAACAAACTGAACACCTACAAGCCCATGAGATCCACTGGTTTATACCCAAGGTGGTTAGAAGTGCTGGGTGATACCATTGTGAAGTCTTGTTCAAAAGGAAAGTTTCCTCAGGATTGGGAAGAATGAATTATGCCCATCTTCAAGAAAATCAAGAAGAATCTGGGCAAGTATGTATAGTTGTCCTGACCTTAGTCCTGGGGAAAGTAATACATCAAATTTTCTTGGAAACCACATACAATGATAAGAATGACAAGAAGATGTTTGAGAATGGTCGGCGTGGACCCCTACCCCAAACACAAAAAAACAAGTCAAGGTCCCACATTTGAGACCGTCTCTGTCCTACCCCAAAGAAACCACTTTTTTTTCCTCCAAGTATTGTTTTCTCTGTATAAATATATATTTTTTTTTGCTTTCCTCTAAAAACTAGGATGTGCTAAATTTATAAGCTGATGCTGCTATGTGTAAAGTCTATAGTTATTGGACATAGTCCAGTTTACACCAGTGTAACTAAAAGACTTGAGGTTTTTATGGTGATGGATTTTTGTTTACAGTTCAAAAGGGAAAACACAATTTGATTTACAGGGTTTGAAATGATTTATGTAGCATTTTCTGCCTGCTGTAATCAAAATTGAAGAACTTATATTATGATCTGTACACAGTGATCTAAGATCGCATTTATAAGCTTAATATAACATATAATAGAATATTGAACCATCAATCAAGAAATTGAGACACTGGTGACTAACTTATACAAAATGTGAAAGATTCATGACTCAATTGCTGAAGTGGAATTTTTAGGGTACTGTAAATATCAGTGAATTCAGCCTACATTGATGCAAGTTCATAAATTCAGTTTACAAACGCAGAGTCATGTGGAAAAGAGAAATGTAGTATACCATGAGTAAGACATTTCTTTCCTCAGAAACATGATTTTCCTATTTCGTATTTTAACCAAGAATGCATTTCATGACACAAATACTGCCCTGAACAGCACAAGACTGAAAAATCCATTTTAATAGAAGATATTTTTCCATTTGCACTAGAAAATTAAAAATTACTTGTCTCAAAGTTACACACCCTGAACATAAGCTTTACCTTCTGGTACACTATGGGCAAATCAGACGCCAAATCATACCTGACATACACTTCTTATAAATTGTAATTCAAAGGAATTCTGACAGCCTAACTAGCCTTTAATAGTCTAACTAGTCTTTAATTAATCTATGGGTGTTTCTAATAGCTATTGTTTTTCATGGATTAAATGATTAAAAATAGTTTTTTATGTAGCAGCAAAATGTACTATTCCAGGATGCAATAATATGACTTCAGGGTCACTGATTTTTCATTTTTTCTACCTTTTCCTTTCCTCTGAAAGTTTACTTTGTGAGGCACGTGTTATTGATTCCTATGTGTTGGCAGAGGGAGGCTTGGCATTGAAGTAGAACTTCTACATGGTTCTGTAAGATAAAGAATAATTAAAGGTTACTGACAGTGGCAAGTTAGCTGAACCACAGAAAAGTTGTTTGAAATCTTTGCTGGAAGTTCTGTCATGGGGCTGATATTGACATTCAATGGGTCATCATTTTGACTTATCTACAAATGTAGCTTGACTTCTGTCATGCAGAAAAGTATGAGATTGGATATCAACCTTCTTCTACCCCATCTGACCACGGGAAATCACTTTGTAATAGAAAAATGTTAATTAAGTCAGTCTCAGATTCTTTTGTTTAATTCTTTCTTTAGTTTGTCAACCACAAATTCTCAAATTCCAAAACATAAGAAAAATGTTAAATGGGAAGCATAAGACAATTGTCCCTCTAACATTTTTTACTAAGAAAATTAACATTAGAAATCTGTCAGAGTTTTAAGTTTGTTTTCTCTGGATTAAGGGTATACTAATTGGTATATTCTTAAGTGGAAAGGAAATGTTTCATGTTATACTGCTGTAAAGTATCACAGTGTTGGAAAAAGGTAATAAATCCTTATTCTTTTACTGCTGGTACCTTAACTTACTTTTTATTTGGCAGTTCTGCAACAACAGAGAGTTCTTAGATGATCTGCTATGTCATGCCCTCTTATTATAAAAGACAAATAAGAAACTGCAACCCCAAGGGTAAGTGAAAGCAATTTCTAATAAGATATCATATTTATTTAATAAAGTCATGATTATAACTCTATCTAGCATAGTATTAATATTTTACTATGTCTAATAGAACATGAAAAGTTCTGCAGTATTATTAAGAATTTCTTTATACAATTTAAGTATAAAAATATTTTTCATTTTCAAACTAATTATGTATGATGCATGAATAGACTAAGTTGTGTCACCAGGAATAAACATGAGACATGATTTTAATGACAAAATTTTAATATTGTTACAAAAATTAGTTGGGTAATGCAACTTGCTTACTTCAGTCACTGCTGGCTAATGTTTACTTGTTCAGAAACAACATGAATACTAATGTATTACTTTTGATGATTTATTTCAAAAATATTTAGTCATTTCTGATGGCATTTCTCTGAAAGTAATCGACCCTGCAGCTGTTTCCTCTTAAATTAAATACTAAATATTTACATTCCTTGATTCTCTCACACTTATATTTTCACACACATAACAAATTAGTTTCAAGACATAGACAGAATAAAAAATATGAAACTTGTTGAATCAAGGATACCTGTCAGCCTTTGGTAGGGGCATCCAGGTGGTCTTGTGATTACAAAGCAGAACTCAGAAGATACTTCAGATTGACTGCTCTTCCAGAGCTATCATATACTTATTCTGGTATACTCCTAGAAAACTGCCCTTCCTTCAGCAATGACAAAACCTGATATTGAATGTCATACAAAAATATAAGCATGATTTCTGTAGCATATTTGACATACATTAAAACATTATGCAAAGCCATGCTACAATTTCAGCTCTATTCTGTGAAAGAAATAAAACCCAAACCAATTAAATCTTTCACCAAGACGTCCAATCATTGCGGAAAATTTCCAGATTACTACTTAGAGGAGAAAGATTTTCTTTTTCCCTTGGAGTTTATTGTTACAATACATTATTCTGTTTTTTCAACACAATTTTTACACATGCAAAGTTACTCAGTACAGTTGCATTTCTCTCTAACAAACATAGTGAGACAGTCATGTTCATCAGGTATGGCATGTAACAAGTCTTTTTTTTCCCGTTCTGTGCAGCTTGATAGAAGCAATATTATAATTGACTACATAAACATATAATTATGTTCTATTGTCTGCAATTCTGTTGTAGGGACCTTCTTACATCTCTTTGTTAACATGAATAAATAATCATGTTACACTACAGTTAACAAAGAAAAAATACTGCTTTAAGCATAACCCGCGTTCTGCTTTAAACGTAATCTTTATTTTTTAACAGAAAAGAAAATCAGATGTTTTTAAACCTGCTTTTATTTTAGCTTTTAACTTAATTAAAGACTTGTGTTTATATAAAGTAATTAAGCATATCCAGACATATTTTGACTTTTTCAAAGGATGCTGAGAAACCGTAAGTCAGAGATAGTGATGGTATCCCTGAAATATAAAAAAAGCCAACAAGACACAAGAAAATGTAGGGAAAAAAATTCAATGTTTTCATAAATCCTATATCATAAAAATCCCCTAGTTCAATTAACTTTTAACACCCCTTAAATATTTTCCTCTGGAAGGAAAATAAAGTTCGAGGATTAAAAATGAAGTGTACTGGCAAAAATATGTGTGGTATATGAAAGGCAATCAACCTGGAAAACAAAGGTACAGACTGAAGATTTAACAATCAGATTCTAAACCAGTTCTAGACCATAAATGTCTGTGAGATTTATACTTTTCAAATTATTAACTATTTAAATAAAAAACACTGACATTTCATTCTTTCATATAATCTCTAAGAATAATGACTGATATTAAAATTGTTGTACAAAAATGTCACGTGACTTCCTTAAAAAAAGGAAGACATTAAAGCTAATGTCTTTCTAAACAAACAAGAACCCCAAACATATTTGAAAGATATACTGTGAAGCTAATTTTGTTAATAATACTTTGGTAAGGCTAAACTATTTATTTATCTAAACTGTAGAAGAAAAATCTCAGATATACCATTACAGAAAAAAAAGACTAGTTACCAAGGGTCCAAGAAAAGACCAACTTTTCCAGTCATATTCAACTTTCACGTATGAAAAACATTTAAGAGCACTTTTTTTAATTATACATTCCTCCCTATTGACACGTGGCTCTGCCAAATGTGCAACCAGTGAAGCACGCACAACAAAAGATTCACATAAATCTCACGGAAAGAATGGCAAGTAAAAAAAGTGCTTTAAGACATATGTATTTTAACCATAGCCAGACCCTAAGGAAATCTTTCATATCATAAACATTCATATCTTCATATTTCTTTGTACTTTTTTTCTGCAAAAAAAAGAAATAGTACATTTTTTCCAAAGAGGCAGCTGGATGAAATATAAGCAATTCTCAAGTGAGAGTCATATTCTGTTCCCTGGACATGTGAACTGTGCTTTTATTTATCCATCTTCAAACAAAATTTTGAACTATCCCACATGGTTTCTAACACATACCTACATAAACAACGGTTAGAGCTGTGAAAATAGCAAAGCTCAAAATAGATTTTACCTGTTCCAACCATCTGAAGTTTACGAATCCATTTGAAACTCGCTATGTAAAAAGCCCTTTTACAGCCAAGAAAACTATTTCTCAGAGACATTTGATGTTCAGGATAAGTAGAAAAATTCTCTGTCTGAAGTTGCCATTTCTTCTCACCTAAAGGAAGATTTAGGCATTTCAATAACTCGTTATTAAATTTTAGAATAGTTGTCAAAATTTTAGGTGAGATGAATAGTAGGCTTTGAATGTGGTGTTAAAAGGTTGGTGTCTTTTTAAAAAAGACAAAGAAAAAAAACCAATCCTGAATTCATCTTCTCTCTGCTTCACAACAGAGTCTATCTGTGGAATGCTCATCCTTCGCACAGATTTTTATTTTTTGAATATATTGCAGTATACCTAAATATATTGCATGTGACTCCAAAACTAGCAAAAGAAACTCATCTGCCACACCTTTGCATTGCAAAATGATGTCTGTTAAGGTATTAACTCACTTGAAGAGATTGATCCTGGTAAACTTCCCTGGACCTAAAATTAGGAAATTACATTCTAGCATAGCATATTCCTACTAAAAATCAAATATTAAATATCTCCAGTTGTTTGGGGCCCACAAAATGAAGTTCATATTGAAGTACAAAAAAGATACCATCACACATGACAACTGCTGGCAATGGCACAGTGATACATTGCTTTACAGACTTTTTTAGTCTGACAATTTATTTCTGGATGAACACAAGGCATTGACCAGCCAGATTCAACTCACTAATTTCATATTCTTACAGGTCCATAGCAAACTTCAACTTGTGTAATACCTCAAAGTATCAAATGTCGACAACATAGCAGTACACTTTCTGAACAGAAAGTTTATATTTTTGTTGCTTTTCTGTTTCATGAACTGGATAACCTTTTAGGTATTGTAACACATACTGTGTTGTACAATTACGTATTGTAACGCATATTATGTGTTATGTTTTGTTTAAGATATTAACTTAAATAAAAGTGACACAAAAAGGCCATGGTATAGTTATTTATGCCTTCATTAGTAATGACATATGTTTCAACATTTTTCTCATGAAACATGTTCTTCATTACCTATATTTTTTGCATAAGAGGACGAACATCTGTTCTTTTCTCCTGCAATGTACATAGTTGCATGGCAACTGAGACATTACTGTCCCTCAGTAACTATGCTTGGTAATCTATTTAAAAATGATCTCATGCCAAAAATTGACTGAAACATTAGCCTCCTGTCACATACATTAGCTACTGTTGAGAAAGACTGTTATCTTCTTCCTGTTCTATTTTCCTGTTAACTTTACTGCTACACAACTACACACACAGTCTAGAAAATTCCTCATTTTAATACATCCTTCCTTCTAGAAAGAGCCAGATTAACAGTTTAAATCTTAGAATAAAGGAAAAAAAAGTTAATTCTTTCTGTTTCTTCAGAAGCAATGGATTAACAGATCTTACTTATAGTGCTACAGAAAATATTTTCCTGTCTGAAAACATGGGGCACTTCAGCTAGTTAATAGACCACAGTCAGTGCATCAGCTGAATAGCATGAGGTCAAAACAGATTTCTGTTCTTTAAAACAGAAACTCTGTTAGGTTTTGGAGAGCACAACTTCTTAGCCCAGCTTAGACAAGAGTTGTGACACGACTTACTCCATTCTGCAGACTGTGAAAATTTACTTGCTCACAGTACTTTTATGCCATAAAGACCTATGTAGGCAGTGTCATGGTGCAGAATGGATGAATAATTAATCAAAACATTGAAAAAATGGGACATGACATTTTTCCAGTGGAGGGAGATAACAGTAGCATCTCATCAGAAGGATCTCTGAGGAAACCCATACAATGTCATATAATGCCAAAAGGGGTGAATAATAAAGTGACAAGTTTTGTTATTGATGCTAAGCTACTAAATCAAGATCAAGAGAAGAATTTCAAAAGTTCTAATACTTACAGATTAAATTAATTGTAAACAAATGTAAAATGCTGTACATTGGAAAATGTTACATATGACAGACAGCTCAGATGAAAACTTGGAACTATAATAGATAGATATAAAATGTTTACTCACTACTCAAAAGCTATCAAATATAAGCAATTTAAAGCTAGAAACTTGAGAAAGAAAAAGGAAAAAAAGGGAATTTGTGGCACACTATGAATCCATGGTTCAGTAGTATCCTGATTACAGTGCGCAGTTATGGGTACTGATCCCCTCCATCTGAAAAAGGATTCAAAGGAATTTCTGAAGATGTACAGAGAAAGGATTACAAGAGGGACTTGAAATGGTTTCTGTGCACTGAACAGTGGAAATGGAGGAACAGATGACTAAAGGAGATATGAAAGAGGTCTTCATGGTCATGAGGGACAGTGAGAAAAAGTAGAAATCCATTTGTCACTGTCTCTTACAGAAAAAAGAATTAGGTGATATCAGATGAAACTAATGGATGGCAGTTACAAACAAAAGTCTTCAGATGATGGATAAGTAATCTGGAAAACAGCCAAAGGGGACTGAAGACAACAAATGCTTGTAAGGATTGAAAAAGTAATTTGATTTTTCCTCCAAGGATTTGTTCATTGAGGGCTACTAAACACAAGGATGCATACTCTGGTATGTATCACACATGCTTACCCTGTTCATATATTCTTGCTTTGACACGCGCGTTTGACACTCTTACTGTCATGAGCAAAACAGACTCAACTTGGGGAAAATTATTTTAATTTATTGCAAATTAAAAATAGAGCAAGACAGTGAGAAGCAAAGACAAAGCTAAAACTCCTATCCGTACTTTTCTTCCCAGACTGAAAATTATATAAGACTCACTGATAATATTGAAATAGCATTACTGTATATTTGTCAATTAAATCTCTGCTTTTGGATTGTGACTTTTCCAGAATAGCAGGGATAAAAGCAGAAACACTTTCTAATCTTTAGGTAGGAGAAGTAAAGAAATGCCAGTATGAAAAGACAACCCACTGATATTAATTATGTGGCATCTAAAGAAAGCTTGACTTATTTCACAGTACAAATACAAAACTGAAAGGCCGATAGCAATTTTCAGTTGCTTGCAGTAGTATTCTCCAGTTACATACTCACTAATACTACAGGAATAGATTGAAGGGGGGCAGGAAACAAAAATATGCTTATTGAAAAGTGTATCTTGGAATAGCTGTGGTGGTTTCAACAGGCTGGCAGGGCAACTATAGTTTCAAGTACTACAGAATACCATTTCAAAGTTATTAAGTGAGAGTTACCTTATCTTCCCCATTGATCTTTACATATGCACAGTCACATTCACAACCAATGTCCTGGGCTTTCTCTTCACTCTTTCTGTTCCTATGTACCATGAAATGAATGGAGAAGAGGGAAGGGAGAAACATGGCTGACACACTATACTTTTCTCCTTTGAAACCACAGAGGCTTCCATAGCCATGGACCTTACCAGTGCAGAGCACAACATCCATACTTAGTCCTGTACTTCTAGGAAAGTCAACTTAGATATGAGGTGCATGTTTCCATGCTGAAGAACTCTCTACCCATCTTTTAAGTGCACATGGATTAATCTCATCAATTGCTCAGTCTGGATTTGATTGAACACCAACACATTTGTTCATCTGCTGGATGAGGAATCCTTTGACCGGGTTTTGACCTGAAATCTGACACAAATCAGTTTGTTTACTTATCTGAAGCTGATTAATGTCATTATTGATTGCTGCAGTTTGTTTACTGCAGCTACAATGTCACAGGTTAATTCTACTTGCTGTGGTCTTAACACTGTATCTCCTAAATTATTGACTTTTGTGCATGCTACTCCTTCATTTGTTTACTCACAGTAATAAATCTTCAACTTTGTCTAAAAATAAACAACACAGCACTGCTTAAGTGACTTAAATATCAATCCAAGGCAAAAAGCTTGCATCAAATCTTTACACCAAATAATGTTACTATCTAGTATCCTTCGTACCGTTTGCTTCAAAAGTTATAGTTTACTTTATGACAGTTACCTTTCATGATTCTTACATGACTCTTGTAATAGAAAAGCCTAGTCAAGTTCTCCAAAGTTCTCAAAAAAACCCCTCCAACCTGATCAACAACTTCGGTTTTATTTGAGTATTTCTTGATATTCATGATGACCCCATGATAGGAAACTTTCTGCTCTATAAGTGTCCTGTCATAAAGCTTGTTACATTCAAGACCCATATTATGGGGGCAGGCAAACACACCTCTTGGAGCTGATATCACTAAGCTAAGACAATCCTGCCCTAAACAAAGCTGGATTCTGCACTTTTGTAAAATCCTATTTTTATTTCAATTAAAGTTGTAAGGGGTGAGGAAAAAGAAACATCAAAATTTGCAATTAAATCCAGAGAACTGTGGGAACCTCCATCCCCACAATTAAATATCATCATTCAATAGAACAACGCTGTTTGATATTTGATCACCCAATGCTTAATGTAAAAACTATAGAACTTTTTTAGGCCACAAAACTAAATAGTCCTTATTTTTAAATCGTTCTTGAAGAAATAAATGTTGGCAGCCAATTAGGTACTTAAAACATTCAACAATTCTAGTGTGAATATGACAAAGTATTATAACCTTTTTTTCAATACAACTGTGTTATTTTGAGATTTTTCAGACATTTTGTTTCTGTCCTTAAGGGAAACTAAGCATCTTACTGTACTTGTAGATAATATACACAAGACTGATGCATATATGTCATGAACATCACTGCTTTTAAATGCCATTCTGATTTCTTTACATTCAGAAAAGGTGTCTCTACATATAACTTAATAAAATTATGTAAAGACTTCTCATGGTTTACATTGGCATATCAGTTCAAGAGTCACCACAATGAGTAGTTAATACAATGTATATGTACAAATGCCTGCACTCAGAAAGAATCATATTAATGCAGAATTTCACTGGACACAGTAAAAAGCTGCAACATTGCAAAAAATTTATATGTAAATATTTTACCTAACACATTGATTTGATAAACTGTCAGGAAAAGTCTCTGATGGAGATATATTTAAAGTTACATTGAAAAGCAATTTAACACAGACTATGACTTTTAAAAGTTTAAAAAATTAAGTAGGATTTTTTTTTTTCATGAAATATTTACATTCTAGTAAAAGATTTCACATTGAAACAAAACCACAGAGTTCATTTTATGATTTGTCTTCTTGGTCTAAAAAAGTCAAAGGTCAGAAAAATTAGAACATCCAGAGAAAGTATACAGTATGATCATCTGAGAATAGAGTAAGATTTATTTGAGCCAGGCACCTGTTTCTCATGGCAGCAGGCCTCTCCAGCAGCAGGTCCAAAGTCCCAGAGCTGGGCTGGATCACAGATGGTCTGGAGCACAGGCAGTAAAACTGAGGGCCCTCAACAATTCCTTATGGGTCCTGACCACGAAGGAGCAAATATGGGTTGAATAAAGAGTTTCTATTCACAGACTCTTTATGCTGAGAAAGACAGTTTTCTGGTTCACAGCAGCTTTCCCCTCAGTTTTCCTATTCAAAAAGCTGAATGTGAAAGCAATCACTTTCAAAAAGTACAGAAGTTTTGAAGATGTACTGGAAAAAAACTAAGGACAATGATTCAGCATATGGAGTTGTAGAACCAGTTTTTTAAGGATTCAAATGATTGTTTAAAAATCTGATTATATTCGACAGAGGCACTGAGAAGAAATGAATTGATGCTGGCTATAAGGAGAATGACCAGTGTGGAAAGGAAAAAAAAATATGCCACTGTGCAAATGATATGAAGTAAATTATTATATACACTGATTTTCTTTCAGAAGTATTGTTAAAGAAATGAAGTCATATCTACCACATCATCTGATTTAGAGGCAAAAGAGAAAGTTGTTGAATTCATATGGCAATTGAACAAGTAATATTCAGGGCACTGAGACCAGAAAAAGTAATATGGCAGGTCTCCTTCAGGCTGCTATTTTACCTGCCTCATTAGAAATCAGTGCTAATTGTCTCATAAATAATGTCCATAAATGTGTACTCAAATGGAAGAGTACATTCACTCATTTTCCACATATGTATATTTCATATAAGTTATTTTCCAAAAGCATATTTTCTTTCTAGAAAAGTCATCCGCTTGGCTACACAAAAGTTAGAAACTTCAATTCTACCATATTAATCCATGGTACTAGGGTGATTTCATTAGGTATTCCAATGTATTAGTATAAAGAATTCTAAAAAAAAAATGCTTTTCTAATATTTTGCATCCTTTCATGATCCCATTTGTCCAAAAATTTATTTAAGAAATAAATTTTTTGACCTGACTGTCAAAGCTCTCATTTCTTCCAGTTTAAGTAGAGGTTTCAAATTTTGTTTTACCTTTTTTAGAGTTCAAAACTTGTTATTAATTCTTATCTTCTCAAATGCCTTGAAATCCATTTAACAGTGCACCTGAAGCTCTTGGCAGATTTCAGAAAGCAAATTTAGGTATGGGAATGAGAAAGTGAATAGTATAGAGTGGGGAACATTGTACCCATAAAACCACATATCTTCTGCAGGGATTTATACTGCTGAACATTACTCACTCCTAGACAAAATTTTAGAGGAATAAAATAAAAGCAAATGCATCCTAAAATTCATCGATGGCAATTTTAATAATTTAAGACACAGCATAGTCACACCTGAAAGAAACAGCATTAGTATCCTCAACACCCAAGTTTTAACATCGTATTTAAATAGCTGGTGTTTCCAGGGTAGTTTAGTCAGGCTCTTGAGGGCACTACCAAGACCTTCTATTCTTGTTTGGCCTGTCCCAGGGCATCATTCCACCACTGTCCATGACTCAGGCCCCATCTCATCTTGGACCTTAGAATATACGCCCTTTTCTGATCCCTCTTGGGTCCAGCAGCTCTCCAGGGCCTCTCCTAGGTGGGTGATGGCATGGCCCGGCAGCCAGGGTCTGTCCCATCCCCAAGCAGGAGCAGGGCAGCCAGGGGCACCAGGACCCAGCCCTTACATCAGGCACCTCCCTGGGGACAGGGACAGGCTGCGGGTGGGCCAAGACTTAAGCCAGCAGGTGCTCTTGCCTCAGCAGAGCCCATGGTTGGTCAGGGCAGGGCTGTGGGGAGCTGGAGTCTGGCCCTGCTGCTTCAGGGTCACCTGGGAGGGGGCTCACAGCCCCGGGGAGCTGTCGTGGGGCCCTGAGCTGTGGGCAGGGTGAGGAGAGCCCGGGGGGCTGGGCAGGCACAGGGAAGGCTGGCAGTGCCCTCGGGGCCGTGACCTGTTGTGCAGTGAGCTGAGAAAGGTGCTTCTCCAGGAGCCGTTCGGAGAAACAGTCCTTTAAGACTTCGAAATCCCCTCTGGAGTCAGTTCCTCCTTCAAGCAGTGAAGCAGATTGCTACAGAAGTTACTGTCTAAATTACGATGCAGCCAGGTGCTGAGCACAACGCCTGCTATTGCCGTCATGATGACTTTTTACACATTTGGTCTATAGTTCCGTAAATTAAAATCTGCTGCCACTAGAGGAAAGCACAAGGCTCTATACCGCCCTAACAACTCGGGTGTCAGGACCTGCCTGTCTGTAATACTTTGTCATGTGTTAGAGTTATTTTAACTGGACTAATAAAAATTCTGTCTGTATTTTCATTAGACTGTTACCATGTTAATTTACTAACAGTACATTGCTGGCTCCCCACGTTGGTTGGATCCCAGTTTTGTCCACAACAAGATTATGAATTTATCAAATGCAATTGACTTTCTTGGGACCTCTAATTTTTAAATTTAATGTAAACACACTACTGAATCTGAGCATAAGTGAATGCAAAAGCTGACATCCAGCCAGCCTAACAGATTACCAGATGGCTTTCAACTTTAGACACCTCACATGATAGTTGTCTTAAAGTATTTGTCTAAATGTATATAGAGTCAATATTATTGTTTTTGTTAGGGATTAAAACAAAATAAAATTTTTAAACCATCTACCTGGCTTTTAGAAGTCTCCTGAATGCAATAAAATTAGCATTCATCAGAACTATATTTCCTGAAAAATACTTAAGATATTCAGTCAGATATACTGAAAAACTGATGTTTTTTCTGGGTTCCATAACTCATAATTCAGTGCAAGAGTTTTACTGCAATTCCTGTATGTTCACATTAACATACAAATATATAAATATTTCAGGCGTAAACAAGTAAAATCTTCAGCACTTTCCTCCTCCACTTGATAATCTACTTTGATAAGAAGCATACAACAATTGGTCAGCCCTAGAGTGACATCTACAGTTCAGAAAGATACACAAGAGAAGCAAAATTTACATCCACTCATCCAGTTTTAACTAGGAAACAGGGACGTACTAATGATGAACTGATGTATGAATTTGAGATATGAAAAAGGAATGCATGATACCACAAAGCATCCTGATCGCCAGGCAGCAACAGAAATATTTTAGCCCACCTGTCAATTCAACCCTTCTACCACTAGTTTCCCATCTCTACTATTTGCAAACAGTTCTAGAAAGTTTTAATCCTGGAATAGGAAAGGAACATCAATCAAGTGCAGTTGTGAAATGATCAGATCTGGAGAAAGAAGTCATCTGATGAAGCAACCTTTTTGGATAGAAATTAATAGGAAGGACAGCTTGAGCGGGGATGCAAAAGACTAGTACAATTATTGTGAGATAACAAAACTTTACATCATCCCTATAGATAAAATTCCATCATATGGTGATTGTACAGTCTACAGTACTTGCTTCAATGATAATAAACAGAACAAAGAATTTTAACCCTAAAAACAAAGTTCTATTTTATCCTTCTAAATGCACTGTACTACTTAAATGCTATTTTATGGGATAGATGTGTTTTCAACTCATCAAATTAAGTGAACACCAAGAAATTAAAAAATTTAGTAGACCAAAAAAGTCTAGAGTTGGCTTTAATATTGGCTTTAATCACAGTAAACAAAATAATTCCACCCCAGGTCAATGTTATCATTGGTTTATTAGTTCTGATGGTATTTCTGGAATTTCATATATGACATTTTAACTCTGAAGACTTCATCAATGGAATAAAACTTAGTCTTATTCAATGGATTAATATGTTGACAGTCAGAAGAGCTGAAAAGTTTATTAGAATGGTCATTAAAAGACAAGATGTGCTGGTTGTAAGGCAATTTTTGACCTGTTTAGACACAATAATGGGTGATAGTTAATTTGGAAATATGAGTCTATTATAAGGTAACTAACTTTGAAATATGATTCAGAAATTATATTTTTCAATAATGTCATGTTGTGAACAGTCAGCAAAGTACTTTACTTACTGGAGATTGATAATCTCTTTGCATGTTCTTAGACCAGTTGTAGGAAACATGACCAGGACCTATCAGAAGACTTCTGTAAGAAAAAAGATCAATAAATTTTCCTTTAGGAAGATTCTATGGCTTGCTGTTAATGCTTTCAATTTCACTAGTCTTTAAGTATCTAGAAATGTAAAATTATTATTTTTGTGTACCAATGATATTTTCTATGTACAAGGATTTTTAGAAGGATATGAGAAGGGAGAAATAATTTTAGAAGGCACAAGAAAAGATAGGAGGAACAACAGGGGAAGTACCACAATATATAACACATTTGCAATAGACTTACTGTCTCTGTCAGAAAAGAACAGATGGTTTAAAAAGACTTAAATATTGTGGACATGACAGGTTTATTTTTACTGAACACAAGCTGAAGATAAAGCCAATCTGAGTGAAGGTGAAATGAAAAACTAATGCATGATAACTGCTTTGTGTCATTTTAACAACTTAGCGCATAAATGTCTATGTGTCCTATCAATCAGAACAGATACAGGGCTCATTCATTAACATGTGGTCCACTCTAAATTAGGTAGGTTGCAACAGTTATCATCTTTAAAACCAACCAAAAACATCTGTATGGAAGAAAGTATTTCTGTTCCTGCAATGATGATGGAGACAATGGGTACAAATTGAAATATGGAAAATTCTTTTTAAACATGAGAAAAAGCCTTTTAATGATGAGTGTGATGAAACACTGTAATCGGTTGTCCTCTGAAGCTGCAGAGTCTCCATCCTCAGAGATACTCAGAACCCAACTAGACACAGTCCTGCACAACTCTAGTTGACCCTATTTTCAGCAGAGGTCCCTTCCAACCTGACTCTATGACTTTGTAATATAAAGCATTTTTATTGGACAGGGTAGTGTTTTAGTCAGATGAACACTTCCAAAAATTGTTATGTGTGTTTAAGTGTGTAACCTTTACTTCTCAGATTTAGGAAGGGTATATGAAAAATTGTCCATCCAATAATCAAATCAACCAAGTGTGTCTTCCAACAACTGCAATTTTAGAGGATGTTAATTTAGATGTTTTTCTGGATACCTAGATGTATTAAATGACTTTTCAAGCTATTTTTTTTAGTCCAGTTGGGGGTTCATGCTCCCAGAAGAGTGATGAGAACACGTAAATGATTTATTTTAATAGGATCTGTTTGGCACAGATATAAAAAGATATTTTTGATGTATTGCTCAGTACTATTCCTGCAAGATACAGTCCCTGGGGTAAATGAGAAGTACTCCAGAGAAGCTGAAATCCACTTTACATAGCTAAATGCTTGGAAATGGTATATTTCTATAAAAAGCACATACAGTCATGTATTTCCAATAACCCAAGATGTTTCCTATGTCTCTGTAGAGGAAATTCAGTTAAATAGATACTACTGAATTTAACATAAAATCATGTGGGACTAGGGCATCTCTACATTTCAGTGGAGAAAAATAGCTACTGATAAAAAGCTACAGAGAAAACACACAGGAAAGCATTTAATGAAAAATCTATGAAGAAAATTAATGGTTTCTTTTCTGTGGGTTATTTTGTTGGCTTTGTTGTGGGGTTTTTATTTATTTTTAGCTTAACCTATTTTAAAAAAAAAATTACAATTATGATTTGTCTTGAAAGCTATCAGAACACATACTCATGATGATCAAGAATATTTTTCAGCTAGAATAAAACTACAAAATGTAGTTAACAATTTATTTGATTTATAGGCATCATATTTTACTTAAAGAAACAATTTTTTCTCTAGTTCTAGTGAGGTAAATATAAAAGGTCTCAGATTCTGCTGTATTGTGAACAAGTAATGTCAGTTTTCCAGCAATTATAACTAATTTGTTTTGTTAATTTTTAATGTGACAGAGCATTCCCACAAATAATCATTTGCCTCTGAGAATTAATGATTATTAACACTGTAATTACATATTTCATTAACATTTATATTCCAGCGACATGGAAAAGCATACACTTCCTACCCTTGTGTTATATATAAAGTACTTTTTAAGCCTTAGAAAAAAATAGTGTTGGATTATTTGTTTGTTTCTGGTACTATACATTACCTTACATTTTTAAATCATAGTGAAAGACTGAAGCATATGGTAGGCTGTCCACAGATGTTTTTTGAATCAGTCATGTCAAGCACTGAGCAGCAGTAAAACCTTTGGGAAAAAAAAGATACACAGTCATACTAAAGATTACAATTCTCTTCATAACTAAGACAGACAGCAAACTGGTGATAATTATTTTTCAGGAAGTTCTCCCATATTTCTTTGGTTCAGTGTAGAAAAGCAAGAAGAAAAGTGTAAACAGCAGCCAAAAGTTGAACAGTTTTTGTTCCTATTAGAATCTGGATCAAGTACAAGATCTTTATACCAGCTCTGGTTTTCTAGTGTACTCTAAAGTAAATGTTAAAAAAACTGTCAATATACCTTGCCTGGTCAACCTGATAACTTTCTACTATGAAATGAGTCATTCAGTGGGATGAAAGCAGTAGAAGTTCATTATCTGGAGTTTAATAAGACTTTGATACAGTCTCCAATTGCTATTGGAGGCTCCTTACAGTCTGGGCCCATCTTTTTCAAAGCACCTTTTTCTCAGGCAGGTGTTCCACACTGGTTCCATTACTCACCACTCCCTCCATACTGGTAATCAGACTCAAGCCAGCTGTATGGGCAAAGACAATTCTAACACTTGTCAGACCACAGCGGGAGTGGTCCAGTTTAGTACTCACCACACCAACAAGGACCTTAGCAAGCTACAGCAAATGCCTAAGAGGCCCAGGTGAGCAGGCAGAAAGAACACAGAATATGCAAGGAAAGTCTCTCTGGAGAAGAAAGGTCAGTGGAGCCACATCCTGCTCTCTTCAACTGTGTTTCACCATCCTCAAGAGGATAGCCAGACTCTTCCCATAGCTTCACACTAAAGTCACAAGAAGGCAGAAAAGATGCTCAGGTGACATCTGTAACCAATGGAACACAAAGGACCAGCTGGATCTCCTACCACATGACAAAAGACAGGGAAAAGCCCAAGGGCCACAAAGGTTTCTTTTCCCTCAGCTCTTGCTGGAACAATCTGCCCTTGGACCGCCCAGGTGCCTGCACTTGGTAGCAGAGCTGAGGTGAGCAAGAAGCTTGAACTTCCTCTCTTAAAAGGACGTTCAACTCAGAAAACAGTACATGCTGTGATAGCAGAGCAATACCCATTTTTGTAAGATTAAAAGATGTGCATATCTTCTAATAGAATCATAGAATCATAGAATCATAGAATTGATTGGGTTGGAAAAGACCTCCGAGATCATCGAGTCCAACCCTTGGTCCAAATCCAGTCCATTTACTAGATCATGGCACTCAGTGCCACGTCCAATTGCGTTTAAAAATCTCCAGGGATGGTGAATCCACCACCTCTCTGGGTAGCCCATAATAAGCTATTAATTAGAAGTAAGCCCTGCAAATATTAGTTTTCAGACACATGACATGGTAAAATGTATCAACTGCATGCATATAACTCGTAAGATTGTAGTGAATGTTATCTAGTAAAGCAGTAGTTGCCCTGTAAAGGATAAATCTAAGCATTTTTCTGTGTGATCAAGACAGTATTTTCCCCAGTTTTCATTAAATAACACTAAATTTTGATCTCATTTATAGTAAGAAGGCAGGTCTCTCAAGCACAATACGGATGAAATACCATAGGCAGAAGTTTCTCTTTAAATGAAAGTTATATTCTAATACCACATTAAATGCACATAAATCCGGTAAACACAAGTTGTAAACACCTTAAATCAGCCAACTTAGATAGCCATAGCAGTCCATCCCAAACAAATTTCAGCTTTCACGAGGACAAACAGCTGTATATTTCCCCTGCTTTTTATTTGTCAGGAAAAAAAAGCAGAGTCCAGTTACCTCATGTGTGTCAAACTGAGACTGTAGCACAGTTGTGTTGGTTTGTAATTCTCCTTTAACAGGACACATGTTTATCAGCACTGATTTATACAAAGCATTTGTGTTGTGCTTTTGAATATTATTCTGCATCTGTTATGCCAGTCATATATAAAGTCAAATAAGTCTTTGTTTGATTCAAAACAACTTCCATTGAAAGATATATAAGCTTTGCCTGCACAAAGACTTACACTGTTAGCAACAAATAGAAGTGAGTGTTATTTCTTCCTGTGAATATCTTTTAGTAAAATCTGTGCCTTCAGCTAGTCATTGTACACAAAGGCCACAAGATGGTAGTCTTGCCTCGAAAAGTTATATGATGATTTATTTTTTTTTAACCTAAATAAGGAGTTGGCTGTCTCCTTTGTGACACCAGGGATTTTCAGTTCCTACCTGAATTCTCTGAAATAGCTTCTCATGTGAAAGTGAATTAAAGTAAAGAGGGTTTAAATCTCAGCTCAGTTTTCATCATGAAAGCGTGATATATTTCTAGGAAAATTAAGAAAGTTCACAGATGAGTACTAACTTTAAAAAATTCAGAAAAGTGGTGCAGTTAACAAATAACCGTTGTATTTTAGTAGGGTAAATCATTTACTTACAGGAAATTCATTGTAATTTTGTTCCAGGACTGATTATTTCTTGTGATAAAAATAACTATGGTGGATTATCTGTAGTAATCAACTACTTCAGTTTCCATGGTACCAAAAATATACTAAGCATCAGCAATTTTTAAAATCTAGGAGAGGTTTACAAAGGTTTGATATAATCAAGCGCTTAATTGGAGAATTATAATACCAGTTTACCGGATCCATAACTTATTCTAGCAGTTGCTAGTTCAAACTAGATACAGTAGCTAATTTCTTCTTCACATGTTTTGACTATTAGGTGATTGAGTTTTATGCAAGGAAAGGTGGGGTTTAAAATACATTGTTTGAAGTAAATATATAAAGCCAATTCTTACATCTGTATCCTAAACTATCTCCCTAAAGGTAGATGGGTTTTGAAGGGGGAAATGGATAAGTAAACATCCACAAGAGCTGGATTTCTGTTCTGGTTCCTAATTCCTCAAAGCTGATCTAGCACTTTGAGCCAAAAGAAAAGTTTATTTTCTTTGCCAAAAGTGGTAGTACACTCTGTGATGAACAGTTATTTCAAGAATATGGTGAAAGAATGAACCAAGTTTTCTCCCAGAAATCCTGTGATACACTAATTCATTGAGATGCAGACACATGAATTACCAGGTGCACAGCTTTTCTTGACAAATCTTGGTTTTCAACTAATGTAGACTTTAGCAACTATTCTGTACATCCTTTGCCTTCATCTCTTTATGTCATATTTTACTTTTGATTGTATCATTGATGGTCTTGTTCAAAAAGTCATTTTTTTTCATGTATTCAGGTTTTGATAACAATCATCACAATGAGTATTGAGAGATTTTTTTTTTGAAATGGTAAACTTTTGGTATTTGAAATAAAAAATTTCGAATACTTTCAAGTAATGCTGGAAAAATCATGTTTAAGTTTCAGATGAGAAATAAGAGAACTTTTGGATTACTGGTGGCCCCCAGCTAATCTATGACATCAGAAGTATTAGCTATTCTGTCACACTGAGATGATATGGTTAGAAAGGATTTACAATTCTGTGGTGTCCAAGAGCTAGCATTCTACCACTTCTGTCAAAGAAAAGACTCTTTTCTCAGTGCTCCTGGCTAGGAATGAACCAAAGGCTCAAAAGGTAGCACAGCTTTGCAGAATTAGGAGATTTAAGTAGCTAGCTACAGGATACAGCAATAGAATTTACTCTTATATCAGTTTATTAAATTTAAAGCAAATGTTTGGGGTTTACTGGGAGATTTATGGCCTGGTTCTCCCTCCCTCCAGTAGTTTTGCACAAAAACTACTTTTCAGCAAATAATATATTCCAGAAGCATACTATTGGGAATTCACTCAACAACCCTTTGGAGTTATTTTGCCATGAATATTTTGGGACATATAAATGAAACCAAGTAATTATGGAATAACTTTACACAAAAAAAAAAAAAAAAGCTATGTATAATTCCTTTAGGAAAAGACATTTTATGTGTGAATAATTATTATACCCCATCCCCCAGGAAATTAGACTTAATGTGTCTTTTCTAAGAAAAAGATAGTAAATGTTATAAATAGCAAAAAGGTGTGTAGCAGAGTGTTTTTCATCCTTTAAATCAAAAAAATGAATAAGATGTTTTTTGTGTGAAAGAGATGTCTACAGAAGCAAATAATATGGCACAATAGTAGTTAATTAGTAGATCAAAACACTTAGTTCTGAAACTTCAACATATTGACTGCATGAAGTATGAAGGTTTTCACTTTTAACGAGATTTTACTCTGCTGGACAATAAACAAAATTGTTAAATGTTGCCTGCAGGACCGGTTTTTGGGCTGAACACTCACATTTCCACCAGTATTTGAAGTACATTTGAAGCCCACCTGGAGCTTGTAGTTTAGTTTCCTTGGAAAGAAATCCAGTTTATACATCCCAAGGTTCACAGGCATCTCCTCTAAGACAAATTTTTAGAAGTTTCTATGAAAAGCTTCATTTTAACCTGTGCTTTCATATGACCTTTAAGTTAAAGTAGAAAATTAAATCTGTAGAAAATTTATAGCTTTTTTAAAAAATAAATTTATTTATGAAGAGGATTTTTGTACTAAACTATTTAATCAAGGTTTTGTTGTTTTACACCAGAGCATAAATATGATGTTCATATATCTTCACATGCACATACACACATTCTCCGCTTACTCAGATTAGAAATCCTCTAGTTACTTCTACCTATTCATCATTAATTTATGAAACCAAAATTAAACAACATACATTCCAAAATTTGTTCTCCCTCAGCTTCAAGTAGAGCAGAGTGACCATCGCTATTATTGCCAGCTCAGAGAGCCACGAGTGTGGTCTTACTTGAGATTCTCTAACAGTTTATAGCATCAGAATTAAAGGTCATACATGAGTTTACACAACAGAGGTCACTTGTCACATAAATGCTCTGTTGTACTTAACTGTGGTACAGTCACTAGTAGCTAAACTGTCTTTTCTCTCGCATATAATTTACTTTTCAAAGAAAAGGTCTTATCTTTTATTATTGATGTTACGAGTACTTCTTTCATTTTTATTATGCCTCAGTAGCTCAACTAATAGCAATAACTGCTGCTACATTTTTACATTCAGCATGGGAAATACTAGGTTGTGTGTAGCAACATTTACACACAATGGTCACTTACAAAAAACCTTTGCAAGCAAACTCTTCAAATCAGAGAGAGAAGAAAATTGAATTCTTGATAATTAAGTCACACGTTACATAAGTGTTCAAGTTAGAAATAAAAGGTAGAAAAAAGAACAGGTCAACATCTCAAAAATTATGACAAATATGTAATAGGAAAAGAATAATTCCTTTAATTGTTATATTTTTATGCAAGTTCAACATGTTCTACTGTTAGATGCAATGTATTAAACATTATACAGAGTTTGACCAGTGCCGGATTTTAAAAGTAGTAAGCTGCTTCAGAGAATGGTCTCTAATTTCCTTTATTTTTTTCTACCTTATTTTATTGAACTATTGATTCATTACATGATTTATGTGGCTATGAGATTAACATAATCTGCTGTCTAAGATTAGCAGTTCTGTTTATTCAGATGCCAGAACTAATTCAAGTATTAAGACCATCATTGACAAAAAGTCTTATTCACATCTCAAGTGCAATTTAGACTCCTATATATGTCCAAGTGTAAATAGAAGAAGTGTGCCTTGAGACACGTTCTATACCTGTTAGTCTCATTTTCTTACTTGGTCAGTTAGAGAATCCAGAAGAACTTGACAGGATATATACATTCCCCCTTAATTAAATGGTTGAGAGTCAATATAATATTTGGTTTTGTTATCTGGTGAATAAGTAAAACAACTTCTACGTGTAGGTGTGAAGTCATAGTGAAAAATCGTGGTGACCACATAGTTATTGCAAAGATTTGCCCATTCATGTTTAATAGTTTTCCAGGTCTATCGCATTTGATATTTTATCCTATTATAATTACTTTATACATATTACATTATTTTATTATTATTTGAGAATTCTTTGTGAAAAGCAGTTTATAAAACAGCTATATTTTGTTGCTGATAATCGTGTCTCTGGAGATTATGTTTCTAATTCTAATGTTGAAATAATATCAGTCTCTTCACAGCTGTCACCAAACCATTTCATTGAAAAAAAAAATTGATTTCTAGGACTTGATGATGATTTAATGGAGAACTACAATTTGCAACTTTGCAATTAAATTATGTCTGAACATCTTAACACATTATCAACTTTTCTAATCCATGGGGAAACAACACTAAACAAATACCATGCTCATGGCAATGAAATACTTTGCTCTCCCTGTTTAGGTTCACCACAACAGTGGTAGCTGTTCTGGCCATGCAACCAACAAAGTACTTAATTAGCACTACACTGTATGGAATTCATACCTTATTGTCCACCACTTTACAGCCTTATAAAGTTAATTCAGTCTGAAAACTTATCAGAAAAAACAGCTAGATTTTCACATGCCTCTTAAAAGCAGCCAGTATATTTATTTTCAATACCAATAGCAATAAAAGAGTACTGTGGAACTCGGTTTAATTAAGTTCTTTTTTTTTTATTTTGGCTTCCTTTGATGTCTGTATCCTGTTAGTCCTTTTTCTGTGAGTAAATTGCTCACTGTAGGTTATTCCCTTCCTTATAATTTGCTTTTGCACTCCCAAATGGTTTTAAACTTAGAAAGCAATCACACAGTTAACTTCTAATTTACTTTATGCATTGCTTCTCTCATCTTCTTTGCCTCCCACTCCACAAATAAGCAGTTAAATAGCAAAGTTTTAATAAGTTTCAGTCAAAATTTATTTATTTTTTGGTTCCTGCTAGAATGCACTCAACTAACACATGCAATCAGATGTCTGATAATTTGAGGTCAAAAGATTAGTTAAGCAGGTTACACTTTGTTTTTTATCCCTGTCTCCTGACTTAGAGAGGCAGAGATACTGCAAATGCTTCTGTAAATGTAGTAGCTAAGCAAAAAATTTTACATTCTGAAGCTTTCCTAAACCAGCACATATTACAGCAAAACAAAATGAGCTATTTTTTTCCCATTTTTAGTGCCACAAACCGAATGGCTGCTCAGAAGACAATCAAATTACTTAGTGTTTACCATCAAACCTAATCCCAAACTTTCTCTTTCTGACAGCAAAAATCAGCATCATAACAAATCAGCAAAATCATCAATGGAGTTAAGTTGTTCAACAAAGAATATTTCAAATCATATTTGATTAGTTTACCTAGTCCAATGTGACTTTACCTAATGATCATATTTGAGCCCTGCACTGCTTCCATTCTTAGAGTCAAAAAGTAAAAATGCAATAGACTAACCAATATTCCAGATCTCAGAAAAAAAGAAAAAGACACAGAAGTGATGCTGAGCCTGTATTGTTTGTCAAGCTACAAAGAAAACTGAATAAATGGAGTTTATAGCACAATAGTTATTATATTCAGCATTACATGTGTGATGAAGTTGAGAGAAATAGTGATAGTTGCTGAAAAATATGCCCAATCTTTAGCATGATTCTGATAACACAGTGTAGTAGGAACTCCACAACTAAGACTGCAAAGCCAGTGCAAAAATATTGCAATTTGTCTTCTATACTTAAGAAATTTCTAAAACAGTGCTCTTTGAGGTATAGGCCTATAGAAAGAATATAAAATCAAAGGAAAACGTAGGTTGGTGTTAGGAAAGGGTGTCTGGAAGTCATCGTGTCCAAACTCTGGCTTCAAGCAAAAAAGGTCAGACCATGTTGCTTTGGATTTGCCCAGTTAAGTTCAGAAAATCTCTGACAATGACAATTTCCCCTTATTGTGAAAATATTTTTCCTCACATTCATCTAGACTTTTATTTGCTGTCATTTATGACTATGCTTTTCATCCTTCCACAGTGTACCTCTGAGAATAGTCTGATTTGGTTTTCTTCATAATCCTTCTTAAAGTATTTGAAGACAGCAAATAGGAATCTCCCCAGCCTTCTCTTCTAAGGTTAAATAAATCCTGTTCCCTCAGCCACTATAACTAGGAGGTAGGCAGGAATCCTTTCTTTCTCTGAGCTCTGAATCTGGCTGTAGGCAGCAAACACTGCCTTTGAGGAACTGTAGTATCCAATACCTGGCTCTGCACTAACCCTGATGAGGGTCATGACTATTATCTCTAAATAGTTGTCTAATTCAAGATGACTGGATCTTCCATCAGCTTCAAGTAACATGTACATTGAAGACCATTCAGGTAGAGATTGATACAGAGAGCATCTTGCGTACACCATCTCTGAAGTATAGAACTCTGAGACAAGAGGCTGTTTTGCAGAGAATATCTTTAATTTTTTTATTCTTCTTGTATTTATGTGACATTTTAAATAAATTTTTGCCTCTTTTAGTCAGTAATATGACCAGAGGAGGAAAACCTTTCCTACTAGAATGAGCCTCTCCTGAATGCATCTCTTGGCCATTGCAGTTTAGTCCCACAGCCACTGGATGCCACTGCTAGCAATGACTTTTTTCCATATGTAAACATTTAAATGCTTTCTCTTTGCTGACTAGCTTTTGACTTTTTCATCAGTGATCACAAAATGACAATTTTAGTCTCTTTGACAAGTAAGAAGGGGGGTCACCAGAACATATACCTTGGACTTCCAGAGGGAAGACTTTTGCCAGTGTGGGAGTCTTGATGACAGTCTCCTGGGAGGCAGTCCTGAAGGGCAGAAGAGTCCAGAAAGGCTAGCCATTTTTCAGGAAGAAAATCCTATAGGTGCAGGAGCAGGACATTCCTATCAAAAATAGCGTGGCCAGCAGGAGTAGGGAAGTGATCCTTCCCCTGTACTCTGCGTTGGTGAGGCCACACCTTGAGTATTGTGTTCAGTTCTGGGCCCCTCAGTTCAGAAAGGATATTGAGGTGCTGGAGAGGGTCCAGAGAAGAGCAACAAGGCTGGTGAAGGGACTGGAGCATAAGTCCTATGGGGAGAGGCTGAGGGAGCTGGGGTTGTTTAGCCTGGAGAAGAGGAGGCTCAGAGGTGACCTCATCGCCGTCTATAACTACCTGAAGGGAAGTTCTAGCCAGGTGGGGGTTGGTCTCTTCTCTCAGGCACTCAGCAATAGGACAAGGGGGCATGGGCTTAAGCTCCGCCAGGGGAAATTTAAGTTGGATATCAGGAGAAAATTCTTTACAGAGAGAGTAATCAGGCATTGGAATGGGCTGCCCAGAGAGGTGGTGGATTCACCATCCCTGGAGATTTTTAAACGCAGATTGGACGTGGCACTGAGTGCCACGATCTAGTAAATGGACTGGATTTGGACCAAGGGTTGGACTCGATGATCTCGGAGGTCTTTTCCAACCCAATCGATTCTATGATTCTATGATTCTATGATTCTATGTGCCGAAAGATGAGCCATCAGGGAATACCAGCCTAGCTAAATGAGAGGTTTGACTAAAATTCAGGAAAAATAGGAGAATTTATAACCTTTGGAAGATGGGGCAGGCAACTCAGTAGGACTAAAAGGATGTTGTGAGGTTATGCAGAGAGAAAATCAAATGCATCAAAGCCCACCTAGAACTTAATCTGGCTACTGCCATCAGCATAGTTTTTTGAAAGTCAGATCCTGTTTGACTAACTTGATCTTCTTCTATGACAAGGTGACCTGTGTGGAGAAGCAAGATTCAGGATGGGAACAGTTCCAGGCATGGAGAAAAGCATACAGCAATTGGCAGGACTTTCATATGGACTTTCACTGTATTCATGCTACACAGTGCACAACTGCACATGCCCAGGCTTCCTCCTCCCCCTTTTGCCTGTGCCCTGTTCTGATTTGCTCCCCCATTTGTCTGTCTGATAGCCCACTCGATGTTCTGCCCCTGCCCCTGGTGGGACGGTTAAGAATCGGGCGCGCCTGAATAAACAAGTCTGCTTGCACCCTTCCTCGTGTCCTGTCCCCTCTTCCCTTCGGACCCGCAACAGATGGCGCTCACCGTCGGGCAGAAAAGGTTTTTACCTTAAGAAAACCTCTCCCACGCCACAAAGGGCTCAGACAGCGCTGAGAGAAGCGTTTTCGCCTCGCTGGTCCTTCCCGGTAGAACCCCAGATTACGGCAAAATAGCCACCGCACCGAGAAAGGTGAGCTCCGGGAAAAACCTCTAATCCCATCTCCCACCCTCACAAAATAATTTCGCAATGGGCCTCTCGCTATCTACCCCTCAAAAGTTTGTATACCGCAAGCTTAAAGACTTTATTTTGGAAAATGGACACCCTTTAGACAAAAAATCCGCAAAATCCCTTGCTAAATGGCTTGAAAACAGAGGGGAAGCAATCTCCGACAACATGTCCCTGAAAGACTGGGAGAAAATTGGATACAATATCTGGAGAGCTAAAGAGAGGGGAGACAAAACGGCTACTGAAGCGTTAATTGCTTGGAGATTGATTTTGATGGTGCTACAACATCAAATAACCAGTCCCAATGAAAATCTCCAAGAATCTGAGCAAAAATCCAAGCCCCCATCCCCGACAAAAGACAAGCCTCGGAAAAACGAGCACGGCGGGAGGGAAAAAAGCGGCGCAGGGAACACGCGGTCTTGGCAACATGGTGACGGGGGGGGTGAAGGGCGCTTGCACGCGCACGGGGCCGAAGCACGCGGGGGGAGATCGTGGGAACGCACGCCGCGTGGCAGCACGGCGCACAAACTTTTCGCGCGCGCTCCGTCGGTCCCACCCCCCAGCCCGCCCGTGGAAGCTCGGCCGGCACCGCCCCCCAGCCCGCCTTCGCGTCCGCCCCCCTACGCCCCCGGCACGCCCAAGGACCCTCCCACCAGAACGCCCTCTCCCTCCAGCGCTGCTTCTACCCCCACGTCATCACCCTCCCGGGGTAGACGGAAACTAAGGAGCAGGACCAGAGCCTCTCCCGACGATAACACCCGGGAAGATGGCCGCGCCCATGAAGCCTTTGTTACCGAGGCTCCCGGTAGTTGCAGGATGACAAATGCCTCTCTTCCATGCAATGATATTTGGAAAGCTTTCCGGACAGAAGCTGCACAGGCTAACGATGCCGAGTTTTTAAAAGCTTTTCCAATTTACCTAGAGGAAGGTCGTGCTCCTGAGTGGCGTCCGGTGTCCTATACTATGTTAAAGGACATCAAAAAAGCGATTGTAGAGTACGGTTTAGGCTCACCCTATACCGTTGGACTTTTTGAATCGTTTTTCCTCGCCTGCCGTTTAATACCTTATGATATCAAAGCGGTAATTAATGGACTGTTATCGACTGTGCAGGCATCCATTTTTGAAGCGGAATGGAAACGTCTTATAGTTAAATATGTCAATGAAAAGATGGAGAGGCGTGGTATTCCTGTAAAAAATGCTATTGATATGCTGTATGGAGAAGGCAACTATGCCAGCCGACAAGACCAGGCTCTTGTGGATTTAAAATACTTAGATATTACAAAAGATCTGGCAATGGAGGCCTTTAAAAAAGTTGCTGATGCATATGTCCAAACACCCTCCTTCACCCTAATTCATCAGGGCTCAACAGAACCTTTTGTGGACTTTATAACCCGGCTAAAGGAAGCTATAGCACGGCAAGTCCAGCAAAAGGAAAGCCAAGACATTCTGTTTAATAAACTTGTGATTGAAAAGGCTAACGAGGATTGCCAACAAGCCTTAAAAATGCTAAAAGATCCCACACTCCTGGAGATGATAGAAGCTTGTAAGAATGTGGGGTCTAATTCTCATAAAGCAAGACTAATAGCTGAAGCTTTAGCTGGACCACAAACCTGTTTTCACTGTGGAGAGACAAGACATATTAAAAAGAACTGCCCACAATTAACTACAAAGACTGAGCTTCCAAAGACGCCGTGCAAACGATGTGGGAAAGGCAGACACTGGACTAAAGATTGCCGCTCCCGTACTAACATTTATGGACAACTGCTACCCCCGAAAAGGTCACCAGACTTGAGAAGAAAAGTGACTTTTAATTCAATGCCAGATCTTAAACAGTGCACCTGTGAGCTGTCAAGAAACAAGGCAGCACCCCCTCAACCGCGTTCCATCCTGCGTAGCCCATCCCTTCAGCAAGTGCCAGCAAACCACAACAATCCCTACAGTTCCCTTATCACGTGATCCCAATCCTAAATTCTCCCTTCTAACATGTTCTGCTTACTTTCCAGGATCTCGTAGTCCACAGAAGACCACTATCACTAAGCTTTTAGACACCATGGAGCAGTGGCATCTCGGGCTGGAAACAATTTTAGGGGGGGGAGTCACTCAGCAAATGCAGCTGTCCACTTGTTTTGAAATTTTGCTTTCTCTGTTTGTTTTGTTACTAACTATTTCTTGTGTCACAGCATGCTGCAAGAAGGACTATCGCAGCAGGCATCTTTCAAACTAATAAGAAAGGGTGAGATGTGGAGAAGCAAGATTCAGGATGGGAACAGTTCCAGGCATGGAGAAAAGCATACAGCAATTGGCAGGACTTTCATATGGACTTTCACTGTATTCATGCTACACAGTGCACAACTGCACATGCCCAGGCTTCCTCCTCCCCCTTTTGCCTGTGCCCTGTTCTGATTTGCTCCCCCATTTGTCTGTCTGATAGCCCACTCGATGTTCTGCCCCTGCCCCTGGTGGGACGGTTAAGAATCGGGCGCGCCTGAATAAACAAGTCTGCTTGCACCCTTCCTCGTGTCCTGTCCCCTCTTCCCTTTGGACCCGCAACAGACCTGCCTAGTGGGTGAGGGAAAGACTGTGTATATTGTCTACCTGGACTTCAGCAAAGCCTTTGACACCTTTTCCCACAGCATTCTTCTGGGGAAACTCTGCTCATAGCTTGGATAAGTGTACTGTTGGCTGGCTAAAAAACTGGCTGGATGACCAAGCCCAGAGTGTTGATGAATGGAGTTACATCCAGCTGGTGGCCAGCCACAAGTGGTGTTCCCCAGGGCTCAGTATTTGGCCCATCCCTGTTCAGTACCTCTATCAGTGATGTGGATAAGTGGATCAAGTGCACTGTCAGTAAGTTCACAGATGACACCAAGCTCGGTGGGAGTGTTGACCTGCTGGAGGGTAGGAAGGCTCTGCAGAGGGATCTGGGCAGGCTGGATTGATGGGTCAAGGCCAGTTTTGTGAGGCTCAACAAGGTGAAGTGCTGGGTCTTGCCCTTGGGTCACAACAAACCCATGCAACATAGTCTTGGGAAAAAGTGTCTGGAAAGTGGCCCAGTGGAAAAGGACCTGGGAAAAGCACAAGCCTTATGAGAAGCGGCTGAGAGAGCTGGGGTTGTTTAGCATGGAGAAAAGGAGGCTGAAGGGAGACCTTATTGCTCTCTACAATCACCTGGAAGGAGATTGTAGAAGGTGGGTGTTGATCTCTTCTCCCAGGGAACAAGCAATAAGACAAGAGAAAAGGAACCAAGATGTATCAGGGGAGGCTTAGACTAGATATTAGGAAAGGTTTTTCACTGAAAGGATTCTCAAGCACTGGAATGGAAACCTAGAGAAGTGGTGGAGTCACCATCCCTGGAGGTATTTAAAAGATGTCTAGGTGTGGTACTTATGGACATTGTTCAGTGGTGGACTTGGCAGAGTTGGATTAATGGTTGTATTCTTAAAGGTCTTTTCAATAGAAATGTTTGTATGATTCTACAATTTTATTACTTATTTTCTATCATCTTTTACAGTGCTGTTGCTGTCTTTATCTTTTGTCTTCTAGACTCCTCATTATGCACTTGGTTCTGTTTAATAAAAATAATGTCTGTTGTAAGTTCATTATCTCTGTATTACAGTTTTCAGTCTAAGAATTGTTATGCTTAGGAACCACAGTTCATGTATGAAGAAGTTATGCAAAAATATTTGCTGAGATATACACATCTTTCTATTGTTTAAACTTTTAAAACACACCATCCTACTTTTTTCACTGAAATGCTTCAGAAATTTAGTGGAATTTTGGCAGCTAAATATGTCTCAGTCATCAAGATATTTCCCTATGTGGAATTAAATAATGTTCACCCATATTTCATCAGAGTAGACTGATTTCCAAAATTTATTGTAGCAAAAATGTCTTCTCTAGAGCAAGACTGAGACAATCTACTGAATATATTTTGCTAGCTAACTTCTGATCAAATGGTCTACATTCAACTAACAAAACTACCCACAACTGCTTGTGGAATAACCAATATGCAGAAATTCCCTCAAAATTACATTGCAAATCTTGTGAAGTTACAGCCTTGATAGCAAACACTACTCTGGCTTACAATTGATACTGTTCTGTTCCAGGTAGTAGCCTTCAACTATAGCACCATTTATAGCACAGTGAGCTCTGAAAAACTCAGGAAAACACACCTTATTATCTCAGATGTACAATTATGTCAACATAGCCTACAAAACAAATGTTCTATTACATTCACTATGGAAATATATTTGTTAAGAATCAAAAAGCTTCTAAAATTAATGTGTAATATCTAACTGCTCTTCATCTAAAGATACATTGATGAATATGGACAAAATAGAGTCAGATACCTTCACTAACAAGAATCTAAGCTCCATCAGAGAACAAAAACCAATTTACAATCCTACATTTCAAGAGGAAATTACCATAGGAAAGAGAAACTAGTGGTTTGAAGAACTACTGGTCAGGCAGGTTATGTAGCAATTTTGTCTTGTGAATTGTAATATTCTAAGGAAACTAAGATTATAAACCATCACTGTAGGATGGAGCAGCAACAAATATAAAAACAGTGTATAAATAAATTTGAAAGAGCATGAGAGTAGAATGCAGATGGAACTTATTATCTGCTGTTTTCCTCTTTTCTATGCATAAAATTTTAGGGGAGAAATGGTATAACTTCTTCAAGGTACCAGAAGCGAGTAGGTACTAAGTAAAATAACAAGAGCTAGTGAGAAAATGTCCTGGTATCTTATTCTCAAGCATGTCCCAATTTCCAGGTCAAACTAATTCAGAGAACTAAGGTCAAAACTCTTACAACTGCAGATATCATTCTTCACATAAACTAAAAAGAGAAACATGGGAAGATGCAAGTTTAACAGTTTCTATATTAATTCATTTGGAGATTAACTACATTCTTTATTGCTGCTAATGAGTGTTTGTCTTATAAGATGCTCAAAAGCTAGGTGAAAGTGAATCAAAGCCCCATTAAGCACATCCTTCGGTTTGCAGAAACACCAGTGAAGAATTTTTCAGGGATGTTTTCAGAGAAAAATTGAAGGTCTGATATAGGAAAATCAGAATCTTACCACAGAGATTCAAGGGATGGTGAAGAAACTAAAGAAAAGTAGTAAAAGTATTTCCTGTACTGTACTGCACTGCACCTGTATATAGAATTAATTTGTTAACCATACCCCTTTCACAAGGTTTATATTTAGTATTACTTTTTAAAATTACAGAAAAAATTATTTGCTGTTGTGCTATAGTCTTAACAATTTATATATTTTACATCACTTGGAAAGTTTAGAACAAACTTTATATAGCTCTTTTTGACAGCTTGAAAGCTGGTGCTAAAAAATGATAAAAATATTTACTATTTTACAGTGATGTAATAAATAAACCCATTGATAAAGCCAAATATGCTTGCTTTCTCTATCCAACTTCTTTGGAAAATTCAAAGAAAACATCAATTTTTTTTTTCCTGAAAAAACTTTTTCTTTAATTGGTGAGTATATAAATGTGGATGCTTGGTTGCTCTTTTTCCCATACAGACCAAGTCTACCACAAAACATAAAGAGACTAGTATGTTGCACCTAGACTCTGTCCAACTGGAGATCAAATCATAAGAGATGTGTAGGTAATAAGAGCTAATAATATAAACCATACTTATTCAAGCTTTTATTCATGTTTCACTCTTTAAAAAATTTCTTTCTTTCATGTCAGCCTCAGTTAGCTGTTTAGTAAAGAGACAACCAAACACCTGCTATGAGACAGTGAGGACCTTACCTGGAAACAGAAAATAGGGTAAAACAAACTCCAGATTTGTAGGGACTTAAAAAAAATTCTAAATTTTTCTTTAACCTCATTAGATATCTATATTAAATATATTTTCCCTCTCCCTTTCTAGGCCTACATGCCTATTCTTCAAGGAGTATCACAGAGATATTCTTGAGTCTCCAGTTAACTTTGCTCATAGCAACAGGCAATATTGTGCCCCTTCAAAACCATGTTCAGATAATTTAATTAGGTCTTATATCCATTTGGGTCTTTAGCTGATGAACTCATAAAATACTTGCCGATTGAGGATGTCTTTTATAGTTTGGGTTTTTTTTCTTTACACATAGTAGAACAGCTAACTTGCACATGTAGCTGTGTTTAGCTCTCAAAAGCTCATGCACATCTGACGAGAACGCACTCTCAGAATATGTCTAGAAGAAGTCAACCACATTTGAGAAACCAATACAGAGCTTTATAGCAGTAAGTTTGATTTTTTCTTTGGCATTAGTTGGCTTTTTGTGTGTTACACAGACTTTTTAGATATGATTCCACTTCTTTTTTCTTAGCTATTTGCAAGTCGTCCCATTTTCAAACTGCACAATTAAATCCCAGATAGAATAGTTCTAATATTAAAAACTTTAATTTATTTCTAGAATATCATGTCTTTTAAATTTAGTCACTTTCTTCCCACTAATTTAAACCCCCTTTCCGAACTTCTATTTCTTCTCTTGACAGATTTTGCTTAATTTCTGCAAAGGGGACTATATGCTTAGAAAAGGGTAGACTTACATAATTGTTTTTGTCATTCTTTGGTTTTACTTTCCTAGGAGGATTTCTGTTAGGGCCTAACAACAGCAGATTTTTTTGCAAGAGAAAAAAAAGACCAGAGGTGTGACAAGCTCAACGTGGCAAAAGAAACATTTCTGTTGGACTTCATAAATACTTTCTTCAACAATTTCTGATCTTCTTATGGTTGAATAACTCATATTTTAAAATATGATCTCATTTTCTGGTGAGAAAATGCCATACTCAGGCTATGAATTTCAAAGAAAGATTATACAACTGCAATGCATCTATACAGAGATATATCTCAGGGTGTTTGCTTTGGATCCATTTCCTAAATAGGGACAGAATAATCTATTGTTAAATCTGTCCTAATTTAATTTCGTAAACTGGAAGATGTCTCAGATTACTGCCAAGCCTTCAGATCTTATTCAAAGGCAGAAATTTCAGAGTTGCTGAAATTGCAGTTTCCAATAGCTGGGGAGTCTGTTACCATATGAAGTTCAACAAGAGATTTTCACTCATCCAATTCCTCAGGATTTTTGGCTAGAATCAATACCAGCTTTACTAGTTTAGTGGTCAAAAGCAGTAATAATCTAAGTACATCACTACCTCTCTTGTCTAGGATGTTGGACATTACCCAAGTATTCTGAGACCTATTAAAACACTGATGGATTGAATTTCTTAGATTTTGAGATTCTTCAGTTTAACAGCTTGTCAAAATGGAAAGTTTTAAAACTAAGCTACTTCCTAGTTGGAATTAAAAAAATCCCATTATAATAATTGTAAGTATTATTTGTGTTTTTCCCATAAATGAACGGCAATAGTATTTAGTGCTTCCATCTTTTTTAGCCTCACTGCAGGGACAAAAGTATTATTGCCAAAATTTAATTTGTTGCAGTATTTTGCTTCTTGGATATTTAAGTATTTATCTATTTAAAGTATTAAAATATAATCAGGCAAGATTAGGTAATAATTTAGTTTAGTTAAGTGATCAATTCACTTTTGTACATTAAACTGGAACCTAATACAGAATTATCTTGAGCAAGTTATGACTGTGTCAGAAAAGCCTTTTCTGTTAAAACGTCCCAAAAAGCTAAAGTCTAAAATGTGCAACATTTCAATCCTTCATTAAAAACTTTTGTGACAACTTTTCTTTCAATTATTTCAAGTTCTGCTATCTCCTTAGGTAATTTAGTGAGCTAGAAAAAATTCCAACCTATTTTAACATTTGTTTAATTAGAACAGTCTTTAGCGTATCAAAAAACACCCATATGATTATATTATAAAGAGCAAGATGAGGATGCAGAAGATATAATCTGAGATTAGTAAGAAGGCAGAAAGGATGGGCTGATGTCTTAGCTGATTCAAGGTAAATTTTAGTATCTGAAACATTAGGATCTCTGGATGATGAAATATAATATATATTACATAAAATTGCTTAATGAAAAAGGACAATAAGTATTTTAAAAAAATGATTCAGATTATAAACCAGGATGAAATGAATGTCTGACCTCATAGGGGAGTCTCTAGAGTTGTGAACATACTAGATGACACAGGAACACAAAAGGAAAGCTAGAGGAGTAACCAAGCTCATACTGATGGTACCTCCTTGAGTTGAGCGTAGTATAATATAATGCAGTACGTTTAAAAAACTAAGAAAATAAACAAATAAAAAAATGGAAATGAACAAACCACAAGTGAGAATGGCCTTGTTAGGTGAGGGAAAGCACCACATCAAAGTGACTTGACTAGCTTCCAGAGCAGTGAAGATCAGGTCACCCTCATGCAGTCAAGTAGATACACCCTGACCAATTTCAGCAAGCAACGCAAGCATTTTTGAGGAAATACTTTGAGTTTCTCCAGATTCTCCACTGTTTCTCCAGAAGCAATGTGTGTTTCTTAGCACAAATTTCCTATGTGCCAATAGCCAGCTCAGGAATTTCAACATAAGCTACTTAATACGCTTGGTTGGAATGGTTATATGAAATTCAGCTATGTGAAACAGTAAGTGCATGTTGTGTCTCCAGTTCTTTTACTCAAAACAGGGGGAGAGCTTTCTTAAAAGAAAGGGTTTTTATTTGAGGCAGCAATTAATTTAACAAAAGTGGAAGGTTTAGTTAAAGCACGTGAAAATTTGCAGTTGACGTTTAGTCTTTGTATCAAAACAAAAGTAAGGAAACTATGAACAGTTATAGAACAGTTACATTCAGAAACAGTAATTCAACACAGATACAGTAGATAACATAAGTAATACTTAAAAAATCTGAGATGGGCATCCATTAACAAAATCACAGAAAGGTGCCATGGTCCGAAGGGAAGAGAGATGCATTTACTGTCAAATGCTAAGGGAGAACTGATAGAGACCTCCTTTCAGAAACTAAGCAGTCTCTTGTGTGAAAGACTGTTTATACTTATATTATACATTGGTAGATTTAAATATTAAGAAAGAAGGACCTGGATGTCAACAGTGGGAACTGTTTCTGATACTTTAGAACAAGTGATTCTAATAATATATAAAATGTTAATAGGCACTCAAAGGAATAAAATTAGGGAGCTGACCTAAATCCAAAAAATATGGGATGTATAGTATTCACATGGAAGAAAAATGTTGCAAACATGTCTCAGTGTATAACTGAGCTAAAAAAGTATTTTTTTAATTTTAAAATATATAAACAAACCAGTCAGTTACAGTTTTATAGTTACATTGACAGTCTGTATATTTCTTCATTAAATTGTAAAAGTATCCCTGCAAGAAGCATAATTAAATGTGCCACCTTTGTATTTATTTTTTTTCCAAGAATGTAGTAAAATTCTAAAGCTTGCAGAACTTAATGGTAGAACTTAATCCCCATCACAGGGGGAACTCACAAAGTGTTTCCTATGTATACTCAATATGAGTATCAGGAGCAATATAAGTCATGTATCTCAGAGGCATATCTTAACAAGAGCTCAAAATCTCATTCAAAATTCTGAGCCTGTTTAAGTTGTCTCATGTGTTTTATTTTCCTCTATATGTCTCACAAGATTATACAACATCATTTTACTATTACAAAATATTTAAGATGATACCTGTTGTTGGTTTCAGTTTTTCCTTGTCAGCTAATGACCATTTTAAATATTTATGAAGTATTTTAGAGCTCAGCTAGACACAAACAAAACTCTCCATGCATTTAGGGCTTTCAAAATCATTACTGCATCATGACATCAAAAGTAGTATATTGATAAACTATGAGTAGAGAAAATTCCATTGGTAAATTCCTTACTGGTGCATTATTTTATTTCTTAAATCTTACACTATTGAGTTTCAGTACTAATGGTTCTGTCTCTGGTTACTTGAAAATCAGTATCAGGAAAGTGAAATAATAAAAAAAATCTAAGTTTACTTTCACTAGTCTCTGAAAATTATTCCCCAGTGCAAGAATTATGAAATATCCTTAATATTTTCTTATCTCTAGTATCTTAATGCGCTAGATTTTAGGAAGATTCTTTCCAAAGAAAATTATTTTTAGCAGAAATTTACCAAGATAATTTGTTAATAACGCAACTTAATACTAATAATATTTAGTAGTATTTTATATGTTCATTCATATACACACATAAGAGAAAGAGGGAGAGGGAGATATACATGTTACTTGTGGTTCAGGTACAGTTCAATCTCAACCTCCTATCACAGTTCTACAGTGCTATTCATAGTCTTTATTTCTTCCCAATATTTACAGTAACCATGTACATATATTATTAATATGCTATTATAAATATACATTGCGTATTTCTTGAGAAAATAAGGTATATCCTTAGCACAATCAGCCCTTTTCCCTTCAGATCACTGTAAGCCATCTATTGATAACAGAGTTGTCAGAGCATCTCACAGAAAAGATTGAAAGATTAATTCATCACTAGATTCTGGTGGTTTGCTAAAGGTTGATGTTTATGTACTTATCAGGAAATATCGCTTTCTCTTTTCAAAATAATATTATCCTAGGTTATGGTTTTGTTTGGTCATTTTGGTAAGAATCAAATATAATCAAACAGAACATGTTGAAATAATGTAATGTATCCCCTTAGAAAACACTACACACTATTAAATAGAAAAATATTATTAGAGTATCACTGAGGAGTGGATTAATGCCAGGAGCATCCATGTCATTAATCCAATCTAGAGCATAAGTAACATTATCACTAAAGAGTCAATATATATAAGACTATGGCAAAACTGGAGGAATGAAAAAAGCCTTTGTCTTCCTTCTGTTTCATTTTAAGAAGCTTAGCCCTTCCCACTTGTGTTTTTCCCCTTCACTTTTGTGTTGGTTTCTACTAGGATATTTAGTTTTCTCCATAGTAGCTGCTATGGGCTATGTTCTGAATTTATGGTGAAAACAGCATTGAGAATTGAGGGATATTTTCCTTATCAGTGAGCAGTGCTTACAGAGTCAAGGCCTTTTCTGCTTCTCACCCCACTCCACCACTGGGGAGTGAGGGGGTGCCTAAGAGTTGGAAGGGGACAGAGTCAGGACAGCTGAACCCAAATGAACACAGGAATATTCCACACCATTGATGTCATGCTCAGCATACAAAGCTGGGGGAAGAAGGAGGAAGGAGGGGACACTTGGAGAGATGTTGCTCGTCTTCCCAAGTCATCATTGCTTATGATGGAGCCCGGCTTTCCTGAGGATGGCTGAACCCACGCCTGCCTTTGAGAAGTAGTGAATAAGATCCTGTTCTGCTTTACTTGAATGTGTAGCTTTTACTTTCCCTGTTAAACTATATTTATCTCAACCCATGAGGTTTTTTTCTTTTGCTTTTCCAGTTTTGTACTTCATTCCACTGGGAAGAATGAGCAAGTAGCTCTGTGGGACTTAGTTGTCAGCTGGTGTTAAACCACAACAACCTTAAAATTTACCTGGATTAACTGTTTTGATCACTTCATTCATATTATTTAACCTTTTAACACACTTAATAGGGCCATATGTATCAAAGGGAGCCTTTTGATGATAGACAATAAGCCTGTTTGATTCCCAAAGATCACGTGCTCAGATTTTTCTGAAATTCCAGTTCCTTCAAAGTTGTCATTCCACGAATGAAAATTTCCTGGAAATTTTCTTTAATTTTTTTATTTTCTTATTCTCCTGCCTGAATTTGACTTTTAAAATTTTACTCACTCCCTAGATAATTCCAAGTGTTGTATAAGTGTTCTTTATATATGTTCTTTGTGGAAATCTTTCGTACTTTAAGCAAGGTAAGGTATTCATAACAATGACATCTATCATATGCAGCATAACCTCCGCTTTCTGCATGTAGTTATACTTTCTTTTTTTTAAATAAGTACCTGTATCTTCTGGCAGACCAGTCCAGCTGTCTTCATCCTTAAGTGTAAGATCAGGCCCTGCCCAACACCTCTGTCTGCTGCTGGACTCCCATCTGTCTCATCAAGGCTTTTGTTTCTTGTGCGCTGGCTGCTGCTCTCAGTTTCTGTTCTCTTACAGCTCAAATTTCACCTTGAGGCTTCAGTTTAAACTAGGATAGTTGGTTTGCCAAGCTAAATTGAAACAGAGATTTTCCATCTTTGATAAAGATATCTTCCCTTTCAGTCAGGCACCATGCTCTACAATGCAGTGTAGAACAGCCAAATCCAAAAATCTCTGGAAGTTCCCTTATAATAATACTCCTTAGAGCTAGCTCCAAGGGATACAATTTATTGTCCAGTAACTTACAGTTGTTATACTATGAAAAAAGAAGATAATCCAAGACTGTTTAAGAGCAACAAGGACTAATGCATGGATAATCAGAAATAGTATGTGGGGGAAAAAAATAGCTCCATACATCTATTTTTCAAGCTTTTCATCATCATCCCTGGACTCAAACTCCAACTTGTCACCTCAGTCCCCTTTAGGTCCTGCTTATTTCATGCAGCATTGAAGCTAGCAGTATTATATTTGTTCAAATACGTTTTGAATATGCTTTTTGCTTTTGCATGTCATAAATAGGAGGATTTAATCAGATAAAATATGTCAAATACCTGAAGCATACACAGAGTTTTCATCCCATATAGTTGTTTGAATGGCATAGTGGAGAAAACAAGTAAATTATAAAGTTAATGAAATAAATATATGAAATAATTCCACAGTAAGTTCTTAGTACAGAAATTGTGATACCATTCAGGGACTGATTCAGGGTCAAGGTTCTCCTGTTTCAGATTCAAAGGCTCAGTTCCTCAGGTGTTATCTGATCTCGGTTAACTGTTTACCGTCTAACCAACATTTATCTCAAATTGCTTGGAGATATTTTGACTACTTTAAACTGCAAGCTACTATTTATTTCTAACAAGAAATGTCTTTCAAAATTTTGTTGCGGCCTTTCAAAAGTAGATCACAGTCCAGTATACTACAGCAGGCAGCTGGAGGCTTGCCTGTGAGTTGTAAGATCATGGATATTTATTTGTAGATATCTTTAGTGTAACAAAAAGCCAGCATATCTCCTGACTTCACTTCCTCATTCAGACACTTTTTTTTATTTTATTTTATTTGGCAAAAAAAGACTAGTTTTGACAGCAAAAAAAAGCTCTTGGGATTAAATTATTTTGCTTGTTTTGCAGACTGCGGGATAAGAGATGTTTTTTGTACCTTTCTAATAATGAAAAAGACAGCAGTAAAGCAGAGAAAGTCAGGGTATTATCAGATATGAACACTGAATACACTACAAGTGCCTGGATAACAGCACATTTCTTAAACTATCCAAATTTCACAAATGAAAAATAGAGCTGGAAAGAATCATTTTACATATATTTCATATATAGGAGAAATACAAGAATTATTTTCTGCCTATACTATGACATCTAGTGGAAAAAATACTAATATCGAACAAGAAGTTTATGCAGGTAGGAAATTCTAACAGCTCCTACTTGGCTTCCTCAACAGTCAATTACTCTAACTGCTGGAAGTGTGTACATTTATCAGCGTTTTTAAAATTTCTCCAATTTCAGTTTCCATCCTCTGGATCATATTTTTATCTTTCTGACAAGTTCAAGAGATGTTATCACAACTTTAATCCCTTGAGATACCAGACAGTTATACCTAAAACATCTCTCAAAATGGATTGAGCTGTTGAGGCTTATAGTATTTTCTAGCTGTCTGATCATTTTCATGAATCTATTTTAGTTTAGGAGTTTACTTTCAGCTTTCCAGCTTTTGTTGAGTACGGGCCAAGTAATCCAGAACTAACCATACCACAGAGACATAAGAAACTTGCTGCAGATCCACTGTGGATTATATAAAAGAAAGATCATACTGACTTTACTGGATATATAATGCCCACCTTCAAAAGTTAAACTGTTTGTATTAAATTTCAAAACAGGGAAAAACACAAAAGTTAAGTAATTCATTGTATTAGTAAAATACATGCATTTAAGGTTAACCGGCCCTAAACACAATATTTTTTCCCTTCCCAAGTCTTTGTAGGTAATTCTATCACTCTATGGGAGGAGGATATTTCAGTTTTGCACAACTGCTTTTCAAGTGTAAATTGTATATTGGAAAACTGTGGAATGCTGTGTCTCTAGCACATCTCAGGCTTTCTGTTTTCTTTATAAAATAAACTAGCAGTAGAACATCAAAAGAGATTATGAAGTACTTTGTACCTGACGACACTTCTAAAGATTATGGAGAAATCAGATCAAAGTATAGGAAACCTTCATACATTTATGTTTAATTTGAATGTATATGGTACAACAGGCATAAAAATATGTTTGTTTGTATTTCAAGTGCCCCCTAATGAATGAGGTAAGAAATTTTCCACCCCTGATTTTTTTGAGTTTTTTGGTGATTTATGGCAATTCTATTCAATTGTTTCAATTACTATGGAAATGCCCCTACAGTTTTACTGGTGTTACTTGAACCATGAATGAAAGAAAGTATTATTAAAATTAAATTCTGTCATTTCAAGTAAATCCACCTGACCCCAAAGGAATTGATCTGCAAAGCAAAGGTACAGCTAGGGATGAAATTTAACAAACCAGTCTTGACTTTTCATTTCATATGAGATGCTTAGTTCTGTTTTGTTGGTGAAAGAGGATAAGAGAAAGGTTAGTTTGGAATAGACAGGAAGGATATAAGTTTTGAGATCTATCTGCAAAACTGTTCAAAATTGTTGCAATAGGATGAAGTAAAAAAACATTCTCAGCAGTTCTGGAAACACAGTACCTAGCCCCAGTTCTGATATTTAGGCTTGTAGAGGAAGATAGTTTTCCTGTATATCCTGCTCTAGTAACAATGCTGAAATACTTATTTTTTACTGTAAATAATTTTTTAAAATTAAATTTAATAATTAAAAAATTAAATTCTTTTTCTTCTGTGTTTTCATATATTATTCTTAATTATATCAAATCAAAAGAGAAGAAAAGAGAAGCATTTTGAAAGTAAAAATGTCAGATGACCAGAATATTGTCCATACTAGGAAACAGAAGAGATCTTGCACAGTACAGATTTTGCACAGATGCAGTACATAGCATTTTACACATTAAGATCTTGACCAGAATAACAAGTTCAAACCTGGCAGTAAGTGAAGTTTAATCTATTGCTGTTCAGAGTTACTGAAAAATGTGAAACCAGCACTCCCAAAATAAGTATTTTCAAAAATAAGACTAATGGTCCCCACAGATAAATATCAGAAGTGGTTTGGATTTAGCTGACCTTGTCCATGACTGGAGGATAAATTAGGTGCATTTTCAGGATCCCCTTTGGCATGAGACTCTCATATCCTTTATAAGAGTTCAACACACTGTTTAATTTACTACAATCTTTGTTTCCCAAACTGACATAAGGAACTAATAATAGACATTGCCAGAAGTATTTCTCCCTCTTTTGACACTGCGTAACAGCATTTATGGGCTTTCAGATGGATTTTTAAGTGGTAAAAATTCATCTTGTGAAAGCTATGTCAGACAAGAATTAACATATTCTAGAGCTATGCATAAAGAGTGCAGATCATTCCAACTGTACTAAATGCTGCAAAATGAAATCTAATAGTTAGATTTCTTTTTTAATTGAAGCAATAAAAGTGTGTAAAAATTGAATCTGTACATTTTATACATGCTAGGAAGACAAACAGACCACTGATGTAATGTCACTTGAGCTTTCTCTAGTATTAACATGGGGTAAATGTGAAAATATTGAAACTTATAATATCTGTGAATTAGGACAAGTTGTTTTTCCCGTCTCATTATATAAACATAGCAAATGGATGTTTTAGGACACTGGTTAGTTGAAGGTAAAACATGAATGATGAATGAAAGCATCTCGTTAGCCCTTGTGAGACTGAAAAAAAATACAAAACTTTCTGCACAAGACAATAAACCAAAATATACTCTGGTAAGAAGAAATGTTGCAGTATAATAGCCATCATTTCTACTGGAGAAAATCAAGTGACTAATTAATAATTTATTATATGGCTGCACAGAATTTTAAACTTGTTTACCTAGTCATCCTCTGAGGTCTTAAAACTACATATTTACATTTATCTGTTTGCTTCTACTTGTTTCAGTGAGACATTCTGGGAATCAATGACAATGGTCCCTTTCTGAATCCCTCTCTCTGTTTTGCTCTTTGCTGACACTTCATATTCTCAATTGTGTAAGGGTCTTGTGAGCCTCCTCCGGCCAACTTTGTAAGCAAAGAAATCACACAGAGTTCTGTGCTTTAATCAGGAGTACAGTGTGACAGTTTAGATGATAAAGCCCCAAAAGGGAAAACAGTCTGCATGCTTTGCACTATTTTAAAATGACAGAAACAATATAATTAGGTTAAAAAGTCTAAAACATTACCCATAGCACTGTGTAGGAAAACTTCACAAGCCTTAGTAGTATGATATTTCATGATAATTCTGTATAAATAAGTTACAACTGATACACCTTCACATTTGAGGATAAAAAAATAAAAAAATTCAAAGACAAAATGTAATTTGTATTGACTCAGTCAAAAGACTAGTTGGAGATGTAATTTCACATGTATGAAAATCTAGGTCTTCCTCTATAATTTTTTGCACATCTACATAAAAATGTAGAATTTATTTTTATTTACATCCAATTTAAAAAGAGCAATACAGTGTTATGATTAATACAGAACCACAATGAACAGTTCAAATAAAATGAATAATTTAAGAATGCTTTAGCTCCTGCATATTCACAATATTTTTGCAGAGTCACAACACTGATAAAAAATAGACTTGACAAATTTGATCTCAGCTTTGATGGAAAGTATGGAATTCTGAATCAGGTTTCCCAGCGACACTGTAATTCCGTAAATATTCTGGCTCACACAACTTTTGAGGATTCTCTGGTGTTTGAGGTAAATCATGACCTTTTACATCAAACAAAAGATGAAAATCCAAAGCCTTCAGATCTCAGGATTAGTAATCAGTGCAATATGAGCTGGAACACCCTGGCTGGAAGAATGATCGATCAGTTGTCAGCGTGGGAGTAGGTTTCTTCCAGCTGGGGCTCTCATTCTCTCAAGTAACATCAGTGAACATGCAACTACTGTAGCAGCCATGTGCTGTAGCCAACAAGCAACTAACGCCTGCTGGAAAATATGTTCACTGTTCTGTATGTACCACTATTAAGACTACACATGAGCAAAAGCATAATATGCTGGGAAGACAACAGAACTATGTATCTTTTTGGGAAAATAAATAGATTCTTGAACAATACGGGGAACTAATGTAAAGAGACTTGGGGGATTTATAAGAACAACAAAGTAGAAGGAAAAATATACAGGGGAAGAAGACCTAGAGAACTAGTAGGGGAAATTTGGCCTATGTCCAAATGAATGGTAAGCACAGAGAAGAAGCACGGAAATATAACAGTGTCAGGCTAGGAGCCAGTTGAATGGTGGGGGAAAGGCTGACAGGGACAAAGGGGTATCATTAGGTGGGAACAGGATTTTCTGCATACAGGGGCTGGAAAGACCAGCCTAAGAGGAAAACAGCCTTTGCAAAATTAGAGCAATAGAATAGTGGTGAAGAAACTAACAGGGGAAGGAGAAAGTCCTAGGTCTATCAAAAATGAGAGTTCAGCTTGTAGTTAATGCTATCAGCAAGTTTCATAATGTCTGGCAAAGCAGATAAAATCCACTCATGTATGCTATTTTCTTCCATACAAGGTGCTGTGAGCCAGAGCTAACAGTTGCTCCATGGTCCCAGGCTGCTTGCCTCAAAATGCCTTGCTAACATATACAATACTGCATTAAAATCATTGCTGATTTCATTTTGTGTGTGTAATTCAGTCTAATGACATGTTTGCATATATCTTCCAGAGCACTACCATTTCCTTTTGTTCCCAAGAGGGACACTGCTCATTAAATAAGCAGCTGTTACATAGTTTATTCTGTTATTCAATGTCATTCCTAAGTCTTACTTACCATGCACTGTTTGATTCCACTTTGAAGGAAAACATACTGAATTGTTGATTTCCCTAGGGCATTTCACTGCCCCATCATTATAGCATTTGAAGACTTTGACCATTGATATATATCTTTACAACACCTTCTAAGTGAGGAAGCATCCTAATCTCATTTTGAAGACAGAATTCTAAGGGCTTCTAGTAATTCCATGTGCCATTTTTGAGAGAGATTGCAATTTACAGATCATTCACAGTTTGATACCAATGTAAGCACTGGAGCAATATGTTTGTTCTGTCTTGTGACTCTCTGTTTTGTGGACTATGAAAGTGTCTGTTGCCTTCATGAGTACTTCCTCACCTGCACAGAAACAAAGGCCAAAACCCAGAAAGTGATTCTCTTCTGCAGTTGTCACCATGGATTTTTGTTCATAAAGCTATTCAATATGTTATTTCTAACTGTTTGGTTTTTTTTAAAGGAAGTCGAGGTAGGTAAGGGTTGCCATTTAAGAATTTTTAGAATGAGATAAATATTAGGAATCTTATACAGATATTGCAGAAGCTAGATAGATAACAAAACAAATGCATATGTTCCATACAGAGTCAGTCAACTGAAACTCCTTAATATTTCTCTTCCATGAGAGAAAAGGAAGAAATGAACAACAAAAAGGAAAGAGGCAATATATTGCTAGATGCAGAAATAATTTCTCTCCCCACAATTTGATAGTAATTGCATACCAGTAGAAAGATGAAGCTCAATTCATTCAGGTTCTCTTTGTGATTGGAAAGGTCTTTAAGACATGTTTATTCAATGTAAACATGGATATAGACGTATAACTACACAAAACCATCACACTAAAACAGAATCTAAGCAAATGCAACTCCAATTAAAAAAAATACCCTGTTGCTAGTAGTATATTTTTTCTACTTATGTATTATTCCTTTGCATATGAATTACGCATGTATTCTATATTTAATATTGGCATTTACTAAGGAAAATGCTGATGTTAAACATCTTTTTGAAAATATATGTTGAAGTATCCCTAAGAAAATACTGTACTTCAATTAAACTCTGATATGCTCATCTTCAACATATAAGACTTTCATGACAAATCATTTTCCTGACACATATTTGAAGCCCTTTTTAAATATAAAACAGATTACAAGATTTTTGGATTTCCTCATTTGCACTGCTTAGGACAGTAAACAAACACATGAAGCCTACAGACTAGTCATATAATATAAGCCTGGAGAATTATGTGAGACTTCCTTGCCTGCTTTAACCTGATCTAGGTGGCATTAACAACTTATGCCTATATGGGCAACCAGAATTTTCTGCCTCAGTTTCTGGTAAATCTTATTTCCCATCCATGAGAATATAGTTTATTCCAGCTGCCTTTCCCCTACCCCTGTTATGATTTTTCAGCAAGATTATTCAACTGCTAAGAGAAATAGGTTTGTACTACTACACCTGTAAACTGGCTGTCAGATCAGGAACTCCAAAAATTACAAGCTTTCACAACATAAAAAATGCTACTTGTTGGGGAAAAACTTAATATAGAGATGTACAGATCAAACATCGAAAGCCTTTACATCTCAAAAAGTCAAGGGAGCTAGATAACTTGCTTTGTTTTCATATTTTCTTGTCTTACATTTTCATTTATATGATGGGATTTTAAAAGATTTTAACGGAGTGACTTACCTATGAGCAAAAGTAGTCAAAAGAGTAGAGCAAGTAGTTTGACTAAATCCTGCATAAGAGTTTTTTCCTATGGAAACATTCTACCCCATCAAACAACAAAAATCTAATACAGAGACAGTAATCTGTTATGGTTCAACTCTCTTACATCCTCCTGTCAACCTTCACTATTATCATGGAATGGTTTGGGTTGGAAGGGACCTTAAAGATCATGCAGTTCCAACATTCCTTCTGTGTGCCGAGACATCTTTAACTAGATCAGGTTGTTCAAAGCTGCATCCAACCTGACCTGATCCAACTAACTGATCTAACCTGTTTCAGTGTCTCACTACTCTCACAGTAAAGAATTTCTTCCTAAGATCTAATCTAAACCTTCCCTCCTTCAGTTTAAAGCCATTAATGCCCATTGTATCATTACAGACCCTATAAAAAAATCTGTCTCTGTCTTTCTTAAAAGCCTCCTCTAAGTATTGTAAGGCTGCAATAAGGTCTCCCTGGAGCCTTCTCTTCTCCAGGCTGAACAACTTCAATCCTCTAACAGTCCCTCATAAGAGAAGAGTTCCATTCCTCTGATCATTGTCATGACCTTCTTGTGGACCAACTCTAACACGTACATACAGTTCCTGTGTTGAGGATTCCAGAACTGGATGCAGTACTCCAGGTGGGGTTTCAGGACGGGAAAGTAGAGGAGTAGAATTGAATCCCTTGACCTGCTGGCTACAATTCTTTTTAATGCATCCCAGGATACAATTGACTTTGTGGGATGCAAGTGCACATTGCTAACTGATGTCGAAATTTTCATCTCCCGGTATCCCCAAGTCATCCTCTGCAGGGATACTCTCAATCAGTTCTTCACGCAGTCTGCATAGACATAGGGAATTGCTGGACCCAGGTGCAGGACCTTGCACTTGGCCTTGTGGAATTTCATGAGGTTCACATGGGTCTGCTTCTCAGGTGTGTCAAGTTCCCTGTGGATGGCAACCTGTCCAGCTAGAATATCAGCTGTACCGCTCAGTATGTATCTGCTGAGAGCACACATGATCCCTCTATGCCATTGATGAAGATATTAAACAGTACTGGTCTCAATACAGACCCCTGAGGTAGTCATCACTGATCTGCATTTGGATAGTAAACCATTGACTACAATTCTTTGGATATGGACATCCAGCCAGTTTTTTATCCAAAAAAAGACAGTCCGTCAAACCCATATCTATCCAATATAGCGACAAGGATGTGGTGTGAAGCACTGTCAGCCTTACAGAAGTCAAGATAGGTGACATCAGTTGCTCTTCCATTATCCACCAATTCAGTCACTTCATCATACTGAGTTATCACAATTATTTAGGAAGACAGAACATAACAGTTCAGTTGGAAATCCTAGAATTGCTACTGACACTTGACTTTCCTTCTCATGAATCTCATGCCTTTTTGCTCCATAACACAGAAAAAATATACATGCTAGTAAAACTTGAAGCAAATTATCAGAAATTCTCATACTAAATCTCCATCAGACAATAAGGAATGTCCCAAGGACAACAAACTAACCTTGTTAGCAGAGATTAAAATCAAACTAAAAAAAAAGCACAAGGGCGGTACATTTCCAGGAGAAATTCAAAACAGTCCTACTTGAATTTAGCTAAAGTACAATTATTAGTTTCACTGTTTTGAAAATTAAGACCTACAGATTTTGGGTTCCCTGATAGTTCAGTTACATATCAATAGAAATCTATGAAACTGAACCTTTTTCATATCAACATTATCTTTTGTCCCTTATTTTCAGCAAATATTAGACAAATCATATTTGAATTCTACTATGGGATCAGTACAGCATTTATTGGAAGAGACTGTGTAGGTCAGTCTTCCACTCAAAGCAAGATAATAACCAACATCATAAACTAGCTGTGACTTTGCCAGAGTCTTCAAAACTTTCAAGGATTATATCTCAACAACCTTTTCCTATGCTGCACTGTTCTCCCTGAATTTTTACCAATGTTCAGTCTGAAGAGCCTCAAGTCATGTTTTTGTGGTTGTTGTTCCCTATTGTATAGTCTGGCACTACCACAGAGAACCCAGCACCATCATCTTTGTACAGCCCCTTTCATTTAGTTGTATGAGGTGGCTCCTTAATCTCCTCTTTGTCAGTCTGAGCAGTCCCCCCACTGCCAGCCTCTCCTCTTAGCTGGTGTGCTCCATGCCCTTAGATATCTTACAGTTGCATGTGGGAACCTCACATTACCACCTATTGAGTTTCAATTAACCAACTGTTGAAAATATACATAACACAACATAATGAAGTTAATTCTATTTGTACTTTGAGATGCATTACATTAGTTTGACATTAGCACACTAATACTAACATACATTCTTCAAGACACTAACGTATGTTTCAGGACATAGAAATCAAAATAGTTTGTTCAAAGATGAAAGAAGAATGGGAATTATTTTACCTTCAAGTCTCTATCCTTCGGCTAGGATATCCCGTTGGGATATTCAGCATCATTATTATTTATACATTCACTTAAACCTTCCTTAATTATTAACCTAAAATCTTACAATAACAGAAGTGCTCTAACTGATACCTTTTAATTAAGAAACTCCATATCCCTTTGTTTAAAGGAAATATAATATTCAAGTTTTCCATTCAGACATTGCATTGCTTCCACATGTGACTACATCCCTTAACATGATTTTTAAAGTTCATAATTTTAGCAGATCATGGAATTATTGAGAAACATATGTTAATACTCTATTTTCATATGCAAACCTACAAATCTGATTTCAACAAACCTCTTGTTCCATCTATGGAATTATCAGGTGTCTGCAGTTTTATGCTGGAGAAAAAGAAAACTTTACTGCCTCTTTTTCTAATCTATTTGATAAATTAAAATAATAAATAAGTTTGTGATGGGGAGCATGGTTCCGTCTTTCTTTAACACTATATAATTAGGTATATTGATTACATTGCTTGCAGTGTTATTTATATAGACAAAAATGAAATCACTATTGGGATCCAAAATAGCAACAGGTCTTACCACTACTGTTATGAAACTTGCTAGAAGAAACATAACATTGACTAATTATGAGATTTTCTGAAAAGCATATAGCTTTACATTTCTTGTGTTTGGGGTTTTTTTGGTTGGTTGGTTGGTTGGTTTGCTGAGTTGTTTGGTTTTTTCCTCACAGAAAAGAAAACTTTCTTAAAAATTCAAACAAGAATGACTACCTAGTTACCAATGGAAAATAGTTTTCCCAGAACATCTAATTTCATCTGCTGACTAGATAACTTTCACAGTTCAGTGCTTGCCTTTCTAGATGAGGAGAGCAGATTGAATCCTGGAAATTTCTCAGGTGAGAAACACGCCAAAAATGGGTCTCCAGGCCCTGTGGTACCTGCCCAAAAGTATTTACTCACCACATCAAAAACATGAAAATCTTTTTGGGTTTTAGACTGATGTAAGCAGTTTAGGCAATATCCTTTAGTCTTCTTTTCACCAGCCTCGTAAGATGAGAAGTAGCTTTGACCAGCTTTTTTTTGCTATTCAAAGTTACACCCCAAAATAATTATGCAACAGACGGAGTTGCATTTGTCTTCAAGTAAAAGACACTTAGTTCAGCACTAGAAAAAGTGTTAGAGGGCATTGTGAATGAAGTGTTTATTTAAAAGAACTGCACCATATCATGCATTTTTACTGAATTATTGTAAATACAATCCCATGACCATTTTTTTAATTTTTAAAAATCAATTAAATGAGAAAAAATTATATGAACTAGTAACTGAACAAATTCTATGAGATGTTCTTATGTACCTTTGAAAATGGACGGAAACAGTACTGCAAGGAAAGGTTTCTGAAAAGCCAAAATTTTTTCAAGACTAAAAAATTATTAAAACATCAAAATCCAAAATATTGTCATTGCTGTAGGAAGGATTAACTACACTATTTTATTTAGATTTTAGTTTTAATTTGTCAAAAATATGTCACGTCAAAATATGGCTATAAATGCTTCATTGACATTTGTCCACATCAAAATAATCAAAACATTCTCTGGAATAAAATATTTTGAAACTCAGATTTCATTAACCTTCCTGTATAAGCTTCCTTCAATTAATGATCATATGTTCACTCAAGGTCCACTTAGATAAACACATAGAGCAGCTGATTCTGTCTGATACCCCCAGAAGTTCTTCTCACCTTATTTTCAATGATTTTTGTTTGTTATTGTGTAAGCAGCTACAATAAAGGAATTTAGTTTTAAACATAGACTCTAGGATATATCATGGGTTGAATTACAGAAGTATAAAAGCTTGAGCTACATCTTGGGCTAAAATGCCTGGACAAACATGGAATAACATAATGCAGTTATAAGTAATTGGCATCTCCTGAATTTTAGCTTCTTGGCTCAGAAGACATTTCATTAAGAATTTTACAATGACAATTTTTTTAATGGATACAATAATTCAATATTAAAGTCATAGGTCCTTAAAATGTAGATAGATCATAAATAAACCTTTACTTATGGATAATAACTATATGGGCTGTCTAGGTATTCATCTATTCATTACTTATTAGCTGAAGATAATATCCTCATCTTTTCTATGAAATCATATAGAACATATTAATATACAGACAGCTTATTCCCAAAACAACCTTTTCAAAAACTTTTACCTTGTTTCTATCAATCAATTCAGATAGTCCTTGGTGATATGTAAGTGCAGAGTGATTTTTTGACCAAGCAGTGCAGAATGCCATTTTCAGAAGCTACCCCAGTCTCATATGACAGTCTGAGCATTTCAGCATTTCCCATCAGAAATACTATCAATAAAGAAGCCTGCATGTAATCCAAAGTGCTTTAGTATTGAAAGTGCTCATTCTTCCTCAACAAGTCTGGGCTTCACATAATTGCTTAATTACTTTTTTGTAGTCTTGGGAAGAGGGAAATATATTTTCTTTTTATCAAATTTTTATAGAAGATATGATCTCAAATTTTAGCTCCTAAATCCCTCCAGGAATAAACCTTTCTGGAAAACAAACAAACAAACAAAAAAACAGACAAAAAACAACAAAACAAACAAACAAAAAACCAACCAAACAAAAAAAAAACAAAAACAAATGTAAAACAATAACGGAAATGTTAAACTGATACAACATATCTGTGCTCAGATCTGAGATTAAAATTCTTCTCGTAGGAGGTAACATTTTACTCTTTGTACACCAATTTTCCCTCTAGAAAACTCTAAAATTCTTGTCCCAATATTCTACTATTTGTCCTGATCTATCTTGACAAATGAGGCCAAAATAATATTATATTGGTTTATATTGCTCCAAAAGAAGTACTTCTATTGGCAAGTGTTTGCGTGGCATGGTTTTGGGAATGGGGGGAGGCTTCTGGGAGAAGCTGCTAGAATCTTCCCTTGAGAAGATTCCTTCCCTAGAGCCAATTGCAGCCAGCTCCAAGACAGACACATCACTGTCTGAGCCCATCAGTGACAGTCATAGTGCCTCTGGGATAACATATTTAAGAAGGGGAGAAAAAAAATCTGCACAACAGCAGCCAGAGAGGAGTGAGAATATGTTAGAACAGCCCTGCAGACCCCCAGGCCAGTGGAGGACAGGGAGGAGGTGCTCCAGGTGCCACAGCTGAGATTCCCTTGCAGCCCATGGTGCAGACCATGCAGGTCCACAGGTGTGCAGAAATCCACCTTCAGCCCATGGAGGACCACATGCTGGAGCAGGTGGATGTGCCTGAAGGAGGCTGTGACTACCAGGAAACCTGAGCTGGCTCCTGGCAGGACCTGTGGCCCTCTGGAGAGAGGAGTCCATGCCGGAGCAGGTTTACTAGTAGGACTTCTGAACCCAGGGGGAAACACACTGCACACAGCCTGTTCCTGAAGGAACTTCATCCTGTGAAAGGGACTCATGCTGGAGCAGTTCATGAAGAATTGCAACACATGGGAAGGACCCACATTGGAGAAGTTCATGGAGGACTGTCTCCTGTGGAGGGGACCCCACGAGGGAATGGGATGAGGAGTCCTCTCCCTGAGGAGGAAGAAGCAACAGAAACAACATATGATGAACTGACTGCAGCCTCCATTCCCCATCCTGCTGCACCTCTGGTGAGGAGGAGGTATAGAAATCAATCTCTGTGAAGGAGGGAGCACTGGGGGGAAGGTGTTTGAAGATTTACTTATTATTTTTCATTACTCTACTCTGATTTGACTGATAATAAATTAAACTAATTTACCTGAGTCAAGTCTGTTTTGCCTGTGACAGTAATTGGTAAGTGACCTCTGCCTGTCCCTATCCCGACCCGTTAGCTTTTGTTACACTTGCTCTCCCTTGCCCAGCAGCTTTGGCAGGCATGTGATGTCCAGCCAGGGTTAATTCACCACTGTATTTTAAATGAATGTTAAGAATACAATTTCTTTTTCTTCTAGACTTTTGTTCACACCTCCACCATAATTAGCCCCATCTACAAAAGGTTACATGAACTTATTTTCCTAAAGATAATCTTTCAGTTATGAATTTGCAAGGTCCTCAGATTTATACAGTGCATCCACAGTAACTGCAGGTAATCTGACCAAGACATAGATACAGACAAGGAGATAAGATTCAATTCAGTTAAAACAATATCATTTTTTAAAGGGAATTAATGAAGTAATTTGGAAGTCTGACCCCTAGAGATAAATCAGACAAATCTCATAATTTTTCAAATTTGAAGCTACAAATTATCTATTGTGAGGTGAGCGTGGATATCTGCTGTAGGCTGGAGATATCACCATGGGAACAGCTATCATTGTCACTATCTGACACACAGAAAGATATATGATACTCTTTAAGTGAACTCACTGGTATCCGCACATGTATTTAAGAAGGCTGTGAAAACAAGTGCTTTAGGATGACTGGAAGGTTCTGTTTGGGCAAAGACAGATACATTTAGAGAAAATGTCAGAGAGGATTAAATAATTTCCTGAAAAAAGAGGTATCTTCCACTATTCTTTATGCACAGATAGATATATACAACAGAGAGATTTTTAATGAAAAAGTGAAAAAGCTTACCACTTATCTTTTAACTAACATATAATGTGTTTTGTCTGAAACACAGTCATTACTCAGAGCAGCTATGCCCTTGCTAGTCCAGGAAAATGGGTACCCTTCAGCATATGGTTATTCCCCAAAAGTCTTTGCTAAAGGAAAAAAATTCTTTCCATTTTTCCAGATGAGTTTGATAGTGATTTAATGATTTTAATTGACCTCCAGTGTTTCTTTTCATGTGCCAGCTCTGCACCTCATTTGACCTCAGGCTTGAAGAAACTAATTAAATATGAGCACAGAGGCAACTTTAAAATTCCAGAACCAAGACAGATAACAAAAGAAGACTTTCTCTATTTTTTTCTCCTATTTCTTGAAGAGAGGAGTGCTATATTCTTAGTAAACTCCACATACTGTCCTAGTTAATAAGATCATCTGGGATCAATTACTACCAGGCATAGTGCTTCTTTACTCCAGATGTGAGAATGAGATAGCTCTATAACTCTGTAGAAAATGAACACTGGCATTCACCCTAAAATTTTAGGTTTGCCTCATTTTCACACACATATATTTGGAGGGCCTTCTGTCCACTGTGTTTCTCCTGAAGGGGACAATTATTGAGTCAAATAAGCTTGTATAAAGAGTAGCACCCTATTGAAAAAAAAAAGACGCTTTTTTCTCCCCCTTCTTAAGTAGTAGTCAACTGATTTCAAAAAATTATGCCTGCATGTACATGTTCTCTATGAAAACCAAATTTCTGCTAAAGAAGGATGCATTTTCAAAAGTCAGTCTAAACCTGAGCTGCTGGAGGAGATGGCTCCATCTTACTCTGTGAGTACCCTGTGTTTTCCATTCTCCTCCAGCTCTTCCTCTCATGCAGCTCTGCACTCAGGCAGATTTGATACACTGGAAACTGACAAACAGAAATACAGCAAACCAACCAGGTTTAGCTCAAGTATGATTTTGACTGCCATACAAGCATCATACAAAATGTGAAGGAATGGTAACATTTTCAGTAGCGGGAGGCTTGAGGTATTTAAGTCAATCAAGAAATAAAGTACTGAAAGGAAAAAGAGATGATTTTCACTACCTGTGCAGTGCAGGGTTTACAAACAGGCACTCAGTAGTGTTACCCTACTATACTGTGTATGGTACAGGATATTGTCCCTTCACAGAGGTGTTCTTTTTTTACATGCTACAGATTGGTGATCAGCAGGACAGACTGAAGAAGCCACAAGGTCAACGTGTTATGAAACAAAATTTACACAGTTGCATCCACTTCCACAGGAATCCACTCAGGCCTTTCTTACATTTTTCTATACACTGTTATTCTTGAACCAAATAATCTCATCCCAGGGTACTACATCAAGACTGCCTGGTAAGTTGTGAAAAGTGCCAAGTGCTGTAGTGAATACTTACCAACTCCTCCAAGACAGTGTTCAATCAAATAATATTGCGTGAGAAAATTAACAACAGAAAACCAAAACAATCCCCCACCCCCAAAACCAACCAACCAACGAACAAACCACAACAAAATAGCACAGAGACACAGAAAGCCTGTATAGCAGTCACCTTCATTGCCTCATCTTCTGCTTACAGCTGCTAAAAGTACAATTCCTTTTCATGTCTCTGGTCTAGTGCTATAGGATTTGCACATTTCAGAATGTACCTGAAAGTGTCACTTGCTATGATCCTACCTATCAGAGAATGGATATTACCCTACTGGCTATAAACACTTCTGAATATTTTACAATTTACTGTCCATACAGGAAGGTATCTAAGCCACTGGAAAGGCCTAGGTTCTGAATAGTTTTTTGCAATTGAACAACTCAGCCTGCCTTCACAGTATTGTCTCACTTATAATAGACAGATGTGGGGTAATGTTATTTGTTGGAATACATCCAATTCCCTTGACTGAATGAATTAAAAATACGCTAACCTACTCCAAAACAACTTAGTACAAAGGCAGCAGTTTTGGAGCATCAGCATAGAAATGTTGTCAATCCCAAACAGCATTTTGTTATACAAGTAGTCCATTGTGTAATACACATTGCCTGTATGCTTCTCTGCTTCTCTGCTGGGAAGGCTGCAATATCTTCCTTGGAGCCAGCAGGTGGTGAAATTTTTCCATTTAAAAAAATATCAGTGGGAAAAGACAAGTTCAGCAGTTATGGAGGGAAAGCAGCTGTGCTTTCCAAATCTATTCCTTCCTTATAATCATGAAATCTATACCAGTCAGTTTCCTAGGTAACCCTATGAAATTCAGACTACTAGTAGAGACTGGATGAAGTAAAAAACAGATATAATTTTAAGTTCACCTCCCATAAAATAGGTTAAGAAATGTCAGCTTTGACAGAATTCAGACATTTAGATTGATTTCCCCCCCTCCCCTCAATGGTTTGTATATGACACAGCCATTTCCACACAATGGCTTGGAAAGATTTTATAAGACACTAGAATATTGTGCCTTTTTTTTTCTTTTAAGAATGCATACACTGGCGTCTCCTGGTTTTTATAGTTGGCACACAGTATTTTTACTGACCACTTGTACAGAATACAAGCATGAACACTGATACTAGGGAATATGAACATCATACTGTTTTACTGAGGAATTCTACTCAGATAACAATCAGCAGCTGACAGTTATTAATAGGAATAGAAGAATAGATAAATAGATAATAGAATAATAGAATAAATTATTCTTCTTATCTGTTCTTCTAGGAAAAAACTCCCTAAAACAGGTTATACTGGAATAGAGTTCCATTTAAAATGTACACAGAATTCATGTAAAGCAAAACCAGTCACTTTCCCCTTTCTCAAAACGAAATTTCTTGCCCTCTGTACTCACACCATCCAGTCAGTATCTATCTAATAGAAAGCATGGGGACACAGACTTTAAAATGCTCTGGATGAGGAGAGGCTATAAACCAAGGAAAGAGCAAAACTGTGTGCTATAATTGTTTTCAAATTCATATGCATCCACTCTACCCTTTTGTCATTTATAGAGCATGCACAGGTCTGAAACATAGCAAGAAAAAAACCATATCCTTCAGAGAATGACATCTGTGTATTTCACCACAGCACTGCTCACAAAACTCAACTGGGCCAACAAAGTGGACTGACAGGTTGACAAAGTTGGTCATTATATTTTAGATACCAGTTTTCTAGAGAATCTAAGGGTGCTAGCATTAATTATAATTATAATTTAAGCAGTCATTCTGCCTAATTTCTATTGTTTCTTTTCAACCTCGACCCATCTTTTTTTTCAGAACTCTTTGGTGATAGGCACAGGTACCAGTATGCACCTATAGCTGCATCATCTGTTAATGCAGGCTTTCAGCTGCAGACCTCCAGTAAAATGTAAGAGAGAAAGCTGACTTGGTACGACATGGTCCTTATGTACTGATAAGTTGAACTGAATCCACAAACCAAGCATCTGACTTAACCACTCAGTAATATAATTTCTAAAGAAAGAGTTCCTACGATATTTGTAGTTTTAGCAAAGTGTTTAGATGTAATTTAGAGATGTTGCATGATCAGTGCTGTCATAGTATGTCTTTCAGTATCCCAACACTCAAAATACTTAAAAACATATTCAACATAATAGCCTTTGAAAAAATAAGCAACAAGATTTCTAGAATACAGAAGAGGTTTTCAACTAGTGCTGCCTTTCAGCATCACATAAATTGATTTTGATTTCACACTTGATTTAAAATCAGATTTTTTCTTATTATTGATATTTTCTGCATTTAATTTGTGAGGAGTAAAATGCAGGAAGAGCACGCAGTCTTTCCCTACTAAGCTTCAGATCAGCTACCATTAATCAGAGGTCAAACTGTCTGTGACACCTTACCTGCCATGATTTGTCACCATTTTGAGGGGTTTCTGTCATTCCCACAGCTACACAGACCTGTAACCCTTCCACTGTGTGCTCTGTGGCAGTGTCTGCAGCAAACAGTGCTGAATGAAGGCTGCATTTGGTACATCTGCAATGCCTCAATAATGTAGGAGACCAACAGTTTCACAATTTAGAAGTCCAGCTGAAACTCCAAAGCATTTTGTCTGGTGAGGTGCAGGCAGAAATTAGCATTAGCTTGTGTCTTGGACAGACTTGCCAAGCTGACTGTAATCTAGAAGCCCAAATTAGCCTGGAACCAAACCTGAATACATGTGCCCTGTCATGGCCGTGGTCTGTACAGCTTACACTTGCTGTCAACCAGGTCTGTAGGTTTACTCAGATGAGCCCTATATATAGATGCCTCAGAATGATGAATTAAAGGCATTTATTGCATAATTGATAGCTCCTTTCTAGGTAAAATTTTCCCAGTAGTATTAATTGGTTGAGACATTTTAGATATTTTTTCTAAATATAGAAGAAGTAAACCTCAGCTGCTCTCTAGTTACCATAGCAACTGTAAGGTATTATGGTTCTTATGTGAGTGCATACATACAGCATTTTCCATGTATAAAATGAATATCTGAATCAACATTTATATATGCTGAAAACATTTTTTTTTTCATTTTACCTGTTTTACAGGTGACCTTTCAGTGTAAATAAAGGAGCAGAAACTTGTTAGAATATTGCTAGAATCATAGAATTATTTAGGTTGGAAAAGACCTTTAAGATCAAGTCCTACCATTAACTCAGTAGTGCCAAGTCCACCACTAAACCACACCCCAAGTGCCACATCTCCACATCTTTTAAACACCTCCAGGGATGGTGGCACAACTCTTTATCACCTCTAAATTGCAATAGTCCAACTTAAGGCAAGACAACTTAACAGAGTTACATTAGTTTTATATCATATTTGTCCTCTTCTGGGCATCCACTTCAATAGAACAACAAATAACAAAATCTGTCCCTGACTGAACTGACAAAAAGGCTTAGATGTTTATTTCTACACCCTAAGTTACACTAACAAACATCACTGTGCTCAAACACTGTGTTTTCAGAAAAAAGCTACCACTTGAAGCTCAAAATGAGTGCTGAGAAGACTCCCACACTCTGAGGTAAGGATTTCCATACTAGCAGCAACAGTAGCAATTCCATCTAGCTCTGGCCTAGGCACTATGGCAGGAGGATTTCTATTGCTCATAAAATATGCACTGACTGCTTTGAAGTAACCTCAGTGCTAATGGCTCACACACTGTGATTTAGGAAACACTTCTCAGAGGTTGTTAAGTGCTTGCTACACCATCATTATGTCAGAGAAAGGTGCAGGCTCCCTTTGCCCATATTTAACTAAATGTGAATCAGCTCTGAATTGAACTGAAAGCTGAATACGCAGAACATATTTATGTGGCTCTCTGCTATGCTAACACAGTTACTCTGCTAAGTAGCTTATAGTACAGGCAGAGTGTGCCCACATCTGCCTGCATCAGATATACTGATCGCAGGAAGGAATAAGCACCTGAGGAATCGGGAATCTAACAGTCTTTAGTAATCTGGGCTTTAACTTCTAAATATAAGGTTTGTATAAGGGTAATGATTGGATAAGCAAGTGTGTCATGGGCTTACATTCAAAGTTTATGTGTAAAACTAGAGCAATGCTTAATTACTCTGATCCCCCTATAGAACCAATTGTGCTTTACTTCTAGTACTGGAACAGGTTCCCCAGGGTAGTGGTCATAGCACCAAGCCTACCTGAGTTCGGGAAGCCTTTGGACAATGCTCTCATGTGTGATTCTTGGGGAGTCCTGCACAGGGCCGGGAGTTGAACTAAATGATCCTGGTGGGTCCCTTCCAACTCAGCATATTCTATCATCCTATGATATTTTCTACTTTCATGCCAATTCAAATAACCAAGATGAGAGAAATTCTTATTTTTATGAATCCTACATGTCTGAGGAACTGTAAAAGTACAATAGTTGCCCTCTATTCCTCATACCATGAGACTTAGGGAGTCTCAGCTGGAATAGTATTTACAGTTTATCAGCAAACCTCAGGAAAGTTTCAACTAAAAATAAGAGCTCAGTATCTGAGGAGTTGGTTCCTTTTACTCTTAAACTTCAGAAAAAAAAAATGAAAAACTGAGATTAGAACATCTTCCTCAACAGAACTAATTTTGCATAGCTTCCTTTCATCTTGGAACTCCATAAAATAAAAAGAATTTAAAACAGTACATCCACACTTAAAGAACTTTGAAGATTCGCTGTAGTCCTATGCAAAAAATACACAACTATAAAACTAACTTTATTCAAACATTAAATAGTTCATGTCTATAATTCTATGTTGCATTTAGGCCTCCAAGTCAGTCTCTTCAATTATCAGAGGCTGACCTGCTTATCTAGTTTGTTTGTCTGAATAAGCTTTCTCACACCTTCACTGGGAAGGAAATCTGTTCCGTGACAGGACTTAGTAATTACACTTTCCAAACTGAAAGCTAGGAAATTAATTGAAAGTTAATTCACCTCCTAGACCAGAAATAAATCACCAAAAATAAATCACCCTTACTCTGGTGTAGAACCCTAGTAATGGTATATGTGCCAAATTACATGCTAAAATCATGTCATAGAAACGGACATTCCCAGAACATGTAAAAGCCTATGAGCAGTGCTTTCAGTGCTTGATGTTATATGTCTGCATGAGCACATTTTATAAAAGCATTCTGATATCAGATGCTGGTACAGCAGCCTTTGCTGATGTGTCTAACATTTAAAAATTTGTGACATGAACATTTTATATTAATATATTATTGAAAAATTATATTTATTATATTATATAATATATACTATATAATATTTGTTATTTATACTTTATTATGGTACAAGATGTACTAACAAAATCAAGTCTTTATTGCAGTCATTCTATCTTCTGAGTTTTATAGAAAACTGTGCATTAGTTATTGCATTGTTGTACTCTACCTATGATGATCCACGGGAATAATACACATACATATATGTATAGAACTGTATAAATTGAGAAAGTTAATAAAGAAATAAAATATCTGGTATGTATTTATGTATTCTTAATCCCTGCTTTATGTATTCTTAATCCCTGCTAAAAAGAGCCAGAATACATTAGCACAGAAGAAATATACTAATAGCAATAGACATAGCTAACCCTGATATATTAAAAAATAAAAATCAAATTAATGGCTCAGAACAGTAAAGTTAGCAGATATGTCTCACAATGGAAAAAACTTGTACCCTTGAGGACATTCAAAACAACAGCATGATATTTGAAAGATGGTGAAATGCCAAAAATTTATGATCTTCCTTGAGAAGATATTCATCCATATCTCAAAGGACAGAACTAGTGCTGTGATTAACTTCACTCTTTGTCAGAAAACAGGTAAAACTTTGATTGCATACAGTTTCCAAGTGAAATTTTGAATATCAAACTAAGCTTGACTAAATTAGTCCCTGTGTTAGTAACAGCATTGTCTTACCTACTGTATTAAGATGTTATTCTTGGTGCATAGCAAGAAGCTGCCAAATTAACTCAGCACAAAATTGGAAGTTTTCTGAAAATTGGAACAAGACAGGGACACAGCACCACAGCCATCTCAATTTCAAGAACATTAATAAATTAAATTCTGTCATGATCATTCACTTCTCTGTTGAAAGAGTAATATCAAACAAAATTAATAAAAATCAAAATGAATAAACATTCACTTTGGTTTGAACTAAATGGCTTAGAACTTAATCACTTTATAGGTAGGAAAGAAATGGCAAGCAGAAAGAGAGTGATAAACTTTAACAAACCTGTTCTAATTCTGTCAAAATAGTTAGGATGTGTAATGTTAATAATTTCTCTTCAGATGTATCTGTGCTCATGATCAGATTTTTTCTGTTATTGAACATGAAATTTAAGCTTGTTTGTGTATTTTTTAAAAAATATTCCCTTTTTTGGTCTGTTTTCCAAACTAAGTGAGCTAAATTCAGCTATACATTGAAAGATAGATGTTAATTTAATGATGTTTAGATTTAGAACAATGAAAATTATAAAAAACTTAGTCTTTGGTGTATTCCAATTCTTCTCAAAGCAGAATAGTTGCTAATCAGCTGTGACAGCTCTCATAACTTTAGGATGACATCTTGAGAGAATACAATCAGGCAGATGAAATGCGAACTACATTTCTGTAAAACTATAAATCTTTTAGGGAAATTAGTAGTAAAGTGGAATAAGAAATGCTGTTTAATAGCTAAGAGACTTCAGGAGAATTGACTGAATGCCAGCTTCTCTCTCTGAAGACTACACAGAATATAATTTCTGTTAAGCAATTGAACAAAGAGGTTGTGATATGCCATAGGACCTGAACCCAAAAAGTGTCTTTCAGAAATTTTTAAGAAATCAGGTTGCTTATTAATTTGGAAATAAATTTGCCCAACAATTGTTTAAGATGGCAAGAGATTTTTTTTGGAAGAATCTGTACAGTGTAACTACCATCATACTGAGAAATCTGGTGAGTGAGAACCAAAGAAATGACCTGATGACATGAGAAAAGGGTTTTTGAGAACATGAGAAAAATTAATGTGTTTCTGCTCTTTGTCATTCTGATTTAGATCAAGTCCAAACTCAGGTTTGTGCGGAGACTGGGACACAAAAACTGCAAAATATATTTAATTAGATTTTACAATATTCATTGCCTGTCCTTTGCAAGTGAACCTTGCAAGTGTCCTTTGCAAATGCTGAGTGAGGATCTAAAAGGGAGATGGTTTTTATACCAGATACTCTACTACTGTATTAATAACCATAGACTTCATTACTATTCTTTAAGAGCCTGGGAGCTGACAACCATTTAGAATGATGCATAGTTTTTTGTTCTTCAGAATATGTGAGGAAACTTTCTTTATCTTACCACATTCTCTGTCTTATACTGAGAAAAGTATGCTTTCAAAATTACATTGTATGCAAACGACTTGTACCAATTTACACGTCTTGAATTTTTTAGTGAGTGTCCAACTAAATCAATATTTTTAAGCCATTCTGTCTCTTATGTCTTTTATTCTAGTGGTTAAAAACACTAATAATTTTTCCCTCAACAGAAAAATTATTTTTATAAGTATTCATGTTTTAATTATTATTTCTTGAAGTTCACCTTAATATTTCAGCTCTGTTGTCACCACAAAGTAAACTATTTTTATCATTATCATAAAATATCTCATAGCACCATAATAAAGCAAATAAAAATACCACCTCTGAAAATGCCACTGCTTATTAGAAAATTTCCTATATAAACAAGAGGAATAAAATTATAAAATATACTAGTGCTTGCACATTAGAGTAGGATCACACCTGTTTTGGAATAATACCTCATCTTACTCTGAAACAAAGTTGTATGCAAGCATAATCATGGACCACAAACTTACTGATAGCAAAGATAAATTTAAACTACTAGAATTCTTGACATTGAAATATATCAACGCGTTGTACAGGAAATTAGTGTTACAATGAATCATAGAAGATAAGAAACATAGAGAACTAATAATTGTGGTTTGATATTTTTAACACATTGTAGTGTTAATATTAAAATACCCAATATAATAAAATAAAACATACACTGCTTCTAAGATTTAAAATAAATCCTACATTTTTAAAATATAAGTTTCTATAGGACAAAAAGTAGTAATTTTAGTAGAGCATGTTTTAAGGTTCTCTATCCCTACCATATTTCAGTAGGATCAATATCTGTTTATGAAACTCACATCATAATTCCCTAATTCATCAGTTAAAATACACCACTATTGAAGATTACAACCATGCACAAGCTGCATATTGCGACAAAAAGTACTATAAACTCCTCAGAAGTCAATTAAATACCACAAAAATGTTGAAATTTATTTGGTTAGTTTTCCTGATACTGTTTTAACAATCATAGAAAAAAATGGCATTTCCATTTCAGAAAAGGAAGATTCCTGTTCCATCTATGAATTCCTGTGTCCTTGTTAATTATCAAATTTCTACCAAATTCAGTTCAGACCAAAAAATTATTATTTTCATTAAAATATCTGTCACATATTTATTCCCATGGGTAACAAGTGCACTAAAGAGATCGAGAAGGTGTATTTGCAAAATGCATTTTTTCCTTATTTTTCCTTCAATCTGTTCTGTGTTAAGAATAAATACATAAACATATTAAATAGTCTGTCATGGTTTGAGAGCCCCAAAATCCAATTCCTTAGTCCAAACCCCCTCCCACATCTCAGCCCAGTGTGAGATGGGTTTTCCAGACATCACACAAGACTCAAAATGGGGGGAAGGGATTATATATTACAATGACTGTACAAAATAAATACTACAATACATTCATTATATACAATCTTAACTATCTCTACCATGACAAAACAGTATTTACAATGGATCAAATCTCTTCTCCCTTCCAAATAAAAGTCCAGGAGGGAAGAAGGAAAAGATCCTTTCCACTCTCAGAGCAGCAGTGTCTTTAGGGCAGCAGCCTATCTCACTTCATGCAGCAGCTGTAGCTGGATCTCTGCCAGTACACAGGAGGGGGGTATCCAAGCCCCTCTCAGCCACTCATCTCCAAGTGAAGGTCTTCTCTTCTGTGGGCTGTGTTCACCAGGACAAGGGTCACTTCACCACGGTCATATAAACGAAGTACAGAAGCCTTCATGACGGTCTGTATGTTCAGAGGATTCAAGCCCCCTTTGCAGAGCTCCTGTGCTCTGCTTAACAGCAACGGGGGGGCGAAAGCCCTCCTCCGCATCCTTTTGGCCATTCCGGTCCAGCTCTGGGAAAGGCTTTTAAGCTCCTCTCTGCAGTGCATGCTGCATCTTAGGACTTCCATTCAGTAGGAGTCCATCTTCTCCACTTAGGAGAGGACACAAAAGGAGTTTGGGGGTTTTGGTTCAGTTCTTACCCCAAAACTCTGTCTCTGTAGAGCTTAGTTCTCTCTCTGCTGTTGGCTCTCGTCTCTCAGACAACTCTGTGTCTTCCTGCTCGGCTGCATGCTTGTTTGTTGCTTCTCTCTTATCTCTTCTGGCTCTCTGCCACTTTTCCTCGGTCAGTGCTGTTCTTGCTGCTGCTTCTGCTGCTCATAGTGGAGAAGCTTACTTCAGCCCTCTAGCTACAGGTATTTAGCCCAGTTTAACACTGTTCTAAGTCCCTGTAGCCACCCAGTTGGGGGCTGGGGGAGGCCAGAGCCCCTAATGGGGCTGAGGGCCCCTCAGCTCATGGCTTTCACAACATGGCCACCTCTCCAACAACAACTACAACTACTTTCTTTTCCAGTCTAAGTGTGATATGTTTATATTTTGCAAAAGCGCTCATTGGCTCAAACCCCAAGGGTCTCCATCCCCTGGGGGTTTACCATTTTATAACTTCAGGAGGAAAACTGTTTTCCCACCACCACAGTCTTAAGTACCTGGAGATAATGTGGCAAAAACCCCAGACTGTGTCACACTCTAGATATTCACTGTCACAAGGAAATGAAGTGTACATCTGAAGCAACGCTGAAGATGTTGTTTGCCTGTCAAGCCTGCTAAACATCAGCAGAAAGAGAGCATATCTGCTCCTAAAATTCCTTAGTGACACATAAAAGTCTTTATACTGATCTTAGTGGATGGAAGTCCGCTGAAGCTGGGCTCAAATTTTTATAAAATAGTAACACTTGTTCTTTGTGATGCGTGTTAGATAGCTGAGTGTAAATAACAAGGTGTTAGCAGTGGGAGGCTGCAGTGGCAACCTCTGTGATGAGTGAACACAGCCAGTTCCAGTGGCCCCACTGCAGTGGAGGTTCATTAACTATAAGATTTATGCTAAAAGAATTCAAGAAAATTGTAGGGGTTTAGGACACATATCTCCATACATGTCTACTTGCAACTCTGCAGCATGAGAATTTGCAATTACACAGAGGTGTCAGCTACTGCGTCCCTGTACCATCTACTCTTGCTTGGGAAGGTTCTGAATCTTCAGAAGTCTAATTGTCATGTTGAGAAAATTAAATTCAGTTAACAGAGACTGATTCCAAAACAGCCTGCTTTTGACATTTTAAATGCAGGTGAACGAAGCCAGATAACCAATAAAAATGTTTCCAAAACATTTACCAAATGCAGTGTAAAAGTCGAAAGCTATGTTCATTGTCACTCTTATCTTTACTATCTAGCAGATATGAGGCCTAGTAAGATATTTTTAATAGATAGAATTTAAAAAAAATAAGAAATAAAAATTAAAAAGGTAAATAAACTGTTGATGGACAATGTTTGTTCATTTTAATGAATTAAGCTTGCCCCCTTCTGATTTAGTTTTAATTATTAAAATAAACAGAAGTCTTGTAATTAAAGAGTGAAAATTACAATGTTTTGTAGGGAAAGCAAACTAAGAGTTTCCAAGAGAAATGAAAACAAATACTAAAACTTCTCAAAGTGTGCATTTAGAAGTCCATATGACTGATCCTTAAAGTGCACACACATTTAAAAAAAATTAACTGTTGTTGAACTTACAGATATCCAATTACATACCCCCCACACAGTTTAAGCCATCAATAGCTTAATGAACAATGCATCAGTAAAATACTTTTGCTAGACCTTGTCTTGCAATATGAGTTTGCTTCAAGAAGGAAGATGTTGCACGTTTTTCCCTCACCATCCCTGATGACAACCAAGGTCAAAACGAATAAAGATTTGGAAAATACAAAGAACTCAAATTATTAAACATATATGACTAAATGTACTATTAAGAGTACATTAAGAGTACACTGAAGTTATTGAGTTTTTTTAACTGTACTAAAGTTAAATGTAAGCAAACTGAATAAAGGCATAAGGAGAAAAGATGCTCATGTCTTTACTTCCACCTGTGATATGAAAAAAATGTATATTTGCTGTACTCTTCCAATTTCCAATGTTCTCTTAAATATGAGAGATTAAGATGAAAAGACAACGGGTCAACATAATTTATCTATATATAAGATGTTTAATACCAGTTTCATTTCAGAGAGGGACTACATACACAGAGGAAAGACTAAATACTCATATGTCCTAGTACATTTTAAGAAACATTCCACACTAAAAGAAAACCACAGAAAATATAACAATTCATTACACTGTTCTATTCACCAGAGTGAATAAAAATCATTGTAGTGGATCTGTCTAGGCATCTTTATAACTACTTGTCTCTTAAGGAACAAAGAGGAGAAAAGGTTTTCAATTTCAATCATGTTTTACTGGAACATAAATTCGGATAGTTACTTTCTTAAGTAGAAAACTTGCTAAGACAGGTAGAACACAGAGAGAAAATGACCATTAAGTCATAACCAACCAATGCCTGTCTATCTAATCCCTGCTTTCTCATGATTGTGTTGTATTGGAAATTGTATTCATAAATCAATATATTATCTGCTACTTCAGTTCATCCAAGCTGCAGCTTTAAACAGAGTGCCGTTGATATGCAGGATAGGGTAGGATGAAAATTGCATTCTGTCACATTCAGAATTTCTAATTATACTCGCTTAGCAAAGTTAGAAACAAACCCTCAAAAGCTACTAAACTTGGGAAATCATGGCTAAAATTGAATAAGGACTGACATTACATGACAAACAAATCTCACAAATAAAAAAGGAGCATGCAGCTTTAGGCAAAATAATCAGACAGCTGATGTCCACTGAACATTCAGCACGACTGTCTGGTTTCAATGTCAACACAAATTTCTTTCTGGAGCATTTTATCAGACACACCAAAATTGTTTGAAGCAATTCAGACAGTTGGAATGTGGGACAGCTTACCCACTTTCTGGTGACTAATGGCTGATATGGAAAAAATTCCCCTGTTCTCTGAATGTCTGTCTGAATGTCTAATGATGGATATTTGGGGATAGATTTCATTGTCCGGCTCAGAACTATGAATGCAATACTTCACTATCAAAAAAAGATTGTGTGATTAAGCTCTGAACTCATTGTAACAAAAAAAATTCTGTTTCTCATTACAAGAGTGTTTGTCATATTACAAAACTGATTTCAGCTTTGTCTTATTCCTTCAGTGTATTCTTTAACTACGAAATATTCTCCATCATTCACTGCTTTAATAATACCATCAAACCAGATTAGAACGTAGAAAAAGATGAAAAAGACTAGACAGACTATACTTGCATTTATTTTCCAAGATTATACTTGCATTATTTTCTAAAACTGAGTGTAGGAGTAACTGTTCTTATGAATTTTATATTTTTTCTTGGTATCAAGTTGCTCTTAAACAATGTTAGTGTCAAATTTCAGTCTTCACAGCATTAGTACTAATTTTGATGAACACAGTCTATCAATTCAGATGATTTGTGATTCAGGCAGTTTTTTCCCTCAAGTCAGAGTAAGTAGCATAAAAGTGTTTTCACTGAAATTAATAGTGCATTCAATTAGTTCAAGGCAACATTTATGCAAAATACTAATGAAGTTTTACAACCTTTCTGACCTACAACACTGGTGACATGAAATGAAACTGGTCAACAGACACTTGCCTGCACTTCTTTTTGAAATTCCTAGAACTGTAATAGTGTTGATGTTCAGACTAGACTGTTCAGACAATATCTGGATCACAAACTTTTACTTTTCCTGCCAGTTCTTTCCTAAGATGTTTATTCTCACAGTTATTTACTTGCACTTTTGGGGTTCCCTGGTGGTCTAGTGGTTAGGATGCGGTGCTCTCACCACCGCAGACTGGGTTCAATTCCCGGTCAGGGAACTTCTCCAGGCAGATGGAGCTCATCAGCCCTGTAAGGCCATCCATCTAAGAGAAGGTCACTCTAAACAAACCTACGTCCTGAGGACCTCGCTGCCACCAACCAAGCTTGCTCGGTCCTGGCAGATGCACCTCAGGATTAAAGGGTGGGCTCAGTTCAGCGCACACTGTGTCTCACCTAAAAAATCCACTGCACAGGCTCGAAGAATAAAGACCTTTCCCAAACCTTCATTCGCAAAGACTGGCCATGACTTTGCATCTGACTTGACTTTGACTTACTTGCACTTTTACTGTTTTCCAAACATTTTACCACTAAATAAATATGTTGATTAAATAATTTTTATAGCAGATTGTTTTATCAATCCATGCAATGCTTGATAAAATAGTAATCAATATAAACAATCAAAATTCAGTGCACTCCTGCATTACTGAGCTGATGAATCACAGGGTTAGATGTGTAGGGCATCAATTGAACCTGATGTTTTCACCACTACAACCTCTTTAAATGTACTATAGGCACAGTCCTCAGAATGTTTCCTTCTTGCATATACATGACTTCTCTAAACCTTATGCAGGCTAATTTTTCCTGCCCTTATGTCTGTGCGTTTCCATGGCTTTTCTGCAATGGCATTTTTACATAATTTTATTTTGCTATGAGTATTTCTATAGTATTTTACTGTTACCAATCTTTCACAGTGAGTGGGAGTGTTTTGTTTTTCTTTGTTTTTTTCTCTGCATTAAGTCCTCAGATTTCTTGGTATTAGAAATAAAACATCAAGGCTGGAACAAATATGGCCTTTTTATTCATGGTAAACAAAAGTCATGTGGAACCACAAGAAATATCAGATCTTGTTTATCAGGAATGGCCCTTTGTAAAACAGGGTTGTGAGACAAGGAAGGGTCTAGGTGTAAGGTGGACATAGATACTACTTGCTCTAAAAAAGACCTATAAGAAGGAGTTCAAATCAATAGTCTAAAATGTCATGTGTCAAGTGTATCCTACATGTGCCACTATTAGCCAATATAACATGCTCTCATTCTTGGTGTTCCTATTCTTTTTTAATGGTAAAGCAAATAAATCCAGGGAGACTCACTTCCCAGCTTAACATTTATTCTATCTCACAACACACATACTTGGCAACTAAAAACCTATGATTCACACTTTTGCTCCAAATAATTTAATTAATGAAATACAACAATATCATCAGGTGTGAGTGAAACTACCTGAGTCCAGATCACTGTATAATATGACACTTGATGGTTTGTCACCTACATTGACCACTGATATTGCAGTAGGAAGGACTGATGTTATTCCAGACCTTACACTTAGGTCCCTACCCCAACCTTCCACTTGGTCAGCTATAAGATGAGACTAGGTTGCTCAGTGCCTTAGTCAGTCAGACCTAGAAAAACTACAAGTATGAAAGCCACAAGTATGAAGCCTGCATGGGCAACCTCTTCCACTGTTTGACTCTTCTCACAGTGAGAAGGCTGTATATCCAGCCCAAACTTCCATCACCACTGTCTCCTGTAAATCTACCCTTCACTTCCCGTGTTGACTTACAAGTGCACAGAGACAAAACATTTTCCTTCAAACTGAATGAAATCTGCATGCCATTAGTCTCAATTCAGTCTTCTGTCCAGGATAACTCCTCTTGGATTTTCATTTCAGCACGCAAGATTGCTTTAATTACTAGAACTCTCAGCTTTCTGTTTGAGTACTAACTCCAAAATGGTCAGTCATTCACACAAACTTCATGACAGGGAGTTTATAGAAAAGCAGCACAGTACAAGATGCTGGTTGACTTTAGCTGCAACTAAATGAGATGACTGTGTGAGTGCCTAGGTCGGCAAAACTGTACAGTAGTACAGTTTAATGAGAGCTGTACATTTGTACAGCTCCTCAGCCCTGGTAGTAAGTCAGCCACAGAACTAAATCCCACATAAAAAAAAAAATCAGAAATCATATAAAAGTTACTTTTTTAAAAAAAATCTATTCTTATTTAGCCAGGCAAGAGTAAAGATAGAATCAATAATGAATTGCAGAGGCATTCAGGCTGGAAAAGCCTCAGGAAGTCTCTAGTCCAACTAAAGCAGGGTCAGCTCTCAGGTCAGACTAGGTTGCTCAGGGCTTTACAGAGTCTGGTCTTGAAAATCTCCAGTACAGACATTCAGCATCGTCTCTGGGAACCCTGTTCCAACACATCTGTCTTCATGGCATGCCCACTCCTCCCACCCCTTAAAATGGAATCTTCTGTCTCTTTCAATTTATGTCCATTATTCCATGTCATTCTGTCACGCACGTATCTAAAGAGCCTGACTTCATTTTCTCATAGCCTCCCCAAAAGGACTGGAAGGCTTCTATTATGTTCCCTTTGCAGCCCATCTCCCCTTTTACTCTCTAGTCTAAAAATCCCAGCTCCCTGAGCTTTTCCTGGTGAGTCATGTGCTTCAGAGTAAGTCACAATTAACTTCAGCAGTAGGACACAGACTTGAATAAGCCATATGCAAAAAGTCAGCTCCCTTTGCTCTAGTCTACTTTAAGTTCAGTACCTTCTGTTCTATGTGACCCTTCAGTTTTATTCTGTAACTGTCTAAATGTCCTTGCATGTCATGACTGATCCACTTGGCTTGAATATTGAAGGATAAATTTTCAGAGCATTTCCTAATTTGATATAGGCTTTTGATTCAAGAATCACCGTGCTCATTGAATAGAAAGTAAGTATAATTTAGATATATTCTAGCTTTGGTACTGGGTTTAGTGAATTTTAGTTCTCAGATGCTTATCCTGAAAAGACAGAGCTGTAGTTCAAAGATGTAATTCTCATAACTAAATGTTTACCTCTTCTTGTACGGTTTTCAAACTAGATTTACAGTAAGTCTAAAAAAGTACTGGACCTGCACCTGTTACATTTGAAGAGGGAATTGCTGGGGGAAGAATAGAAGGAAGAGACAGGGAACCCAGAACCTTCAAGTGTGTAATGTTTCGATTTTGCATAGTGTGGAAAGCCAATTTAAGAACTAATTTTCATCCAAAGATAATAATATTCTCTGAAAAAGTGGAAAATTTAGATTTTAAATTATGGTTGCATAGACAGCACAAGTCCCCTGTTTTTTTGTATGTTATATAAAGAAATTATTGATAGATGCACTAAAGAATGCCTTGAAAAATAAAAATATTTTGCTTGAATCCTGTTCATCTTTCCAAATGATTATGTTGTAGTAAATAACTAAAAAGTTGAAGTTTGCTGAAAGAAAGGTATTCTTTGCAAGGAGAGAAGTTAAATACTAAAAAAGATGCTCAGAGAGGCTGAGTCATCTTAGTCCATGAAGATTTAAAAAAAGAAAATAATAAACAGCTAGGAACAACCTAATGTGACTGTGAAATTAATCCTGTATGATGGCATGTTGATCTTGGCTGGCTGCCAGACCCTCATTCTCTTTTTTTTACTCCCAGTCCTCAACAGGACAGGGTAGAAAATAAAAAAAAAAAAATCTCATTGAGGATCAAGATAAAGACAGGGAAATCTCTCACCAGTTGTCATCACTGGCAAACCAGATTCAACCTGAGGAAAATTAGTTTAATTATTTGCCAATCAAAACAGAGTTTGTTGGTAAACAAAGACAAAAAACTCTAAAACATCTTCTCCCACCCCAACCTTCTTCCTAGGCCCAGCTTCACTCCTTCATCTCCAACTCCTCTGTCTTCTGTATTCAACACTAAATTGCCAAATAACTACTAAATTAACATGCCATGAGTGTGTAGAATTCACTTGTACATCTCATCAGGGCTCTTAGTCTTTTCCTTTCCTCCACAGATAAAAACTGTGTCTTTTGAATGCACTTAGTACTCTGTTATTGCAAGCCAATTCACCATTTTTGCTAAGATGTTAATCAATATTGACTATCTACAATTTCCCACAAAATACTCCTAGACCCACTGCTATTTTAATCTGTAATAACATGCAATTAGTTTGTCAGTTGACCAAAGGTTCCAAAGAATTTTTTTTCTCTTCACACAAAATGTCCATTTTTAATTTGCTTATCAAACCCAAAGATTTTCCACTAAGTTAGTTTGAGCAATGTAGTTGCTAGGCAACCAAAATAATTTTTCCTATCTTATTTCAGCGAAGGAAGATATAAGTTTACCAGCCTGAACCTTGCAGGAGCATTTGTGGTTTAATTAAGTCTCTAACATTTATAATCCCTTGTCACTCATATCTCTCCACACTAGTTTATTTTCATTGGAGTTTCATGGAGGTGGGAACAAATGTAGCAGTTCTCAGACTGCCGGCTGTCTGCACAAGTCAATAACAAATTATCTGGATTCATAATTTAGGAGGGAGCAGTGTAAATATATCAAACTTTTCAATAGTTTTCTACTTGGTGAAACAATATGTCATAAGTCACTAGAGTCAACTTCAAAAGTCAAACATGGAACAGCTATCAGTTTTCTCAATGGATAGATATTTCTAGATTAGTAGAATGCTAAAAAAAATCATAATGGCTATTGTTTTTTGTGTATATTATTTTACCTTTCCCCCATAGCTTATTATTTCATATTTAAAATTGGGCACACGTCATATTTAGAAGTTACTGATTAAGCCATCTCAAAAAATTTTGTTCATCAGATTGCATTTTTCAATCTGCAGTGAAGTGTTTGCATCCAGATATGTGTCCAATGCAGTAACCATGAATACATGAACATAGTTTGAAATTCTATATTTATATATTTAAAACAAGATTTAGCATATTCAATGAGTCATAAATTATACATAGCATATTCCAGCTGGGAGAGGAAGATGGGTCAGTCAAGCATATGACTATAGTCCATTCGGGATTAGGGCAGTTAAGAAGTAAGAAAAGAACTAGCAAATCATGATTGTTCATGATGAGAAGAAGTCACTACAGGAAAGGTAAGACAGTACTAGAAAAAATCCTATGCTTTGGTGAATAATACCACTGTTTCAAAGAGTTCTTCAGCTCTCACACTGTTTTTCAGCAGAACTGTAGATTTGCATGCTGATTGAGTGTTTTCTACACACATGAGTTCTGAGATAACTGCTAAAGCAGACTGAGCTTCAAGAACAGTCCCCAGAAAACAAGTTTTGGTTACTGTAACAGATTCCCTAACTGATGAACAGAAACAATTCATTAAATGTTGGGTACCGAGAAAAAGGTGGAGTTTTTATTATCCCCACAACAGTTTTCAATTTCGATAACTAAAGCTGGGAAATCATCTTTCAGAATGGCTGATAAAAAAAAAATCCAGTTAGACTCCAAATAACATTTTCCTTCCCACGCAGCACTTCCTTTTTAAATCCTAGACTATCATATTTAAAACCCCAAAACACTGAGAACTACAGTGATAACTAGAGCTCAGAAGGATTTAAGCAAGGTTTCATGGGAATTCGGTAAGGGAAGAATTTAATCATAAATATGCCACTCTTAAAGAAAGATTTTTAGCATGAAACGTAATATACAAATCTACCATAAAAAGATGTTTCTAGTTATTCCATCATCTTTGAAGAACTAATTTGGTGTGTTACAAATATAGGGTTAAGTGAAAGCAACACCTGGAAAAAGACCAGCTTTGGAGGCTATGATGCCCAAAAATATGTGTATGTCAGCGGCAAGAGAAATCTAAGGGTCATTACAGAGAAAGATAATGGACAGTGGCAGACAGTAGTTTAGGATGCCAAATTACTCATTACCTTCACTCTGCTTCTGCTGTTTATGCAGAATAAAATAATTAGGACTCTCTATTTGGAGACAGAACAACACTACTTTTTTCATACATAGCATACAAATCCAGGCATACTGAAATAAGCCAGCACGAACCATTGTAAAATACTGCTGGAACACAGAACTTTTCTGTCCTGTCTACTATGCCAAACTGCATAGAGGAACACCTGCTATCTTTATACTAGCAAGGCATTTGGTACCTCCTTAAAAAAAAACCAGTGTGGGCCTTCAGACGCCTTAGATTGAATAGGCTTCCATCAGTACGATATCGAATGTAGATACCATCCTGATTTTTGAGGTCTGCAATCGGATATGTCTGTCTCGTATTGGCCTCATAAGTCACCAACGTGCCTGTAACAAATGTGGATAGAGCCTTCCCAAATCTTCGTTAGCGAAGCCCAGCCATGATGATGAGAAAAAAAACCCAAGAAACAAAACCCCACCAAAACAAAACTAAACTAAACACAGGAAGTTAGCTTAGTCTGCATTGCTGTGGACTGCAAGAACATTAGACACTGAGCTTGCTGTTTTATGCGGCAAAAATGTAAGCGTTACTTTTATACTTAGATTTTTTTTTAGTAACTTCAAGCCACACTTTATAGAGAAAACCATCTAAAATGTTAACTATGTACTTTTACCAGTTTACAAATAGTATGCCAAACAGCAAGTGACTAAAAGCAACATTGCAACTGTAGAAGTTACCTCTGATTTTTCATTTTCATTACACAGCCATGCACAGCATTACCCCCTTGTGTTGGTGTAGAATGCGTAACTCATTTCAGCTCAGACACTCATTCAGTTGAGTCAACCTTTCCAAAACACTGAGGTGCATCTTCCATCTTTAAGCCAGCACAAATACAGTGATAGCTGAAGCATGATGCAAAAGAAAGAAAAGGTTTTCCTTGAGGTCACTTCCAGGTCTTCATGTTTATTCAGCCAATTACCCTGACTTCCAGCTATGCATAAGCACATGCATGTATTTTAGTATGGGTCAGGCCCATGGCATAAATACTCAAAGACAATTAACTAGCATTTGTACATCTGAAACTTGCCATTAATTATACAGTAGGCCAGACCCTGACTGAAAACTGAAAGTCTGAATGTCAGCTAGAAACTAGACTTTCATTTAGATTTGCATCAAATATCCCAGAGCTATTATGTTGTGCCAGGTGAACAACTAGTAAAATTTCCAAGCAGCCTGAACTGCTGTGAAGCCTTCAGATCACAACATTGTCCCTGTGTCTCCTTAACTAAAAATGGTGAAGGGGGGGATATGCACAGTGCTGGCAAAGGTACTTAGAGAGAAAGGAAACTGAGTAGTAGAAGCACAAGCCTCTGCAGAGCAGCAGCGGCAGCCCAGCAGAGTCCTTTATCAGAAGGGCAAAGCCAGGACAGATGTACCCAGCTGCCGGCCAAAGCCATCAGCATCATTCCTTGTTCCCTTGTTGTCTCCAGGCAACCAAAATGCCACATGTAGTAGGTAAAAGTTCCTAGTCCTCATTCCCACTTAGTTCACGTCTGCTAGGATGATTGGAATGTGGGAGCAAACAGTCTGAACACAAGATTTACTTAAAGCAGAAGCTTGAAAAAAGTGCAGTAGGAAAAGAATGTCCAGGACATTTTCAGGAGTTCATAATACAGACATATAGAAAAAGGCCACCTTTAAATTTCTTTTCTCAGACACATTTCTCTTCCATAGTCGTGCCAGACATTTTACAGTAATATCTTACATAGAAGAATGACAGCAAAAAATATGCATTTAAGACAACTAAAAGTGTTCAGTTACTGATATGTCCTTTTTTGGAAAGACAACTATCTGAACACCTTCTTTTTTCCCCTAATATTTACAGTAAGAAGAGACAAAACAAACTGTGAGCAAGGACTTCATCACATAATGTGCTATACAAAAATAAAAGAACAGTTCTAGTTGGCAGTTCCTGGAACATAGTGGGCCAATTAAAACTGCAGGGAAACTTTAAGCAATAAAGGGAAAAGAGACTCATAATTACCTATTATAAGGCAGGGTATATGTAATCACTAAATAACACCATTAAAATGTCGGCAAATTATATAAATAATATCACCAACAAATTAATTTTCATCTCGTCATAAGTTGGCCAACCAAATTATATTGAAATCATCTCTAGTAACTACAACAGTGGCTTTATTTCATAAAATTTTTCTGTAATCGGAATTTTCCCATTAATTCAGGTTCCTGCATTTCTGGGAAGGAAAAAAAAACCAACCCAACAACAAAAAACAACCACACCAACAAAACCAACAAAACACACAAAAAAAAACAAACAAAAAAGAACCAAAACACCAAGAAACCCAAACCCCCAGCTTAAAACACTAACTTTCCCATGGTTTGCAGTGTTCAGCGAAATCGCATATATGGCTATTATCTTGGCCAAGAAAGGCTTCTTCAGTGTGCTTGTACATGTGGGAAAGACGATGTCCTGAGGTAAGAGATGCTAAAATGATGTGTTATATAGCTAATATGAGGGAAAAGTTGATAGACTGTGTAAAATCAACCATATAGAAATCTCTATAAATTTGAACCCTAACAAAAGTTACATAATTCTTAAGTCTAGATTACCCTTTTAAGATATCGATGGAATTAGTGTCAGAAATCTACCAAGCTTAGTTTTATTAAATATAATGGAAAATTTCAGAATTAAATGTCTTTAAAAAGAACAGAAAACAAGCAACTCGTATTCTTGAAATAACTAGCACAGAACAGATTTTGGCAGCAAGGGCATTACTTGCATTTTAAAACTTATCTGAAGCTCTTTTAAAAATAACTGGTCTGTCAACTTGAGTCAATCATTTTATTTTTTAAATCCTTTAATACTCTGTTGCGTTTCTCTCCAAGGAATGTTTCCGGTGTGCTGTCATGTCATATTAGAGAGTTGATATGGAGATTGTATATATTGGTCAAATCATTAAATTCAATCTTTCTCCCAAGAGATAGTACAGCAATGCACTCTCCAATGAAGCTGGACTCAACTTCTTACATACATTTTAAAATACTTCAATGAGTTGAAAGTATGATATTTTGCTGGTTTCAACACAAAAAATCTTAATTTAAGAACAACAGCTTTTCAGAAAAGCTTTTTGGTGTCAATGTGAAAGTTACCACTGTTGTAACATACTTAAATGAAACACCTTATTGAATATCTCTAAACATTAACTGGATATTTTTAAGTATTCAATTTATCATTTTTTTCAAAACTAGGTTAGAACTACGGCCTTTTCAGGGGGTCTCATATCTACTTCTTAGCTTGCCTAAAATCCAAACACTGATTTTTACTAAATCATCACATATCTGCTTTTATTTCTTTGCACCAGAGTACACATCATGCTTCAGTTTTTTGGAATTTAGGATTTTTTCCAGTTCACAGTTTCTTCTCTCATCTTTTACAGTATGTTGGAAGGAATAAATATGGTCTTTTCTGCCATAGAACCTCTTAAATCTTTTTGAGTGGTTCAGATCTAAGTTTGGACGCTCTCCTGAACAAAACCACCTTTCTACTTTTTTCTGCTACCCAATCTACTAATTTTGTGACCTTTATTTTCCCATGTCCAAGACAGAGGCTAAAGAATATCATTAGTATTCTGCTGCAGAGATAATTAATTCTTCTAAATATTTTCTGCATGTTAATCGCCTTGACTTCAGTCATTTTATTCCTACTGATATGGAAATATATGACCCAGTCATGAGGGGCTGTGGTCTACGTGTGTTTCTTCACAAGAACATTAAAAACATTTTATCTGTCTATTACTTATACTTCCCTAAACTAGAGCATTGCATTTCAGTAAATTATATATTAATATAACAGTATTCCTCTGCTCTTTTGTTTCTTATTTCACAAAATATAAGTATTTCAGATCAGGAAAAAAATCGAATAATTATATCCATCATAAATTCTTTGTCATAAGTCAGAATTTATCTAAGTATTTTATTGACAACACAGATGAAATTGTATCTTCTACTAAGCATGGATTTAAAGAACTGTGTAATAACTGATTAATAGCTGTTCTGATGTCTTTTAATACATTCCCTATCTCTCCACTAAGTGTGCGTAAGAATGTTTGTAATGTGAATGACATATGATTTTAATGTTCTCAACATGTATTAAGGTATCTATGCTTGCTAAACACACTAATATAAAACATTTGCAATAATTCTAAGCATTACCAACTAAACCTGACATCCTTTAGATTATGATTTTTCCAAATAAGAACAGGATGCACGTATATTTAGAATAAACATCATGGCTTTCGAAGATGCATTAAAAAAAATCCAGAGCAACCTTAAAATAAAAGAAACAAATTAGCAATAGTAACATTTGAGTTTTTAGGCCATTTTCAGATTATAAAGAAATTTTGCTATACTTTTGTTTTACTATCCTTTAATAACAAATGCTAAATTTTTCTTGCCTTTTTAGTGAAGATATATGTTGCAAAATGGTGAAATACCAGCTTTAGAAAAATACTGATTGATTAAAAAAATAGTAATTCATTTTGGTTAATTTAACATATGACATGCACGTGTATCAAAAGCCAGGAGGTTATTGCAACAGACAGGTCACAGGCAAAGAGATACTTTTTGATGTGTATATTCATAGAAAAAATATGAATGTACACAATGTCCACCTTTCGCAGCAAGGTGTAGCGAAAGCCAGAACTTTGTTTTTAGTAGGGATTCCAGAATTTCTGAAACAATTTATCTTCATCATAGTTTCCTCTAAGCAAACTGAGGAATAAGTCACCAATTCTTCACAGACATTGAAAATTACATATAGTATTGCATCTGTGAAAAAAGCATCCATTAGTTATAGCAATGATCCTTATAGACCGACTCCTTTCCTGCTAACTTACTATACAGTATTAGCAAAGCCATGCACGTAAACAAACCAAAGCAGGATAAGCCTGACCTTATAGCAGAACAGTGCTGCTGCTATCTGTGATTTCACACTTCAGCAGCTAACTTGCCTCAGCTGGGCCACCAGACCAACACAGGTGGTGGCTAAGAAAAGCTTCGTCTGAAGTCGATAATAGTGAGATACTAGATGACAACTCTGTTATGTTACCTGTTATCCAACAATCTGAAATAATTTCTGTGCCACTTTCCATTCAGCCATCTACTTCTTCAGTTCTTTTGCAAGACAAAACAACTTTGTCGATGCACACACCGAGCCCACCACTAAATAGGTATTCTATCTTGTCTTCTGTGATGAGTTATTTAAAAATATGATTGGTTATTATTATCCAGACTCAATTGTGCATCAATGAATCATTATGTCAAATTCCTTTTCAAAATGTTTTGTTTCCTATTAAATATCAGGAACATACTTGCTGTATGCCCTTTCAAGCCGGTCAGAGCTACTTTTGACTTTTCGTTGAAGGGTTATCATGCAGAATAAGCCAATTAAGTTCTATCACATAGGCAAAAGAAAACCCTCTAAGCTGCAGTATTTACACAACAATGTAAAAATTTACATACCAATATTTACACTTTTAATTGTACCATATTACTGTGTATCTCAACAAAGAGAGAAATCCCATAATCATATTCAAAGTGTTTGCTACACGTGTAAAAAACTTTTCCAGTTAAAATGCACATTACCACCTAGCAGTGGACTAAGTGCAAAACAACTGCTAAACCAGAAAATCCTTTAATAGCTAGTGGTAGACCCTCAAAAGAAGATTTTCTTTATTTTAATGAGATAACTAAGAAATTAAAATATTTGGACCTTAAAGACCTTTAGTTCTCATTTGATTCAGTGACTGAAATTGGCTTCCAATTTCCTTAAAAATTATTGCTATATAAAGAAGTACTCACTATTGTAGTGAACATATGAAAAGTTTTATAGGAAAATGGCAAAACAGACCATATTCTGCAATATTCAGTTCTTTCCTGATGTGTCTAAAATTTTTAAATGAGTTTCTTGATCATTTCATAATAACTACATAATTATAAACTCAGACTGAGGAACATACAAAACTCATAATTTTTCTGGGCTCTCCAGTTTGTCTGAGCAAGAATTTTAATTCTGAAATGTAAGAAAAATCCATCTCAAAGCAAGTTTTCATAAACAGTCAGAGAAAGGATTTAATTATATTAGAATCAGAATCTAGATCTGAGCAGCTCATATTTTCAAAGTTAAGTAATCTTTTCAAAGCTATGTCACCAGAGAGAAAGCTGTTGAAAAAATGTGGTTTTGATAAATATATCTTTCTAGAAATGAAATTTCAAATACTGAAGTTAATTGCTCATTTTACACTGATGGAGTTCCTTAACTTTTGGCAAACCATTATTGAATGCTTAAGATTCACAAAACACTTTTTCCTTCCAAAGTCTAAATACATAAAAAAGGTGTTATTGGCATCCAACCCTTAAAGCAAACCACATAAAAGTGATAGATGCTCTTGATTTTTCAAAAGAAAAATACTCAGTTTATCTACTACTTCTGCCAGACACTGCTAAGTTTGTATTGCCAAGAGTATTAGCTATCTACTAGTAGTATCTATGTACAAAGTAGGGAATGATGCTGGAAAGCAGTGCCGTGGATAGGGAACTGGGGGTCCTGGTCAATGGCAAGTTGAATATGAGTCAGCAGTGCCCTGGTAGCCAGGAGCGTCAACTGTGTCCTGGGGGGCATCAAGCAAAGCATCACCAACTGGTCGAGGGAGGGGATTGTGCTGTTCTGCTCTGCACCAGTATGGCATCAGCTTGAATACTGTGTGCAGTTTGGGGCACTGCAATATAAAAAAAGACATAAAGCTAAAAAAAAATATATAAACCTACTAGAGAGTGTCCAAAGGAGGTCAACAAATTTGGTGAAGGGCCTTGAGAGGAAGCCGTATGAGGAGCGGTCTTTAGTCACTTGGTCTGTTCAGCCTGGAAAAGAGCAGACTGAGAGGAGACCTCATTGCAATCTACAACTTCTTTGTTAGGGGAAGAGAAGGGACAGACACTGATCTCTTCTCTATGGTGACCAGGGACAGGACCCAAGGAAATGGTATGAAGCTGTGCCAGGGGAGATTTGGGGTGGATATTAGGAAAAGGTTCTTCACCCAGAGGGTTGTTGGGCACTGGAACAGGCTCCCCAGGGAAGTGATCACAGCACCAAGCCGGACAGAGTTCAAGAAGCATTTGGACAATGATCTCAGGTACATGGTGTGATTCTTGTAGCTGTCCTGTGCAGGGCCAGGAGTTGGATTTTGATGATCCTAGTGGGTCTCTTCCAGCTCAGGATATTCTATGATTCTATAAGAGGAAGTAGCATTTTAAACTCAATTTGGGAGGAGGCAAGGGAGGGTAAGAAGATACTGACAACTGTGATGAAAGTTCTTATTCAAAATAATATTGAAGGCTGGTTTCAGACTACAAAGGGAGTACTGTAGATGCTCACATTGAAACATATCAATAGTTTTAATCAATGTTTGAACAACATATATGATAATACATTATTTTTACTGATAACAAAAGGATGTCAATCTCTTTTCTACCTTCATGCTATGTGTAAGGATTGCAGCAGAAATGTCTTACCGTCTATTTAAGTAATCAAAACTAAATTTTGAATAATGAAAAAAATCATAATGAGACATCTGGACTGTTTTGCAATAAAATTTTATAGCAGATAATCTAAGCAAATGGAACTGCAATTTAAAATCAAAGTAGTCCTGCTGGGCTTGGCAGGCTTCTTCCTCCTAACCCTTTCCACGTTGTGAGTGATACATTGGTTTTGCTGAAGAATTCAAAGCTGATCCTTCCTTTGGATCAATTGTTTAGAGCTTATTGAACCTGAGACTGAAATGACAGCAGAGACTTGCCTAATATAGCCTTCACAAAAAAAAAAAAAAATCCTGAAATCATTCCAAGAAACAATATTAAATATTCAAATAAAATTAAAGAATGTAATAATTTTGAAAATGTTTATGGAAAAGTATTTCAGGAAGTTTTTCGGGGGGGGTTTGTGGACAAAAAGCTGAACGTAAGTCATCATAATTCTCCTGCAGCAACAAAGGCAAATTGGATCCTGGGTTGCATCCTCAGGGGCATTACTAGCAGAGATAGATATAGGTCATCCCAAGCTACTCAGTGCTTTTCAGGCTGCACTTGGAGTATCAAGTACAGTTTTGGTCCCCACATTTCCAGAATGATGTGGACAGGCTGGAGAGGGTCCAAAGAAATGCCACCAAGGTGACCAGTGAACTAGAGAACATACCCTGTGAGTAAGGACTGAAGGAGTTAGGTCTTTTCTTCTTGAAGAAAAAAAGGTTCAGGGTGTGCTTTTCACAGTATTCTGGTATTTAAAGGGCAACTACAAAGGGAATAGAGGCCCTCTCTTCATAAGGAGCCACATGGAGAGGACAAGGGATTACACGTACATGTTGCACCAGGAGAAGTTTCATCTCAACATAAGAAAGACATTTTTACAATAAGAATAATCATTCACTGGAACAACCTCCCCAGGGGCATGGGAGAGCCCACATTGCTGGAGGTTTTCAACATACAATTGAAAAGAGTGCTAGGTAATCTCATCTTCTATGAAATGTGGAATTATTCTCAATAAGAAAATTACAGAATCTCACTATTATTGCATACTTCTTGCATTAACGAGTTCCTGAATTACTGCAGATCATTAAGAGGATTTACAGACTTATTAGAAGGTGAATGTGTGCGTTTTTTTCCATATTTTCTCAGATTTTATAATTTGCTTTGATGGTATGCTAATATAAATATTTATAGAACCAGTAGGACAATAGAAGCTTGAAAGCAAAAATGTAAATTTTATCTGCAGCTATTTCTAGAGTAAAATACATATAGCACTCTACATTCCACTGATTTTTATAAGTAAATAGTAACTCCGGCACAATTAGGCAATATTAATTCCATTTTAGTCTGTCATCTCATCATAAGTATAAGACACAAAGAAATGTAACAGCTACCACAATGTTTCAGCTTATTTAAAAGAAGCCAGTAACATGCAGAATATTGTGCAGTGGACTCATCACTAGAGGGGGATGCTTTTCAGTTGAGTCCTTCAGAATTCAACTCTGTTTTTCTATCTTAGTCTTTGATCCCATTTACCATGCTGGTTAGGCTGAAAAAAAACCCTGCCACACCATCTATACATGAAAAGACATGACTGTTTGTGATTCCATCCTTTAGAGAACTTTTTTTTCTTTACTGAAAACAGTTTCTGATTAATTTGATGCTGGTGAAGTAGTGGAGCACACCATGTCAGGCCAGATGGTTTATTCCTCTACCAGACACGGGAGAACTTTCGTTCTCTTTCTAGGTCTCTCTCCAACTGAAAGTAAGTGCAACGCTGTGCCTCTCTCATGGGCCAAAGAGACCTATTATTTCCTTCTCTTTATGTAAAATTTCAGACCTGTAAGTGTTTTAGGGTTATTTCACATCCAACCGCGATCCTGATATGAGGGGTGGCTTCTTTGCCAAACTGGCGCTGTAGAACTTTCTGTTCTGTAGTGCGCTTCTATTTCAATATTCTTGATCAGATCAGGAGATCAGAGAGTATAAAATATATATTTTAAAAGACTTTGCTTATTCACCACTGCAAAAAGAAGGCTCAGAAATTGCCTATAGATAGGTTTGTCATAGTAGCAGCATTAGCAAAAAAGATTGTAAATAAAAATTCTATAATAGCACAAAAATTATCTGCAATTTAAAATATACAGTCTTCTAAGCAAAGAACTTTTCTAAACATCTAGAAAGTAAAAAACACGATCATACCTAGAGTTAAAAAAGGAAAATGAAAGGGAAAATATGGACTGATAACCTGAACAGTTTGCTACAGGCATATATTTTTGTTATCTGCTTGCCACAGCTTTGTGACTACAATTTTAGCATGCTGGAGTTAATCCATCACTTTTTAACTTTAATACTAGGAGATAGTAAGCTTGGTATTTCCACATTTCATCTTAAAATTAGGTCCAAATGACAGTCACAACTTGAACTCAGATAACAAACACTGAAAGAGTAGGTGCTAGGTTAGAATGCATAGCAGGTGGCCTTGGAGTGGGTGATTCTTCATTTGCATGTAAGATGTGAAAAATGGATAAGAGTAAATAGAGATTTAAATTATTTATGCTAACCACTACTAGAAATAGCAAGAAACTTTGGAAAATATCTTGAGCATGACAAGAAAAATATGTGGTTTTTTTTCTCAACAGGCAGTTTTCTGTGTTTCAAAGGACAGAATGCTGAAAGTTGTAAAAACAAAGTGACATAGAGGCTCGTGCAGGTAGAGGCAAGTCAGCAGAGATTAGAGGTACTGTTTCTGACAGGGTTGTCTACCAAGTGAGTCTGGAAGAAGGGAAAAGGAACACATAAATGCTTCAGAGCCTGGCTTTGCCCATACAAAGAGCTATATTTCAACTCTTTTTCTATATTTTACCTCTTGGCATGGCAGAAATACCTTATCTACAGTTTGGTTCTGTTCCCAGCAAATCCTGTTCTGAAATCACAAGAACAATAGCAAAACACCTTCCAGGAACATCATTTCTGTCCAGATAAGAGAACAATCTTAGACAAAGGTCCTCGTGCATATCCAGATTGTCATTCTGCTATGGGCCTCCACTCTCTAATGTTCAGTGGCAGATTGTTATTGTGCCCCATAATGAAATAAAAGCTCTCCCCAAAGAGATAAGGAAAGGATCTACCATTCAAGGCTGTTGACATGAAGTACCATGCATGGAGTCAAGTGACTCTTCCATTTGTTTTGGCTTGGGTTTGTGGGTTTGGTCTTGTAAAATCCAGAGGGAACTTAGTAGGCTTAAGAGGCAGACCTGTTTGCACATGAAGTTCACCAAGGCCAAGCGTAAGGTCCAGCGTCTGGGTTGGGGCATTCCCAAGCACAAGGACAGGCTGAGTGGAGAATGGATTGAGACTAGTCCTAGGGAGAAAGGACTAACCCGACCTAGTGAAAGGTGTCCCTGTTCATGACAGGTGGGTTGGAAGTAGATTATCTTTATGGTCCCCTCCAACCCACACCCTTCTATGATTCTATGAAAATCAAAGCTAGAGGATTTTAGAGGAAGCTCAACAGGATATAAGATTTACTAATCAGGGGTGGGAAAGGGTTGTACCACTACACTAAATCACTTGTCAGTGTTTTCTTCTCTACTATATTACCCGAGAGACCTCATTTCTCCTTTAAGGTAAAGTGGACCTTAAATGATAGTTTACTTTGAGCACACTTGATACTATAGAAAAGACCACAGCAGCAATTTCTGAGAACCACTAGACTGTTTTTCCTTCAGTCCTCTGTTCATAACTTGTTTTAAGCTCTCTGCTTTTTGTTTAGATAGTAGCCTAAGGACTTGTCTTCCTCCTGAGAGGTGCAGTAACAGAGATTTAGAAAGAAAGATTCTTATTATGTAAGGCTGAATACCATGTTTTGATTACACAAGAGTTGAGTGACAGTAACAGTCCACCTGTTTTTCTACGAAGTCTAATTCATTCCAAATACCGTAACTGCATCCAAAATTCTGAATTGTGAATTAAATTCTTGCACATAGTTCATATTCCTATGTCAGCAGTTCTTCCCAGCATAGGGGAAGAAGATTCTCTTAAGATTACACTTGGTCCTTGATTTAGGTGTAAGAGAAATGAGCAACACATCAGTGACTGAGAATTAAAGAAAAATGAGAAACCTAGAATGAGAATATTCTCTTTTTCCATGGCCCCATTTCCCAAATGCAAGAAGTTGATTTCAAATATGTTGAGAGTTTTAAGTACTCAAACTAACAACATTTTTAACTATTCCCAGTTTTGCCACTGTTTATGTCTTTCATTAAAATATGCCCTGCTCAGCACCTTAAAAGTAAAACCCAGACCTTGTAGACTGCTTTCAGACAATGCTCGATGGTTGTTCTGAGGAGAGAAGAAAACAGCATATAAGAGAACCAGTGACACTTGTGGAGGTTCTGTTGAATATCTCCAAGAACAGTTCACACATGCACCATAAACTTCACTGTAGAAAATGACAGAGAGGATCAAGAGAATCTTAATTGTTATTATTCTTTCTTCTGTCTGGGAAGACAAATTATAATCTCATATTTATATTACAGAAAAAGTATAAGCACTTCAAATTAAAGAAACAAAACCCAGAAAAATATAACAAATTTGCTTGGTAGCATTGTCAATAAAAACTGCTAGCAGTTTACTGTCTTGAAGCTTCCAAGCACAGCAGCAAGCACAGCATTTTGCCCTTTAAGGACTTCCATTCTCTCTAAAATGGGTTTATGAAGAATCCATTTAGCTACCCATAATGCAGGGAGGCAATACTATCCACATTGTTCCATCCAGGGAATCTGTTCAAAGAATTCACTGCAAGTCACATCAGAAGTTTAACAAAATCAGGATGAGACAAAGACTGATCCGACTCCTGCTCCTCTCAAAGGTTTATTTCTCCAAACAAATTGAAACACACTATTGTTATTGCTTGCTGGAAGTATCATAACATCATTAGTAACTGTATCTGGAAAGAATCTCACCTTTAGTGCATCCACAATTATACAACTAATTTAATTGCCAGATTTGCAACCTGCTCTTCACCATTGCAGAGAGTACCTAAGTGTTCTACAGTCAATAAACCTGTGAAACTGTGGTATGAGTGGCTGTAGTCAGTTAAAGTGTACTGAACAGCAACACAAATTTAAAAATTAGGCGAGTGACTGCCACAGGTTTCAGGTACTGGTCACTGCTTACTACTTTGAGAACCACCTCACTTACACTATACAATATTTTGAATGCTCTGCTTAAATGAACTCGTAGGGGAAACAGGATACTGAGTGCCACTGGAGAGCTAGAAAGATTTTTATTTAAACAATTCATCTGTATTTCTTAGCTGATTAGCAGATTCTATCTCTAGGTTTCTTCTTTTCAAAGTTTCTATGGAAGACATATAATATATGCATTATTCCGAAGAGATTGATTTCAACAACATGCAAGAAACCCCTACAGCAACTCTAATTCTGGGCTTAGGGTGGGGAGGAAGACTAGGATGCATCTTCACTATTCAGCAAGATCTGCTTATGATGCACAGAATTGCAGCCTTACTTCAAACCTGCTCCCAAATGCAAATCCATGCAGAATGTGGGCAGTTTGGGGTTCATCAGTAATAAGGAGGACATCATCTATTAGATTCTGTCCAGGGGAGGACAGACAAAGTGGTGAAAGGTCTCCAGGGCAAGACTTATGAGAAGTGTCTTATGTTTTACAAAATTCACTTATTTCTTATTCTAACATTGCTTTACCAGTAAGCTTCCTGTATCTTAAGCTTTTAAAAAATTTCCCTTTTACTCCAGAAGGTACCTGCCTACACTGAGATTTTAATCAGCTTGAAGAACATCCGTAGGAGAAATGGAAGGGAAAATGAAGTAAAGTAAGAGCAGAAAGGTGTCAACATTTATGCAGACATTTATGTTATAATCAGCTGCAAGTACATTCAAGACATTTACAGGAAGGATAGTTCCACATAATTTCCAGCCTATCTGAATAAAGAAAAAATAACTAGCTATAAAGCCAAAAGATATACTTGTGGCATTCAGAAATATATTCACACTTCTTTTACTAGAGATACTGAATAAGGTAAGATATATATAGCCAGAATTAAAGTAATAGTAAATTAAGTGATACTATCAGGAAAAATAGAACAAAATTTGGGGCACTCAACCCCTCAGATACTAAAAGACAACTTCAACTCATATATAGATTTGGAATTATTTCTCATGGTTAACTATTACACCACTGGCTTCACCCAAAGAACTTGTTCATTTTTCTAACAGTATCAGTTAGTCATTCTGCAAGCCATGTCATATCCTGAGACCCTAAGAGTTAATTCAAGCATTACAGATGCACTTTCTCTTAATGGAATTTGTCACTGTCAGGGAATCTGTGATGAATCTAGCTTTATTTCTAGATAGTCTCAGATTTCTTGGTGGTGCTTAAGTTCCTTGAATGAAGAAACATACAGTAGGGAGAGAAAGAACAGCTATTTCATTTTAAGAGGCCCAAGCATTCAAAGAAAATTTGGGAAACCTTAGGGGTATGTGGATCAGTTTAAATGATGTCTCGTGTCTCATTGATAATTCATTCTTGGAATATGTTGATGTAATTAATACTTCACTTCATTGATTTAGGTCCAGATTTGTTAAGGAGAGGATTTAAAAATCACTCTTGCTTTAATGAATGTCATCTACCATTATCTCTGCTGCCTTGTTTGAAGTGATGAGCTACACTTCTGAGGCTTGTCAGGCACTTAAAGAGTTGAGTTAGACATGCTTTCTGCTGTCAGCCTCAATGGACTGCTCTCCAGCAAACACATATGAGGCAGTCAGGCTTTTCACTGGATACCATTGACATGAAATTTTTGATCACTCCCTCTCTGATTAATTTGGAATTAATAATTAATATTTGGATTTTTTAAAATTAATATCATAATGGCATATGTAGTATTATCTGCATATATGAGTCCATTATTATTTGTCAGCATTTTAATTTCCTGTGATGAATTTATTACTTTATCTGTTTATGAGCTTAACTTGTTCAGCTAATTAATAATTTTCTGCTTTAAAAGTTTTATACATTGTTTCTCTGAATCACTATTTTATGAACCGGTTTTAGATATTATTGATCAAATATAATATTTCCCCAAATGACTTGATTGCTGTAACACCACCAGCTACAAATGTCTTTCATTCCAGCCACTAACCTAATTTAATTCTATTCTTACCCTTGAAATACCTTTATTCTTTCCAAATTTAGGCCTTTCATATGCTTGCATTATTCATTAACTCTATTGCTATTGAAGCAAGCATATCACACCCACAAAATTTGCTTCTACCAATCTCACTTGACGTACTCCTCCACAAGACAGCCCTCAGCCTACTCCAGCTAACAAAGATTTATTCTTCTCTACTATATTTCTGAACAAGCCTCACTTTTCCCTTCTAGATGACCTATTTCTCAGATATGCACTGGTTGTTTCTCAATTTATTTACTTTCTCAGTGATATTCTTTTACACCCTGCAAATCCATGCAGGATGTGTGCAGTTTTGAGTACATCAGTGTAAGAAGGACATCAAACTATTATAGTGTGTCCAGGGTAGGACAGTCAAGGTCTCCAGGGCAAGACTTATGAGAAGTGTCTGAGATCTCTCAGCTTGCTCAACCTAGAGGAGAGACATCTGAGGGTGACTTCATCATGGTCTACAACTTCCTCAAGGGGAGCAGTGGAGCAGGAGGAACTGATCTCTGCTTTCTAGTGACAAGCATCAGGACACAAAGAAACAAAATTAAGTGGTGTCAGGGAAAGTTCAGATTCGACATTAGGAAAAGGTTCTTCTCTGAAAGCATGGATGGCCATGGGAAGTGGTCATGGCACCAACCTTGCCAGAACCCAAAGTGTGTCTGGATGATGCTCTTAGTCATATGGTTTAGTGTTAGGTGGTCCTGCAAGGAACAGGGAGTTGTACTCAATGATCTGTACATGTGCCTTCCAACTTATGATATTCTATGATTTTATGATTCTAATTAATAACTAATTTAAATTATTTAAGAAAAGGACAAAATTACCTTATAACAATGTTAAGTCATTGTAATAATGAAAGACTTCAAAACCGACTTGATAACTTATCACAAAAATGTTTTCAGCATGATCTACCCTTCTAAATTTAGAAATTTTCAGGTTTAGGATCTCACTCTATCCTGTAACTTATGATATAGAAAGCTTACTTAGTGGTAAAGCAATGTTAGAATAAGAAAATAATGAAGAATTTACATAGATCTGCACCTTCAGATTCTTAGGTTTTAATATACAGCTGGTTTGGATACATGAAATGAATGCTGCTAAAATCAATACAGTTTATAGTAGTTTAATTTCTTAGGGTGCAGCATTCCATTTGTCTTTTTAAACCAGCTTCTCTACAATTGTGTGGGGTTTTAACATTTTCTTTCTTTTTACAAACAAAAAATCATAAAATATCACATCATTTTGTCTCCTTTCTATACCATCCATACTTCAGCAGTTTTGTAGGCTCTCTGTCCCTTTCCTTGAATTTTTATGTTGAAGCGATTCCCAAAGTTCGCATGCATGAACATACAAAAAAATACCAAACATAAATGTCTCAAATAGACTACCACATTAAAAAATATTGTTGCTTATCTATTAGCCTGTGGCAGATCTTTGGGATTCTAAGACTTGATCAACTAAACCATCTATATATGCTTATTATATATGATATTATGGTGGTGACATTCCAAAAACTTATTTCAGGTATAACACTGTAGAGATGCAACACAGCTGTAAACTGACTCTTTAATACCCCGAAATAGCATTGTTTCACCAATAAAATCTCCCAGCAGAGGAAAATATCTTCACAATCTCAAATAAGTTTCAAGGTATTTAATGACATTTTTCACTTTGTTTTTTATTCTTTGTAGAGCCTTGAGAACAGAAATGCAAAAAACATTTGGAAAACTGAAAATTATCATAAAGTCATTTACATAGACTGGCACAAAAATTGCTTGATATATATGTGATCTCAAAAATCCTGTGAATGTGGCACTCTGATTTTTAAATGCTACTGAATATTTTAGTGCTTACAAATTGACCAGGAAGCCACCTTGACTCACTCATAAAATATTCTTCCCTAATTCTTAGATATGCTTAAAGATTGTCTTTTAAAGTAAAGTGACATTCTACAAAACATTATCACCTAATAGTTAAAAGCTTTTGGTATATATATTCCTTTTCCATAAAAAGGGAATGACCCATTAAAGGAGTACTGACGCGTAGGTTGCAATCACTTGGAAGAACAGCAGAAAATTTGTCAAAGCAAAACTGGTAAGGTGCTGCCTGCATATGCCCTTATAGATACAATTTTATAATAATATGATAATTTTTCAAGATTAAGTTAGTTTTCTCTTTAAAGTGTGAGGTTTTTAGGTATTTGTGCTCTGCTTTTCTGAACAAAAAAAAACCACCACAGTGAGTTTCTTTTCAAACATTTTTTCTAGACGAAACAGTTATCTTCGGTGGTGTCTGTAACCCATACTAAAGAAGTCTCAGAGGTTTCAGGCTTCCATTGTAAAAGATATGACTTTGAATCATAGCCAGTCTTTCACATTTGACTACACTAATCACATTTTGATAAAGAGAAAAGGCAGAACAGTACTCAAGAAGGATTCAATCTCAATATTATGAGCAGAAAATACTTTCACTAATAGAGCAACTAAAGCAAGAAGAGATGCAAAAATTATTTTCCAGGCATAGCACTTGAAAATTCTACACAATAAAAGTCTTTACTCTTGTTTTAAAATATTCTGTCCTTCCCCTCTCCAACAGCTGTTGGCTTCATAAAAGTTTAAAATAATTGTCAAAATACTGGATAGTTTGGGGAGTTTTGCTTGTTTGTTTTTAGTACCTTAGTAATTTGTAAACTTTGTTGCTAGTCTTGCTAACAAAACCATTTAAAGAGTATTGTGCATTTTTTCTTAAAAAGGTATTATAGAATAGAGGTTGTATATAGCATAGATATTTTATCTCACTGAAGGCCCATATCATCAAAGACATCAACAGTATCCACTACCAGGAGAACTGTAGGGAAAGCCAACTCTATGATACAATGGATTATATTTAGAGCAGGAGGAGATTGCATGAACTTTTGCATTTTCAAAAAGAAACCTCCTATCCCCGTTTACAAGTTATCAGAACCACATTATACAAGCTACTAATAAGAAAAACAGTTCTCCATTAATTCCCTGTCAGTTGAATTAACTAACATTTATCTTTTAATTGTTACTGAAAACAACAGACAACAAGTTATGTGAACAATGCAGTCCTAATTCATGTGAGAAGTCAAAGGATGTCAGAAGACCTCCTGCTTGTCACTTGTCAAGGCCACCAAAGCCATTTTGAGACACCTTTTTTTCTTAGACCTGTTTATTTCACCTAAATTCCAATCTGAGAGATCAGACTTCACAGGATAACTTGCAATGCATTCCTAGAAATAGTAAAAAGAGCAGGAAGTTGAAACTTTCACCACCCCTCTTACTTTGTTATTGCTGGTACCAAAATTCCTTTACTGACAAGAAAAAAAATACTTGTTTGTAGTTAAGAAATACTGAATCTTTTAGAAATAAGTCTGTTTTTGAAAAAGAAATGCACATTGTGAATGTAAAACTAAGTGGTCTTTAGAGGTACTGGAACTTAGGCTCACCATTTAAAGTTCATGTCTTTTGATGTTATAGTGCAGTATTAGATGAGCCTTTATATTATTCCAGCATTTTCTACTGAATATATTTTTGTTTAGAAACCCTTCTCCATAGGAGCTTTATCTAAATCATAATAATTTAGAAGTTTAGGAAAAAAATAGTTCCTTTGCTACTCTCTTTAATTGCTCCTGAAATTTTTGGAGGGGAAGCAAAAAATATTGTTTCTACTTGATACTGTGTCAGCCAAGACAATGTATAAAATACTGAAGTAATTTCAAACCCATACTGTTGGCATCATTATTTGCTATTAGGGGTACTTTCTGAGGTTACAGTTTTCTTGTATTTTTAGTTATATCTTATAGATGACAAACATATTATTAGAACTATTATTAGAATTAGATGGTATTATAGTTAAAAGTGCCAAATAAATATCCTGAATTCTATGCAATTATTGACTCAGGAATAATCACTTAGTGATACACCACTTTCTGAAGAAACAGTGAAAATATGACAGAAAGTGCTTTCTAAAAATAAACACAAATGAAGATCACATAGCATACCTTGTGAATCCTTACCTCCATTCACCTTAATGCAGTTGAACAGTGAGATATTAGAAATAAATCTGTGTTAAGTCTCTACACAAGGAAATGAAATCACAGCCTGAATTTTGATTTTATGTAATAATGGCCTGCCATGACAGAGCTACTCACACCTCTGCTGTAGAGAGTAGACAGATGCATGGAGAAAAACCTTAAGGGACAAATTATATGACCTTAAACTTTTGACTTGACTAAAAGTTTTGATGTTAACATTATCAAGAACTTTTAAATGCACAGTTACTTTTCATTTAAACAGCTGCATATTCTCATTCTGACAGCATCGAAGGTTAAACAATAAGCAAACTACATCCCAAAGCCTGTAAAGAAAGACTGATTGTTCTGAACACATTATTCTTTGCAGGATAGACTTCTTTTCAGTCTACTTTTTATAGCGCAGAAGTGTTTGTACATGTCAATATAGGCAGTTTCCCTTCTCTCCGCTTCCATGGGGCACTACTGCTATGCAAATTAATTAAATAGGAGTGCAGTTTAAGTATAAAGTGAAGGAGGAAAAGAAGGTAAGATACAAAGACAAACAACAGACCAAGTATAGTAATCAAGTGATCTCTATATATTAAGTATATAAAGAATACTTTCTGAAAATGAAAGCCAAATTTTCCCCTGGATGGTGAGGAAGAAGAGCTTAGCATTTTTATCTTCATAATGCTCAGTAAGGATTTTGCACTCCAAATAAATCTAAAATTTAACACAGCAGGCAATTTGTCTATGGTTTCCTTTGAAGCCTCCATAGCAAGTTTCTGCAGTGTGCTACAACTCAAGGAAAGGAAAACTGCTCATCTTATTAAGACTGATGTCTCTCAGAGCACTGGATTGCTTGGTCTCATCATACAACTTACATCAAAAAACCAGTAGGTTTTTCTTTTAGAGAAGATTGTAGTTTAAGCAATTCTTTGTTAAGAAGCTCACAAGAGTAGCTGCCTAATAACCACAAAACTCTCTGTTGATTAGTAACAGCTGGAGGAAAATATTTTAGGATTTATTCTACTACAGGAAAAAAAAGCTCTACTGAAAACACATCTAGACAGAAAATGTGTCATGTCTGTCTTTTTACTGCATTCCTAATTTCATTGAATGACTTATAAGGTTGGACTTGAAGGCCTCAGAGATCTTTTCCAACCTAATTGATTCTGCGATTCTGAAAAACGCGATCTTTCCTACTTTAATGTCAATGTGAGCTGAGATTTCTGGATCTTAAAAGCATTTCTTCTTCCAAGAAGGTTTCAGAACCTGCAGTTCTCTTTATATCTATATGGCAGGCCTATCTGAAGCATAAAGCAATCTTTCCTTTTTCTTTGCCCATCCACTTCAGCTAAGTCAGTGCACACTAGAAATTGAACTGGCAATTCTGTAGGGAGTCCTTCCATGTCCAAGTCTTGAGTCTTGATGAATGTAATAACACTATTGCACAGCTTGTGTACTCTAGTATTGCTGGAGGTACAGAATTTATCTCTTTCTAGGCTTTACACACAAGACTTTCTGCCCTTTTACATTTTCCTTCCCCTCGCTATCCCCTTTTCCAAGTTATTATCTTCTGAACATTTTATTTAATAGATAAAACCCTAAAGCATCCCTGGACCATAGTCCCATCTCAGATACTTATAGAACAATATATCAGAACAAAGTTGCTTGTACAATTGTGGAGGGCAGAGATATGTGTTAAAGGTTCAGGTTTGATAAAGATTAAATATTTTGAGTCCCAATAAAAGTAATGAGGAATTATGTCTTCTTGTCATCCTATGTCTTTGCATGTAAGGATCAGTTTTGAATACAGTTTAGATTGATGAAGATAATCAGTTCAGAAGACAAGGTTATAGTTCACAGTGGTTCAAAGCAAAGTTGGAAAAGTTTTGAAAGTATTGCAGTCTTAAAGAATAGGAAAAATGTCAGTAAGGAAAAATTAATGTTGAACAGGATCCCACACTAAAACAGAAACATTATATTATTCAGATCAGGAAGCAGAGAAAATACAGCCCCAAAGTGAGGACTTGATTCAAGAGTAACATCCAAGTCCCACTATTTAACCATTAAAAAGCAAAACAAAAGAAAAAATCCAGAACAACACACGCATTCTACAGTTACTTGAATGCTTTCTCTGAAGTGTAAAGAGAAAAAAAACCCAAACAAACAAGAAAACCCCCACCACAACAAA